>NW_023276807.1:141719325-142090575 GCF_003668045.3 Cricetulus griseus | reverse complement strand
CATGCACTTTGAAAGAAATCAAACTACTTTATACCCAAATTACTAGGACTAGCCACCTTTCCAAGTATCTTCCAGGTCAAGTTGGAGCACACTCACACATGCAGTACACATGGACACACCACTGCAGGATCTCCAAAGGACTTCTTGAGTAATATTTAATACAGCAATACAAAGATAACAGTACTGGTAGAATTTGTCATTAAGGTTTGGACAATACTATAAATACACTTAAGACATCTTTCCTTCAGGCCCAGGCTCTGAAAACAGCCCCTTTGTTTAATACAAACTTCTGTTTAGCTTTTAGAGGTGGGATATTTGGAGCTTGAACAAAGTCTGTTGGATTTATGAGCCAAATTGATGTTTCAAGCAATAGAAATGCAGCCACTTGCAAGGCAGTTTAAAACCCATGAAACAACAAGGCATCTTGGCAGGATACTTTTAAAAGCAGCTCCTTCGGCAGTGCATGGCAAGGCTGGCCTAAAGATGAGCCTGTTTGCAGAAGAGAACTGGAGGAGGGAGAAACTAAACATAATAAAGTGGGCATGTCAGTAACTAACACAACAGGTGTGAGCTGTGTCTCCACAGACCAACAGTAACTCAGCCCCTCTATTTAACTAGGGGAATGCTGAGGGCCAAGAACACACCGCCCACACCCCATGCAGCAGGATGCAGACTCATAGCCAGAGATCACTACCATACAACAAAACTAGCATTGGCCAAAGGGCTATCTATCCATGATTAGCTTTTTACCTTAAGAGGGTTCAGAAGCAATCCTCAGTGGAAACTGGGCTTTGGATTTTAAGCAGGGTACTCAGCCACCTGAGACCATTTTTGTTATTGTTGTTTAAAATCAAACAGGCTTTGTATTAGATTGTTTTGCCCAACTGTGGGCTAACAGCATTCTTAGTCTCAGATAGGACAGGCTAAGCTAGATGTCTGATAGATTGAGCATATTAAATACATTTATAACCTCTTATGGTCTTTTTCAGTGCTGACACTATTGTAACTTGAGGAATAGCTACATTAAAGTGAATTAATCTGAGAAATGAATGGGGTTCCTGGAGTTCAGAGTTCAAGTAGAAGAAAGTACATGGCCAGGCTGAGGGTGGGATGAGAGAGGGAAACAAGCCTCTTGCTCAAGTGCAAGCCTCTACAAGAACAGTTTCAGCTAGAGGTTAGGGTGGAGAAGACCATCCCAGGGTCTGCTTCTTCATAGGAGGGTGGGGAACCTACCCTGGCTGCCATTTGAGGAACAGGACTAGAAAAAAGTCAGCTTAGAAACAAGGAAGGGTCTAGCCAACAGCTGGTGAGGAATGAGCAGTCTGTAGAAGGACAGCCAGGTGAGATGGGTATTCCTGGGTGCCTGAGGAGAGGCAAAGTGGACTGGCCCTGGACAGTGAAGAAACAAGACAACACATGTTTTAGGCCTCTGTGATGGGATGATGGTGATGCCAAGTGATTAGGAGAAAAACAGACTTAAAGACATTTGAATCAGGGTCATGGCTAGGCTCTAGAGATTGGGGGATAGGAGAGGTGAGAGCCAGAGACACACTCATTCTTACTGGCCCCAATAGTAACTAGGGGTATCTGGGAAATCACTGGAGGTGGGGAGTGGATTACAAAGGAGAGAGGAGATTGGCAATCGGGGCATTTCCTGTGGATAGTGCAAATGGAAGAGACACATTAGGGGAGCTGGGAGAGAGTGGCTCCTGGGCAACTGCATGAGACCCAGCGGTACAGGAGCTCATAATGGCTCAAGGGCACCAAAGTCAGGGTAAGACACTATGTTAAGCTTCTCATATTTGGGACCCATTCTTTTCAGGAACGTATCTGTGGTACAAGGGAGATGAGGCTCTCTGCTGCATCCTACAGGTGTCCAAGCAGAGAAATAGCAGTGGAGAATGAGACCTGGCTGATTTGCCCAGATTTCATAAAATAACGGGGTGCTGGGCACAGTGGGGTCAGCCTGCAGTCCCATTGCTTAAGAGGCTGAGATGGCATCCCACGAACCTTGGAAGAAGCATAGTTCCCCAACGCTAGAGAAAGAAGGCCCTGACAAACAGGAGTGCCCTTGCTCTGGGCAGGCAGGGCCAGGAGGCAGCCCCCTCCATTCTCCCTCCTACCTGCCCTGCCACATGGGGACTTCAGCCAGGTGGGTCCACTTAAGCTTGGGCCCCTCCTGCCTCTGCGGCTGAGAGCAGGAACTCGCTTCAGCAGCTCCAAGTTTCTGCCTTAACCACAAAGACAAGCCAGGGGCTAATAAATCACCTTTCCTATAATGTTCATGTATCCTTGCATCTCTGCTTTTGGGGTTTGGGGCTTTGTTTTTGTTGTTTTAATCTTTTGAGACGAGTGAGATGAAATCTCGCTATATTGCTCAGGCTGATCTCCAATGCCAGAGCTGAGGTGACTGCCCTGCCCCCAACCCCATCTCTGTCTCTTGAGCAATAGGGATTCACAGGCGGGCACCATTGTGCCCAGCTCCTGGTTATTACATTCCTGATCCCCAGGCAGACCTCCTACTCTGCTGTTAAGTATTTCTCCACTCAGATTCCTGGCTGGGCCCTGTGGAGCCCTTAGTGGGATGTGCCCCACCCCAAAATCCTAAGCAAGCTATCTGGTGGCAAAGAAGATGCCCTCAGGCTGCCTGTGCCTTGTGAAAAGCAAACCCAAGATCAGAGAGATGTCACATGTTTTGCTGCTACTGAGGGACTGACAAGGACGGTGAGGCTTTTACAATCGTGCCATTCAGCACAGCTTTGCACTGATTGAAGGACATGGGCAAAACTGTGCACTGTTTGGTTTCTCCATGATTTAATATTTGTACATTTTAAATAAAACACATAACTGCCTCTGTTCATTTTCAAGCAACTAGAGAAGGATAAAGGGGAAGAGACCAGGTGGAGACACAGGCATTCTGAAGTCTACTCATCCAAAAGTCTCAAGAACATGAAGAGTCTGGGGCCTGCTGGGGATGTTGCTCAGTGGGCAAAGTCTGCCTACTATACCAAAGGTCCTGGGTTCAACTCCTACCTACCTCTCATACTGGAGTGGGGCATGCACAGGCCTGTAATCCCAGCCCCACCGAGAGGCTGACCAGGAGAGTCAGGAGTTCAAGGTCATCCCTGACCTCAACCAGCTTCTGGTCCACCCTGGGCTTGTGTTGAGACCTTGTCCCAAAACTCCCACTACAACAGGAAACTTAGATCATCGTTGCTCTTAAGGTGTCTGCTTAAACTTCCAGGGGCTAGCCAGACAGCTCAGCAGGTAAAGAACTTTGTGAGAAGCCTGCTGAATTCAACCCTAGGATCCACACAATAGAAGGAAGGAATGGAGTTTTCTTCTGACCTCCACACATCTGTGCTGTGGCACATCCAGTAAATAAATAAATAAAAATGAAAGGGAAATGTAATTTAATTTTTTGGACCATCCAGGACCTATAATCAAACACTTAGAACCTATGGGGTAAAGATAAAGAATGTTCCTTGAAGTCTTAGGTGCTGGACACAAAGGTCCTCAGATGCCTGTGGCACAGCTAAAGGCCACAGGGCAGTAACTCCTGGTCCACACCCACACGCCAACAAAGATTCTTAATTGTTTTCGAGAACTTCTTCCAAATATACAGTTACCAGAAGTACAGGCTTTTCCTAGGAAAATATTTTCCTTTAAAATAGTCCCTGCTCACTCATCCCAAGACAAATCCAACTGAATGTCTGAGGAAGCAGGACCCCCCG
Source organism: Cricetulus griseus (assembly GCF_003668045.3). Lineage (NCBI taxonomy): Eukaryota > Metazoa > Chordata > Mammalia > Rodentia > Cricetidae > Cricetulus > Cricetulus griseus. The sequence goes on along the minus strand of NW_023276807.1, from coordinate 142,086,841 downwards.
CGCTTCCCTACCCCCACCTACAGTTCCCCCCACCTCCATCTCAAAGACACTCAAGGACTCAGAGAGAGGAAGTTCTCCTTAGTCATTATGAACGTGGCCTTTGGGAGTTAGATAAGCCCTGGGTTTGACAAGGACAACATATGTGGCTATATCACAGAGCTAAGGGGAGGGAGGAACTTTCTCATTTCCACTGGGTTTTCCCCATCAGCCAGCACAGCTCGTGCTGTAAATATGTAGCTTTCCGTGTTTTGATTTCTGGAAAGCACTTATTGAAATGTGAACCAGATAAGAAGCGCTAGGTGTGGTCTCTAATAAACACCAGAAAAAGAGACCCAGCCATCTGTTCAGCCAGAGCTGGGGATGGCGTCCAGGGCCGTCCACATCTTTCAACATTAACTTCCTTAACTTAAAGAACAACAGAGAACAAAGCAGGAGACAGGTCAAGCAGAGAGGCAAGGGTCAGCCACACTCTAGAGCAGGACAGTGGGACTCCAAGGCGCCCACAGCTCAGCACAGCCATGCCTGCAGGGATCTATGTAGGCACTGCCACAGATCCAGGTCAGGAGTGCTCTGTCTTCGCTGTGGCAGGAGGGGCCTGAGCACATGGATACAGTAGAGGGCAGATGCTCCCTGCATGCTGTGTTCTCTCAGGAGTCTTAGAATTCTGCTAAATACCAACTCTGCAGGCCCAGGAGGAACAATAAGGTGGCAATGGTGATAAAAATTCCTGCAACTAAAGCTTTGAAGACCCTAGGCTCTAGTTCCAGTCCTACACCATCAAGTTCTAATGGTGTCAAATGAGATGTTAGGTAAGACATGATTAACATTTTCACACATCCATGTGTATGTGTGTGCACACATACACATATGTACATGCATATGGCAACTGAGGCATTTCAGAAATTTATTAGATAAAATATGCATAATATTTAATTACATTTTAACCATTTGTAAGTATAAGGTTGAGTGGCATTAAATACATTCATGTTGCTGGGCAGTTATCATCATTCATTTTTATATATTTTCATCTTCTCAAACAGAAACACTGTCCACTAGCTAGTAACCCTCCACTCCTTTCTCCCCCAGTCTCAAGAGGCCCCTTTCCATCTCCATGAATCTGGGATTCTAGGTACCTTGGATAAGAGTACTCAAATGCTATTTGTCCTCGTCATGTCACAAAGGCCCAGTGGCACCTGCCGTAGCATGTCAAAACTCTATCCCTGTTCAAGGCTGCATAATGTTCCGTTGCACATCCGTGCCACACTTTTTTTTATTTTCCCTACTCATCCTGACATTTGGATGGTTTCCCTGAGGCATTTTCAACTATGATCAACACTTTGGAGATGCCTCTCTGATTTCCTAGCTTTGAAAGATGCTAGGAATTAATTATACTTGACTTAACTAGATGAATATGCTAATTTTCTTCATAATGGGTAAGTCAATACATTTTACTCATAAATATACTCTAAAATCTACTTTTAAGGGACCTGTCAAAAAAGGAAAATTGTACCTTCCCTTTTCCTACACACAAGAGCAAACAGGAAATTTTCCTTCTATTTCTACTGTCAAGATGTCATCTTACAGAAGTGGGGACTAAAGCAGTAATGTTTTCGACAAGAAATTTTATCTGAGGCAGTTGCTGGAGAAAAGGGCACAGGCGGTGGCAACTGTTCTGCCACCAGACTTCAATTCCTCGAGGGGCAAGGGTGCACTGCAGCACTGGCTAACAGGCTGGGGCAAATCCCCCGGGAAGCAATTGGGTAGCCCATCTCTACTCTCCTTCCTGTTATCTTGCCAAAGAAGAGAATCTGTTTAGTTGGTGCTAGAGAGATTTCTAGGAATACAGTGAACCCGAGCAGAACTTACAGAAATGAAGGGGCTCCCTAAGCTTCCTGGAACGAACAAAAACAGCCCTCTAGTCAGGGGCAGAGGACTAGCGTGGGTGGCCTGCATGTGCTCAAAAGCAATAGGTAAGAGGTTTTTCAGAGGTTCTTCCCTGGGAAAAAAAGCAAATGTAAGCAGTTGTAGCCTGGAGTTCTTTGCACTGGTCTGGAGTTCTCTGCACTGGTCTTTCAGCTTTTCTGTACATTTGCAAAATTATCCACCTCACCCTACCTAAATAAAGAACTATGGGGTGAGGGTCCAACTATGTAACTTTATTCTGCACTTTTTAAAGTCTAGACCAGAGGCCAGACCACTATAAGTGACAAGTGCTACCCTAAGCTTGGGATAGCAGGTGACACCACAGGAATATAGGGTGACGCGGGGTTAGTAGGGTTTTAGAGCCAGGCACAGGGATTCCAAGCCAAGGCAAGGAAGCTTTAGGGAAGCCCACTGGCCTCTCCAGGCCTCAGTGGTGATGTCTGGAAGTCATTCATGGAGTTGTACAAGATCCTCACATCATCTCTCAATCCTTTAAGAACCTATGCTTGATAAAGCTCCCTGCTGTGATGCTGTTGAGATCACCGATGTGACAACAGGAAAATAAGAACCTAAGAGCACTTGAAGTAGCAGAAAAGGCTAGTCTCTGAGCCCAGGACAAGCAGGAAGATGGGGGAGGGAAAGGAGGTACAGAGTGCGCTGAGGTTAGGGAGGAAACGGTACTGATAAAGGACACAGGAACCAAAATCATATGCCTTAGGGGTAACAATGTCCCTAGTCAGCTAGGTACACCACAGTTAGTCTCACACAATTCTTACAAACCTGAGCTTTTGTTCATAAACTTACTCAATCAAGCAGAAGTTTACAACAGGTATAAGGAAGTACTCGGAGAGAACTATGATGTGTAGCTCAGGGGCAGAGTGCTTGACTAGCATGCAAAAGGCCCTTGGTTCGATCCTTGGCATTGCAAAAACAGAGTATATAGAGCACTCAATGTAAAATGCATACGAATATGCACACCCTGATAATTTTCAGAGTCAACAGATCACTAGTTTCTCTACCCAAAACAAGATTGCCAAAAGCACATGAGCATTTTTACTCTATAGGTCTTGAAATACCATTGTCAAAAGCCAGGCTTAAAGTTCCGCTGGTTTTGTAAATGACATGTGAATGTTACTACAGCTCTTCACATAAAGACCAATGAGGCTGAGTCTCTTCTTTTAGACAAATGCCCATCTCAAGATGCTGCTGTTGCTGGTCTGTAGCTATACCCTGTCACCTTCTAGGAAAGGAATACAAAGCTTTAGCCAGGGCAAAACAAAGGCCAGGAAGTCTATCTTTCTTCTTTTCATTTTTGTTTATGTGTGTCTGTTTGTCTGTGCATCTATGTATCTGTGTGTCTGTGTGTGTCTGTCTGTCTCTGGTGTGTGTGTGTACAATGTGTGTCTCTGTGGTGTCTGTGTGTGTGCGCACGTGCACACACACACTTGTGTGTGTGTGTGTGTGTGTGTGTGTGTGTGTGTGTGTGTGTGTGTGAGTCTGTGTGCAGGCACCCTCCAAAGCCAGTGGATCCCCAGAAGCTAGGGTGGTTGTGAGCATGGGAGCTGGTTGCTGGGACCCAACTGATGCCTCTGGAAAAGCAGAAAGCACTTGTAACTGTTGAGCCATCTCTCCAGCCCCTGAATGTCTCTCTATTACTGTGTGGGACAAACAAGACACCCCAACACCCTGCTTCTGAGCATAAAGGAGGAAGTGGTGCTCAGACGCCCTGAGAGACAGACAGCACTCATTTCCATGAAAACCTTCTCAGCACCTTTCCAGCGCAGACTGCTGACCTCTGACCCTATATCATGACATCCCCAAGGATAGCTTCTCCTTCTCCCTGGAAGACTAACACTCAAAGACCTGCTTTCTTGGGTACCACAGCCAGAACTGAGATTAAAATCAAGCAAGAAGATGCTAATGCAACAGGGCCAGCTGCCTGTTAAACTAGACCAGCCTTCCTAAAACTCAGCAAAATCAGATAGTTATCATGTAGTCTTAATTCAGGTGTCCTTGAAATAAGGGTTAAGACTGCACCATCCCCATCATTCATTCATCCAAAAATATCACACTGAAGTCTTACTATGTGCTAGGAGGGCCCTTGCAGCAACAGTGTACAAGACCTCCCCACCCCCATTTGTGCAATTTATACTTAGCTCCTGGTTGAGCAACAAACCAATAATTATACATTTATATAATTACTCTGTGATAAGTGTGAAGAATCAGGCAGCACAAGCAAGCTGACCTGACCCACCCTAGGGGAGGAAGAGCAAGGGGAGATCATACCAGGAGGCCAAGGAAAAGCACTGTCCCTTCTGTGCCCCCAGGCAATGAGCAGAGGGCAGGAAGCCACATACCTTTATGCAAGCCAAGGGAGTGCTGAGTGCAAAGCTGGGGGTGGGGGGCAGTATAGGACCAGCCCCACCCCCAAGAGGGTATCTGTAGTCCCCCCACATAGGTGAGCAATTCTGGGTGGGTAGCCTCTAAAATCTTGGAATCGAGGCAGGTGTCAATCTTACTTATCCTCTGAAAATATCACCTCTAGAAAGGTCTTTGCTTCTCCTGCAGCACACATGCCTGCTTCTGGAACCCTCTGCACAGTTCCTCAGGGCTACAGTTTTCTGTTTTCCTGTCTGGACTAACTGAAACCCCTATCTATCTTTCTTAAGCTGACAGAAGGAGAACTGAGAATTGCACCCTGTCTGAACTTCAAGGGACTCAAAAGGCCCTGAGCTTCGTACTGGGAGGAAACCCAGAAATTCTGACATCCTTAGTCAGTGGTTCTCAACCTTCAAGCCTGAAACAGCTTCCCCTGATGGCCTCATTAAAGGGACTGGGGAGCCATGCTCCCACCATTTCCAACACAGCAGGTTTGGTTGGGGGAGGGGTGCTGGCATCTTTAGCTGGTACTAGCCAGGGGCTGCTGATGTGGCTGGTCCTGTCCACAATTGGAGAACTGGTAGCCCCTTGCCCTTACAAGGTAGTCAGACATCTAGCAGAAGAAACTCATACTCGGGACATTAGCGTAGCAAGAAACTACCAGGATCTCTCTATCTTGGAACTCAAGTCAAACCTGCAGAAACAGATTTTCTTGAGTGAGCGAATCTGCCTGGCTTTTACACCTAGAAATCGGCCTCGCACTGGGTCCCCCTGACAAGCCTTGGCAGCCAGACGTGCACAGATTTCTCAAATCCCCAAGCTTTCAAGTGGGAAATGTTGCAGAATGCACCAGTCACAGCTACAGGACTCCAGAACAGTGACACTGGTGACGAAGACAACTTCTGCAAGCGCATCAGACCTCAATCTGGCTCAGTGAGTCAGAGGGCTTGGCACTAAACCCTAACTCCCCACTTTGGGGGGGGGGGGGCTCCAAGCCCATTCTGGTGCATCAAGGAGCACAGGGATCCCTTACATAGGCCATGCTTCTGGATGGGACTATTAGCTCTTGCAAACAGGAATAATTGCTTCCTGCTAGAGAAGCAGGACCTAAGCTGCAGGTTTGCTCAGAGAACACTAAAAGACCTCGGCTGCCCTGGGAACTCTCTTTCAGAACCCCATCATGCTGGTCTGTAACACAGGGGCCTGAACGTTCCTCAGAACCCTTGCTAAGCTGTTGTTGTCTGTCTGCCGGTAGCATCACTGACCCTTCTAAAGAACAGCTTGCCCAAAACAATCTGTCTCAGTGTCCTTCAGAACCCTACTTCCAAAACTTTTCATCACCTACCAAGCATTTCTTGGTTAATCCGATATCAGTCGCCATTTTCCTCAATTGCTAATCAGATAATTGCCCTGCAACAGTTAATTCTACAGCCATTCCACATTCAAATACACAAAATAGAAAATAATTAGACCCAAACAATCGCATTCGTTTAAAAGCACACTAATGGACAAAATTGGTGTATTCAAATTCGATTCAACATTCATCAGGATGCTTGCTGGTCAATTTGCTTAATGAGTGTTCACTTTTCTCTTAAATTTTCTGGGGTTACAGTCACTCGGAGCAACACATTAAGCCTGCTTCCCTTTTGCAAGGAATTCTTAATGAGTGGCCCCTTGTGTAAAATGATCTCAGTGCCTGTAGGAAACAAGAGAAAATGCCTGAAACTGATCTTACTGCTTTCCAGAATTGAGAAAAAACAGCAATAAACAACAAAACCTTCCAGTATGTCCATTGAGAAAGTTTCACTTCCTAAACTTCCCTATCCCTGAGGGTGGGGAAGGGAGGCCAAGTCTAAAATTCTAAGCTCTAATTTGTTTGTTTGAGACAGAGTCTATTGAGTACTGCTACTCCCTATGACCAGGCTGGCCAACTCACAGAGATGCTCCTGATTCTGCCTCCTAAGTGCTGGGGTTAAAGGCATACAAGGGGTGTGTGCATCCTTATGCCTGGGTACCCCATGCCTGGCTAGTAAACTGTTTAATATGATGAGTGAAATCAATCACCAATTGGAGGAAACTCAAGTTGGAGGAAGAAAATTTGGTAATTTTTGAAAATTTAAATTAATATTTCAAGCCCTGGCAACATTTTTTTTCAAATGACTATAATTAGAAATATACAAATATTTTCCACAGGGGAGGGGAAAGAAAACAGGAAAATGCACCCAGTTAGGTAACAATGATACCTTTATTTGATGGCATTAAAAGTATAGATAAGTAGTCAGGCAGTGGTGGCACACACCTTTAATCCCAGCACTCAGGAGGCAGAGGCAGGCAGCTCTCTGTGAATTCAAGACCAGCCTGGTCTACAAAGCAAGTTCCAGACCAGTCAGGGCTACACAGAGAAACCCTGCCTCGAAACTAACAAACAATACAGGTGTGACTTTAATGCTTTTGAAACTGTGAAATAAATCCCTCTTCTCCAGTCCTCCCAGACAGACCCACGCCATGGGTACAGAGTGTTGGTTCTTACAAACGTTCCTCAAAGACAACAGCTCAGTAACGAGCTTCCTAGTCCTTGATGGTTTCCACCATTATGTTTTCTTGTGAACAAAATAAGCTTAGACAGCTGATGTCGGGAGGCCAGGAAGTATTTGCTTCCACACTAATCTGTTTTCAGATAGTTTACAAACGCAACTCGTCTCCACGACAAATGTTTTTAAATTGTACTTTAAAAGAAGTTTGTATTTTCAAAGGCAGCAGCCAGTCTTTTAATATTTCACTTTTGGTCCAGGCTTGGCATATCCATAAATTAATAAAGCATGTGGTAAAAGGGGGCTCTAGAGTCTGGGGGCTGCTTTGGCTTCAAGGGTGGTAATAGAACGGCCGAAATCTCAGTTGAAAAACTGGGCAAATAAGAGATACAAATGAGATTGTATTCTGATACAATACTTCAGATGACATCGGACACCCAGAGTATAATGTCACAGCCCTATGTGATCTGTTGTGTGCGGAGTGGGGACAAACCAGCAGCAGCAAACACAGCTCACCACACAGCTCATTCTATCTATGATGGTCAGGAACGGTGAGTGCAGGGTAGCCTGTGGTGCAATATGCTGGAGTATTCTGGAGAGAGGGGGGATCCAATCCCTATGAACTAAAGACCCCAGGTGAAGCCTCACAAGAGGAGACTGTGGTGGGGATGGGGGTCTAAGAACAGAATAGGAGCAAGGAGAAGGAAGGAAGGCCTGGACAAAGGGGCTGAGGACAAGCACGAAAGTAAGACGAGAGCTGGATTACAGCAAGAGCAAATAGATGGGACCTGCCCTCTTCAAAAAGCAGAATAGCATCTCTGGTGTAGAAAATAAATCTTCCAGCTGGTGGCACACTCCTATAATTCCACTATGTAGGAGGTGAGGGAAGAAGAATCAAGCGCTCAAAGCCAGCCACAACTAAATAGTGGGTTCGAGGCCAGCTGGGGATACATGAGACCCTACCTTAAAAAAAAACAAAACACATGGAAGACTGGCATAGTGGAGCTTGGTGTTAATCCTAGCACTCAGGAAGTAAAGACAGCCAGATCCTGTCCTTGTGACTGACACAGCTTGAACTCATGAAAACTTTAACCCACGTAACTTCTTAGTCCTCAGAGTAGAAACTGCCTGAGGCTCTGAATCATGTTGGCTATTCCATGAGACTATAGTCTTCCTCATTTATCAGCTCCATTCTCCCAGGTCCCACCCCCTCTAGAAAGGTAACAGTTAACACCCAGCACACACCTGAAATCCCAGCCCATTGGGGATGGAAGAAGATAGGAGGATCAATGTGGCTTACTGCAGTCTGAAAAAAACCCAAGCTACAGATCTAGGGAGAGACCCTGTCTCAAAGGAATAAGTAGGTGGAGAACAAAAGAGAACACCCAGTGCTCTTTTCTGATCTCATTCACACTTGAATACAAACGCATACATGTGCACATGTACATAGGTAGGTGTGCACATACTCACAGAAACACACAAGCAAATAATTTTGAAACTTGGAAGTGTGTTGAGAAAAATGAAGATTTAAAAAGTAGTCATGAAAGGACTAAAAAGCAAATAAAAAACAGAACACAAGAACCAAAAAGTGAATGTGTCACAGAGTACAGTGTGGTTCTTCCTCTAACCCCAGATTTTGGAAGGCTAAGGCAGAAGATCCAGAATTTGAGGCTATCCTGGACTATACAGAAAAACTCTGAAAGTGAAGGAACCGGCTTCCCTTTTGGCAGCCATAACAGCCGAACACGTGCTTGCCATAAACCTGTCTTGGTCACTTAGAGGTCAGATGCCTGTCTTGTGACAAGGAACCTTAGTCACTTAGAGGTCAGATGCCTGTCTTGTGACAAGGAACCAATCAGAAGTTAGCTGGTGGCGCTATGCTTTACGACCCTGGGTGTGCTTTATGGACAAGCGCACGACAATGACGTAGAGAGCATAGCAACCACCCTGGGAGGGCCTATGGGCCATAACAACCAGTTGACCAATCAACACAGGGCAAGCCCTCCAAGCCTGGAAGCACACCAATCGTGAGCCTGTGCGTAAGCCTGTGCGTACCCCTAGACACTCCCCTTACGCTGCCCTATAAGATCTTTTGGGAGACCCAAGGAGCCGTCTTTTCTAGCCGTCCGCCATGGCGGGTGGGTGAAAGACCCGAGCTAACATGGGGTTAGTTCGTTAAATTACAATAAAGCCTCGTGCAGTTTGCATCAAGCTTTTGCCTCCATTCTGTGTTTGGGGTGGCTGCCGTCCTGGACTAAGATTCTGGAAGCCTTCTGAGGGTCTTACAAAAGTTTTTCTTTTGTTTGTTGTTGGTGATAGTGGTAAAGGGGTGTGTGTGTGTATGTGTGTGTGTGTGTGTGTGTGTGTGTGTGTGAGAGAGAGAGAGAGAGAGAGAGAGAGAGAGAGAGAGAGACAGACAGACAGACAGAGACAGGTTGAGGAAGCGGGTGTGGGGGGGGACAGGGGAAGGATGGCAGGGTATCTCTAACAAACTGGATGATTTGGATCTAAGCAGATGAAAAGGAACTAAATGGATTTCCAAGAAAAAAAAATGGTAGATCTAGAAGACAAAGAAGATTCAACATATACTTGCTGGTGGCTCTCAAGTCAATGGAGAATAGAACTAATAAAAACTTGTGATCTTCAACATCTCTTCAGTGAGGGAAAATGAAAGCCACTCGTGGAATTATGTATCAAGGCAATCAAATCTCAGGAAAGGCCAACCTGAGCAGCCAACACTTAAAACTACTATGCTGCAAAGGGTAAAACATTCCTGTGGGTGTCTAGGTAAAGGTGTGGCCAAATCACAGGCAATGAAAATTAGATTAGCATGGCTGACTTTGACAGCACTTCATGGCCAAAAAAAGACAATACAGCAAAAATACTAAAGATACCTGCGCAAAGACAGGATGGCCTACGCTTCCTATCAGACATCTGACCTTTAGAATAAAGACTGCAGACAAGCTGCCATGAACATATTACTGGGACGGCTGCCGGAGCAACCCTTCAGAAAGAGGAGCTCGGCAACATCTCCACCAGCAGCACCAGGTCCACACTGTGCTACAGAACCAAAGTAAGTATTGGCAGAGAAGAGGTGAGTCCTTCTCACTGACAGAGTTGACTGGAAAACAGGAGAGAACAAGTTCTGCAAACAGATATTAGCGGAGGGCCAAACAGGTACTTACTCCTTCAAATTCCCAGCTCCTGGCACAAAAGGAACAGACGGCAGACTAGTTGCTAATTTAAATGTCACTCGTGGTAGGGAACGAATAGAAAACAGCCCTCAGAAAAAGCAGACAAGAGTGCTACCAAAGGTATCTGTATAAAGGTGCCTATTAGAAGAATATCATTGTCCTGGAAAACACTAACACACTGTCTATCCAGCATTCTCTTTAAAAACAAAATCTGACCATGCTGGAACCACTCAATCAACAATTTACAGGAAATGCCGGGACTGAAACAAGCTAATTGTTGCAGGAATGCAATCAGCATAATTCACACTGACTGCTTTTGACAGGGCAAACACACAACTCCTTCCACAGGAGCACAGGCTGAAATCGCCCAAGAAGCAATGGCGCCGGATGAACCTCCAACCCAGGCTCACTCTTCAATTCGGTCAAACATTTACAAACTTGCTTATACTTCTATATTACTTATTTTCAACAGGGGAAAGGTGAGTACTGGAAACTCCACGGCAGGATAGAGGTATGATTTGTGTTCCAGTTTGAATAAATTTGTGTTCTACCTGTTGAAGGCTTGGGGAGCAGGGCAGCGATCAGAAATAGCACTATTATTGTTCAGAAAAGAGAATCAGTATTTTAGAGCTGCATACTGAAAATATAGATGAAATCAGGATTCACAGGAAAGAGTGGATGAACTGAGAAGAGGCAAGGCCGAAAGACTAGCCTTGTGGACCCGAGAGTTCACCGATCTATGTTGTCCCTGAAATGTCACTTTGATAAAAAACAAAACAAAACAAAACAAAAAAAAAAACAAAAAACAAAAACAAAACATGTTAGCCAGGTGTGACACATACCTGTAATCCCAGCATTTGAGAGGTGGGGGCAAGAAGCTCAGGAGTTTGTGCTATCCTTAGTCACATACTGTGTTTGAAACCAGCCTGGGTTACACAAAACGTTTTAAAGCACCAGCAACAAAACAACCATAAAGGTAATGTCTGCTCCTCCATGTTGAAACAAAATGGCTGCCAAAAGGTTTCAAACAGGCCTCGGAACAATACAAATCAGAGGCTCCCTGCTGCTTTTTTAAACATGTTTACTCTTTCCCAGTCAAGTGACAATAACTTTAAACGTGGTTATGCTGGCTAGTTTGTATGATCAACTTGACACAACCTGGGGCGAGGAAACCTAGACAGAGGAATTGTCTTAATCAGATTGGCCTATGGATGTGTCTGTAAGGCTTTTTCTTTGGTTTTTCAAGGCAGGATTTCTCTGAAGCTTCGGAGCCTGTCCTGGAACTCACTATGTAGATCAGGCTGTCCTTAAACTCACAGAGATCTGCCTGCCTCTGCCTCCTGAGTGCTGGCATTAAAGGCGTACACCACCACCACCTGGCCATTGAATCCCATTTTTAAAAATGAAGAGTTCAGAGAGTATTGCTTTCTGGATATCTGAAAGGCCACTCTAAAGGCTAAGATGCAAAAATAAATAAATAAATCACACAATGTTCTCTCCTGAGTCATCTGCCTGCAGGTAACTTCATCCAAACACAGCCACAGGGGTGGCTAAGCTGCCCTTTGTCCAAGTACAGTCTTGTAGGTTTTAATATGGTCATGCTCAAGCATGACCATATGGTCATGAGAAAAAGATGACAGAATTTTTAACTGTGGGACAGAACCAGTCACCCCTCTCCCAATCCTGAGAGTTCCAGTGTTTAGATCCCTGAAACACCTCCCTCCCTCAGCTGTGGAAAAACACTCTGAAATGTTGTGGAATGAAGGGTTACAAATCTTCACCCTAGCACACTAAAGATGCCCCAAAATCCTGAAGGTGGGGGCTGACCCAGTGTTTTGGTTCTGACTTGGTCCCTGTCAAATGAGCACTGGCTGTATCAAGAACAGCAAACCACGGGACAGCAGCCAAAAGTCAGTTCTTCCCAGGAAGGCAATGGCCCCCAATCACCCAACAAGTCCCACTGACCTGGTCTCTGACCTGTCCCTTCCACTCCATCTTCTTTTCCTAGCCTCCGGTTACTAGTTACCTTTTCTGACCTTTTTTTCTCTGCTTGCCCCTTCATTGACAAGAAGCCACTGATCATGAAGTCTATATTCAATGGATTTTTGTAAAACAGGCCTTCAAATTTCTTCCTCTCTACTCCCTGCTTTTCTGGGCTCTTGAGAGGAAAAGAATTCTCTAGGTCAAGGCCATTCACTGCTATACTCCCACTCAACACTTTAACAGCTACCCATATAGGATCAATTTAAGAACAATACAACAGCTGGGTGGGCGGTGGTCACCTTTAATCCCAGATCTCTGTGAATCCTTTCAAGGACATCCTGGTCTACAAAACCAGTTTCAGGAAAGCCAAAGATACACAGAAAAACCCTCCCTCTCTCAAAAACAAAACAAAACAAAAAAACACCAACAAAAAAGAACAAAACAACAGAGGGGCAGTGGTGACCCACGCCTTTAATCCTAGCACTCCAGGAGGCTGAGGCAGGCAGATCTCTGTGAGTTCATTCAAGGCCAGTCAGGTCAACAGAGCAAGTTCTTGGACAGCCAGAACTGTTATTATAGAGAAACCTTGTCTCAGAAAACAAAACAAAAAAAAAAAGAATACAACAGAGCGAAGCTATGCCAGTCAGCGGATGGCACCGATGCTGTCATACACTCCCGGTGTCAGGAGATGCCCCTCGACCCACTGGCACCTCACTCGCCCAGCCCCTTTACAAGACAGTGGTTCTAAACTGGATGATCATTCTAAATAATGTCCCTTGAAAATGCTGAAATGTAAATTAGGCAACACATTCAGATCTGAAGAAAAAACTCACAACCACTTCTACATATGCTAGCTTATTTTAAAACTGGGGCAGGGATGGGGAATGGGGGAGTCCCCTTTTCTGTCAAAAGGGTGCTTTCTGATTCTGGCTCAGCTGAAAACCTACTACTTCCCTGCATTAAACAGACATATTATATGAAAATAAATACAAGAACATTCAAGGACAAATTTGTTCCTAGGTATTCTAATGCCTTCATATTAAGAAAACCAAAGGTGGTTATGTGCACATGACTCCCTATAATCCCAGCACTTGGGAGGGTGAGGCAGGAAGATCAACAGTTTGTGGTCCTCCTGGGTGGCATGGTAAAGATCAGGCTAGCCTGAGCTACATAGTGAAAAACTGGGTTCAAACAATGAAGGAACTCTACACTGTGACAATTAAAATGGAAATGGAAATGCGTTTAAAATATTCAGTGACCTAATAATCACCTTTAAAATACCTGTCTAATTTCTCTGCTTTTAAAATGTAGTTCTGTTCCCTTTTTAAGCATACACTGGCCTTGTAGAATGACAGTCAATGCCACCAACCCTGAATACTTCTAATATCCCCAGTACAGTTTGTCCCCTGAATCATACACGAATTGGACCCCATTCTGTGAGTACCTCCTCCCAATAGAGACATAGTCACGGTCAAATCCATTGTGACCACCGTTCCTTTGTTCTCAGCACAGAGAGAAATCTCTCAGCTTAAGTGTAGACTATTATTTTCAAATTACTCGTAGTTTCAGAACATTTGGGAGTCCCCCCGCCTTTCTAATCCTTTGAAACACCCCAAGTCACTTGAGGCAAGCTAGATATTTCACCTCACAATTTAAAGACTCAGACAAAGGAGACTAGTCTTTCCTCTTTTTCATTTTTCTACTTATCTTTTCTCCACTAGGTCAAGGTGAGGGATTATTCCCAGGCAAGTGTCAAGGACCTACACTACACCTTCCTTTAGGTGACAGTACTCGGCCCACACAAACAGCCTCCTGATCTTTGTTAAGTCCGAAGGAAACTCGAATTTCCCGAGCTCCAAAGCATAGTCATTATATCCAGAGATGAGCTCATTCCTGGGTATAACACTGCTGGAGACCTAACACTTCCCTCCCATATTGTTTGGGAGGAAACCCATCAGTAGATCTAAGAGCCTTCTAGTGCAGCAGTGGCAACGGAATCTAGAAAGAACCCGTGTGTCCCAGCCCAAGCAGAGTACCAAGGTCTGGTCATCCTTGGTTTTGCTAGATCATAAGAATTCACATTTTAAAAAAAAAATTTTTTTTAAGGCTTTTGAAGCCTGTTGAGTGCCCTGTTTCTCATTTCACTAAAGATTCAGGCTGTCAATGAGCGAAGATCAGGAAGTCAGATCTTGTCACTGTCAGATGTTCAGTTATTTGGAAGCTGGGAGTGGCTTGGAGAGGATGGCAGGGAGGGAAGAGGAGTAGTGTAACTAACCTTGGATTTCCAAACGGCTCAGTACATATCTGAACTGGATGTACACAGACATAATCGCATGCAAAAGTGAGATGCATACTCCCCCCGTTTTTAAACTTACTTCTCTGAATAGGCAATTACTTGGCCAAATTTTATTTAAAAAAAAAAATCTCATCACATATGTATGGCACTGTGGGTAATGCTTCCATTTCCCAAGCATTCTGAAGAATCTAGGTGCCCTAAAGATTAGCCCGCATCACCTTGTAAGACACTCGTGGAGTCTCTGTGTATGGGCCTTTTGGCTCATTTAACATTTTAACGTTTGCTGTTCAAACCTTGACTGCATCACAGCCCACTCTTCAAGATTTATTTCAGGTCCCCAAAAACACCTTTGAATCCACCATTCTACTCAAGGGGTGATGCCTTGAGTCCTCCAACCCAATTGAAAGGCACATGACCAGACTGTCTACTAAATATTATGACACAAGCCATTCCAGGGGATCTTCGGAGCACTGATCTCCCTCCATATAGATTTCAGCTCTCTGAAGCCAGGAACCCCCCCCCCCTTTACACATCATAATTTATTCTTATATGATGTCACTGACCCAAAGAAGCTGGTAAGCCGCCGCACTGTGTTTTCTACCACCTTCCTCTCCATCTCTCCCTGGTTGGTCTAATGTGTGCCTTTGAACCCCAACTGTGAAACAACCAAAGGGAAAGGGCAGATGGAAGGAAGAGTGGTGGGAAAGCCACAGAAAGAGCAATCCACCCTGAGTCATCAAGTGGAAAGGAGGTGGTGTGGCATCCTTCATCTTGGCAGAGCATTCTGCATCCTGGTTGAGTTTTCCTCCTCGCCACAGTGCAAGGTGATCCCATAGCACATGGGACCCCACAGCAAACCACCCTTAGGTGAGGATGGACCTCAGACTTCCTTAGTTCTCTTATCTTGACACCCCATTCACTGCACAAAACAATTTGCTCTGTGGTTAGATGACCTACCCCAACAGATCAATAACCTATTTTTAGGCTGTGGCTTCCTCACTGGCTGTTTTCCATAGAGCCAAACCTAAGAGTCCACACAGTTCATGTGAGTAATACTCCACCCCACACCAGTGGAGTTATCAAACAAACATGGCCAGTTATTTTCTCATTTCCAAATTACATAACAAGGATTACAGACCATGAAAGAGACATCAAGCCAACTGAGTTGGGCAGGATGGGACCATATCAAAATGACATTTGGCTTCCCTCCTATCTCCTGCAGAGATCCATTAACCAGCTGTGGTCGTCTTTTCAGCCCACAATTAAAGAATTTTTTTCCAAAAAAAAAAAAAAAATCCCAGTTTCCTTCCAGAGCCATGTATGCCACTGGCAGCTTGTCCCATTCTTGTCACAGACTACAAATACTTGAAGACTGACAGTTACCAAACCTCACCTTATGGTCTCCAGGTTTAATAAATCCAATTTGGGTTTTTTTGTTTTGGTTTGGGTTGGGTTGGGTTGTTTTGTTTTGTTTGGTTCTTGGTTTTTGGTTTTTCGAGACAGGGTTTCTCTATAACATTGGAGGCTGTCCTGGAACTCACTCTGTAGACCAGGCTGACCTCGAACTCACAGCGATCCATCTGCCTCTGCCTCCCGAGTGCTGGGACTAAAGGCATGCCCCATCACCGCCTGGCTAATAAATCCAATTTCTTTAAATTGCCTTCAAAGTCATTTTTTCCCAAAGTGTTCATCAGCTCTGCGTCCACATCTCCACCCAAAACATCATTTTATTCACATTTCCACTGGACAGTTCCTTTCATGGCATCTTTTTTTCATCATATGACTGGGGCACACTTAACACAGAATTCTTTATAATCCCCCAAATCCTTTCATAATAGTGTTGAGCCAGAGTTTGAGACTTTAGGGTTTCATTTTACTTCTTACATGGACCTGACCCGAAAAAAGAATTTCATTGATATCAAGCTTTGAGTCTGTGAAATTGAGTTTCCGGTAAATTCAACCCAGAGGTGATGAATGAACAAGCCTGACGCCATGCTCTTTCCTCCCAGAGAGTCCACTCCCAGCCTGTCCTGTGAGCCCCACATCCACCATTACTCCCAGGCACCTACACCAGCAGAACTCCAGCTCCCCTCCCCAAGGCTTGGTGCCTGGCAGTGGTACCAATTGGATGTCAGTTTTATCCACCTCAGTCTTTTGGGGACTCTCCCTTGTTTCTAGAATATAACTAACCCACTTTGTCCAATACCAATGAAGAGCCTAAATGAATTGCCCTTCTCTATAGCTCTCTACTAACACAAGGCTCTCATTCTGGGATGAAACACCTTAAGGAAAGAAAGGAAAATGAAAGAAAAAAGAAAAGAAAATCTTCCTCCAAAGCCGCCCAGAAGGATCATTCACAATTTCCAGAAGGTAGAAGCAATCCAAGGTCCCATCAGCTGTGAATGGAGAAACAACACACAGAGTATACATACAACAGGAGAAATACTAGTCAGCCTTAGGAGGAGGACATCCTGACATGGTATGATGCGGGACTTGTGCTCCTGGCACCTGAGAGACAGAGGCAAGGTGACCAGGAGTTAAGAGGCCAGTTTGGTCACTATGGCAAGACCTGTCTTAAAAATAAAAACAAACGTGAAATTCTGGTCTTATAAAATACAGAAGACCCCTGGACATTATGGAAATTAAAATATGCCAACCAGAAGAAGGCAAATACTGTGAGGTCTACCCATACCAGACGCAGAGAACAGTCCAGAGACAGTAATAGCCAAGGGATGAGTGAGAAGAAGTTCTCTAATAGGTACTGGGTTTCAAGTTTTGCAAGATGAAGTGAGAAGACTGTTTTCATAACAATGTGAATGTACTTAATACCCTGGACTGTGCATTCCAAAGTGTTAAAAATGGTCCATTTTAGGATATACAATTTTACTTAAAAATAATAAATGATGGATGGTAGATGGATGGATGGATGGATGAAGGCTCTTCCTTCTTCACCACCTATATAGTAAGGTCCCAAGGGTAGGGGCAGGACAGGGCACTGTTTTCCATACTGTGCTTAATTGGACAGAAGGCAAAGCAGGTAGCCCTGGACTGGTGACATTGTTCCGAGTCAAGTCCACCTTGGCCTGGCCTTCAAGGCCTTCTTCACAATCTGGACAAAACTAATCTAACAGGGTTCACATTTCTACCTTCATAGCCTCCATTTCCTTATCCTCAGCCATCTGACCAAAGAGTGGATGATCCTCAAGTAGGATCTGAACGTCTTGTTCCATGTTTCTCTTGACTCTGCTAACTAACACAACTACAAATATTCTGCCCCATTCTGCAGGATTCAACCTTATCTCAAAGTAAGATCTCCTACGTGGAGGTCCACAGTCCCCTGTTCTCTGCTAACATCCACCCAACTAGACTTGAGGGGCCTCTCTTTGAAAATGTTGCCCTCCCAGCCACCATTCATCTGCTCCCCCAGTTTGTCTCTGCGCATGTCCCTCCCACCAGAGCTCCTATCTGCTGTCCCTGTGAGGACGCAGTGGGGGATTGATAAACTTCGTTAAACTGACCTAGTGTTCACTAGTCTTCCCTATATTCAAAGCATGGTCTGGTGAATGGCAGACCAATAAAGCCGTGGTTTCTAACCTGCTGTGGGTCAAAACCCAGACAAGGGTAAGTTCACAAGATCCCTGTACTCCTGGGGAAGTAGTCCAGGAAAGTCCCTCCAGAAAGCTCCAATGGTTCTGTATTTGCACAACCACTTTATGTAAAGAAAAGGGCTCCTAGGACCAGAGGAGGGGCTTATTCACTTGGATTCTCATTCCCTAAACTTTTATCCCAAACTCTGTATGCCCTTTGGTGGAAAGTCAAAGGAGGTGAGGTCAACTAGAGCCAGGAAAAGCAGCATGCATCACCACTGGCTAAGCAACCAGTACAACAAGTTGTACAGTTGCATTTACCCTCTAAGAGACTAAGCTGAAAGGGGGCTATAAAATCCCAGCAGAGTGGAGACCACCCACTTCCTGAGAGGGGCTTTGGGCTAAGCACACCACATATAGAACCTCCTACAAGGCGTTTTTCACCTTGATCCCATTACCTCTCCCCGAATATAGAGGGTAAGCATCTGGTACCTGATCACACAGCCGGTAAGTGGTAGAATGGACTGTCAATTCCAGAAACCAAGCTCTGAACTCTGATGCCATCTGCCCTCAATAATAACTGAACTTAGCCAGGCAGTGATGGCGCACACCTTTAGTCCCAGCACTGGGGAGGCAGGGGCAGGTGGATCTGTGAGTTTGAGACCAGCCTGGACTACAGAGCAAGTTCCAGGACTGGCTCCAAAGCTACAGAGAAACCCTGTCTCAAAAAACTTAAAATAATAATAATAATAATAATAATAATAATAATAATAATAACTGAACTTAAATGCTACAGCCTGTCAAGGTGTGCATGGGAACATACATCATGACCAAAACAGAAGCCGAAAAGATGGATAGGAAATGATCAGGCTAGATCATTTGGTTGGAACCATCTTCCGCACTTTCTAGAAGCATCCAGTCAGCCAAACAAGCATGCCCACGAACTGGCAACTGGCTTAAAACTACTCTTGGTTTATTGGAGACTGAAGTCTGAGGATGAACTACACAACCATGCTCCCATAATTGCAGCAATCCGAGCCAGGAGGCCAGGCTTGTCCCAGGTCTCTCCAGCTTTCAACAAGATCCATGCTGGATTTGTCCTTGATTCAAACGTTTCCCTACCACTGACTCCCTTCCAAGCTCTGCTCACCCCAGAGTTGCAGC
This sequence comes from Cricetulus griseus, assembly GCF_003668045.3. Classification (NCBI taxonomy): domain Eukaryota; kingdom Metazoa; phylum Chordata; class Mammalia; order Rodentia; family Cricetidae; genus Cricetulus; species Cricetulus griseus. The sequence continues at coordinate 142,067,784 of NW_023276807.1, read as the reverse complement.
CGTGAAAATATCGACTATGCTGCTGAAGCTGCATATGAAATTTTGCATATTTGGATCCCTACAAATGTCTTTTAATCCCACTTTTGGAAAAGTTACCACACATGACTACAGCACTTCCCACACCCCTGCCTGACAACTCTTGAACCTAATTCATTCTGGAGAAATGAAGACTGTGGCTGCCTGCATCTAAGGGGTAACCCCACGCCTAGATCCAGCTAAGACTTATGTTCTGGATACTGTGGCTGGTTTGCCTCATTTCCTTTCAAGTCCTTTAATCAGCTGGAGGAAGTGAGTCAAAATCCTAGGAGTTACTTCTAAGGTCTGTCAACAACAGTGGTAAAATTCATCACCAAAACAACATCTGCAACCTCAGGACACTACAAGGGAAGCTTACAGAATACCTGGCACATTTCTGATGAGAATTTCTTCTGGGAGTTTGGTAATGGTCACTGTATTTCACCATGCTCCATCAGAGTAAACAACTGCTGAGATCCGACAGTTATCAGGGACAAATTTATAATGCTATAATCGTCTTTATTTGAGGGGAGCTGGGAATGGTTTTCAACTTCATTTTAGAGATAACTTATCTTCCCTTCTGAATAACTCTAACTAGATGGGACCAGATAACCCCTCAAAGCCCTCTTACTCAATAGGCTCAAATGTCCCTGTCCAAGCTATACAGTGATCCTCCTGGCAAATTAAGCCACTTAAATCGAAAAGATTAATCCAAATGTTCCAAGACAGGTAGCCTAAAGCCCTTATACCAAAATCAGCTGTCTTGTAGCCCCGAAGGCTCAGAACAGGGCTGGGCTTATAGTAAGTACTCATTAAATATTTTTGTATGCATCTTACTTTATGTCAGACTCTGGCAAGTTGTATAAATGGATACACAGTGGGCATATGGAGCTGAGCTCAGGCTTCTTCACTGATTATTTTGGGCAAGTGACTTGTCTCCAATAGGAAAATAGTAGAGGCTGTAGTGGTCCAACCTCCTGGGCTCCCTGAGTAGGGAAACAGCAGGGAAAGCCCTCAGCATGAGGTCTGGCAGACATTTGCTGATTATAAAGCCCCACGTATGCACAAAGCACACCCATGATACGATATTTAAGGCACATTAGAAAGCGTGTTGCAAAAGCACGGCATGCATGATTTAAAACGTCATAAGAAAAAAGAAATCCACGGATGGGTGGGGAAAGTGAATTATCTGAGATCTCTTTATTACAGAACTATCAGATTATTTCCAGTAGGATCATAAGCCAAGACCAGGTGCATAAATGACTAGGGTCTTGCACCTGCAGGAAAGGGGGGAAGATCTGATTCACTGTTTCAGGACCATCCTGTTGAGCTGTAAAAGCTGCAAATGCCCAGGAAGAAGGAGGGGTTACTACAGAGCAGGCACTTGCTAGCCCTCCAAAGAGATCACAACGTAAACAAACACAAAACTGCTTCCTGCTAAGCCAGAACAGTACACACACACACACACACACACACACACACACACACACACACACACACGGAAAACTGAAGGCACCAACCCCTCCTAATTTAAATGACCCGCCCAAGGGCACATAACCAAGGAGGCTGTAGGTATGAAAAGGGGACCTGAAACTGGTGGGGCAGAACAAGGGTTTGTCATTAGGACACACTGCCTGCCAGGCAACAGACCTTCAGATTCTCTTTGCCAAAGTTATTGGTCAGAGCACACTAATCAGGAGGAAGATACAAACCATTGGTACGTTTCAGGTTTTAAGGGGGAACTATGATCTTCCTGGTGTTCCATCTTGGTCTAAAGCAGGACAAGGTGGAAAACACAAAGATCGCTGGGGTCATTTTCAGCTAAGCAGTCAAATACGCCTAGGAATCTGGACACTCATTTGCGTTCCCTGGTGACCCCTCCTCTGGGGCAGGGGTCTAGATGTAAACACACACACATACACACAACACACACACACACACACACACACACACACACACACACACACACACCACACACACACACACACACACACACACACACACACACACACACACACACACACACACACACACACACACACACACACACACACACACCACGCACACACAGAGCCCTCCCGGGCCTTTCAAAAGCATCGGGAGAGTGAGATCTGGGAAACATAGCCAGCAGCGGGCTCCAAACAGGTCAGACAGCGCTGCTGGCCTTTGGACGCTTCATTCCAGAGCGCAGATTCTCTCTAGCCTATAGCATCAAGGTAACCTTAAAGGGTTTCTGGGTTTTGTTTTGAAAACGACCTGGAAAAGACCAAAGATTCATGACCAGAGCCAGGCGACCCGCACAGGCAGCCCACCAGCGACACCTGGCAAAAAGGGGCAGGGCTAAGGAGCTCCAGGAGACTACACATCCTCCACCTTGAGACCCAAGTTCCCGTGCAGAGGTACCATGGTTTTCGTAACAGCTTGAAGAAACAAATGGGATTTGCAGGAAGTTCACCTCTTCTGCCCCATCCCACCCCATGAGGCCAGAGAATGGTTATCATGTGAGAGGGGGAGTCTAGATCTCGGGATTCCCAAAGAAAACGGCCACCTGCGACTACAAGTCTCATACACTGAGACCAGGGGTTTCCAAAGCTAGGGCGGGCTGCCTGGTCCCTCATACTGTGCGCACGAGGCGGCAAGGAACAGCTGCGTCCCCGCACGAGGTCCCTCCTTCCCAGGAGCTGGCGGCTAACGTAGGCTGCAGCAGCTCCCCGGCGCGTGGCAGCAATGTACACCGTGCGGCTGCAGAGAGGGGCGAGCCTTTAGCACGAGATTTACAAAAGGAAAAAGTCTGCAACCTAGCGGCTGCTCGCCACACGCCTGGCTCAAGTTGTCCCCGTAGCCGCCACATACAGGCTCGCGGGGTCCCGCCCCAGAGCCGCGCGCCGCGTGTCCCCCGTGCAAAAAAAAAATAGGGGGAGGGGGTACAAGCACGCCCGAGATTCGTCTCCGCGGGTAGCGCTGCGCACGACTAGAGCGACTGCGGTTGGGTCCCCAGCACTGTACACAAAGACCGCCCGCGGTGGGGAAGCAGCGGCCGCAGAGCAAAAAAAAGAAAAAGGCTCTCCAACTTTGCCCGGCGCGCGTCCGGGGACCCGCGGGCTCATCCTCGCGGGCGCAGGTCACCCACACGCAACTTTTAACAAAAGGAAGCCGCGGCCGCGCCTCGCACGGGAAGAGGACGTTCTCGGTGCGAAGCCCCAGGCCGCCAGCCACTGCCACCCGTGCTCAGTCCGCACAAAAGCATCGCCAAACTAGCCCGCAGCCTGCAGCCCCGCGGTCCCGACTCCCGGAAGACTCTCGGCTCCGGGTCTCCACCGCCCGCCGCTGCCGGCTCCTGGCGCAGGTGAGCGAGGCGGACCAACAGAGTCCCGCGGCCGCCCGCCACCTTCGCACTGGCTGTAACACACAGGCAGTGGAAAAGCCAACAGCCACCACTCTGGACGCACCCCGCCTGGTGACACCCCTCCCAGACCCAGGATTGTGCCCACGGGGTGGAGGGTGCAATCCTCTAGTCGGCCGCGCTCTCCCACCTGTCTGGCCACGGAGCAGGACAAACAGGACGCAGAGCAAATCCCAGGCGCCGCGAGCGCCTCTCATCGCGGTGGCTGCGCTAGTTTCTGAGCTCCTCTCTCTGCTACAGCTCTCGCCCAAGTGCACCAAGCGCGGCAAAGCCGAGCCCCCAGAGCCACTAGCGGCGCGCGACAGCCCCTCCTCCAGCCCTCCCCCAGTGCGCGGCCACGCCCCTCCCTCCTCCCTCCCGGGTCGCGCTCCCTCTCGCTGCCTGGTGCCCGGGACTCTCGGGATATGCTGATCCCGGGGGCGCTGTGTCCTCTGAGACCTCGAGCACCCACAGGCCATCCATCCCGGATCCTCTTCCTCCCGTCATTCTTCCTCCATCGGTGGTCCTCCTGCCCCAGGCGGCTTCCTGGCCACGCAGGTGCTGCCCGCGCTTTGTGAAGCCTGGCGCCACGCGCGCTTTAGGCACAGGCCAGCCACCTGACAGGTGCTCCCTAGACAATAAAGGACAACCACAGGGGTTACCCCACCCCCCTGCACACTTCGGCGGGCAGTGGAAGTGCTACGAAACGAGATTGCTGGGCGAAAGGATTAAGAAATTCGGCCCCCAACGTTGTTCTCCGGTCCTGCTAGTAGAGGGGGACCAATTGTGGCGCCCCACACCACGGCGCAAGGCTGAGCCCACGTTTAAGTAATTTTTCTTGCTCAGTTTCTCCACCTGCTGCGAGACCTGTAAGAACACAGCTGATTCTATTGGCCAGTGTGGACCTCCGCCCAACCAAGCTCCTGCTGAGACTTGTGGAAACTGGGCCAGTGGAGTGTAGAGAGGCTCCTTGTGAAGTAGTTAGCTTTGGAAACACGGTTTTTAAAGCCTATTCGAGTTTGGGTGCCTTTTCGCTTGTGGATTTTTTTTAGTCTATCCCCACCCCGCCCCCGCCTCACACACACACACGCACACGCACACGCACACGCACACACACACACCCTACCTCTCTCCTGCTCTGGCCAGCCTTAGGAGCAACATAAAAGTAAAACAATTATCTTTTCTTGTAAAGACTTTTTTTTTTTAAATGTGTATGACTGTTTTGCCAACATGTATGTCTGCACACCAGGCAGGTCAGAAGAAAGCAACAGATCCCCTGAAACTGGAGTTACAAATGGTTGTGAATCACCTTGTGGGTGCTGGGAGCCCAACTGCTCTGAACCCTTCTTGTTCTTAACCAGTGACCCATCTCTCCAGCTCCTAAAGTAATTCTGTTAAGAGATCTACTTAGAAGCATTTTATGGTCACTGTGGCTATACAATCCCCCAGTATAGGGTTTTTATAGTTCTGTATTCCATTATCCAGACTTACTATTAACTTTGAGAAGTAGGGAGAATAAACGTTTATTATTTTAGCTCTTAAAGTGACCCAAGATTACACACCTAATAGTGGGGAGACAGAGTTTGAAGCCTCATGGGTATTGTGTTTTCCCTTTATATTCTCTTACTTTTATAATTTTATGTGTATGTCAGAGAACAAATTTTGAGAGTGTGTTCTCTCTTTCCACTGTGTAGATCCTGGGAGTTAAACTCAAGTCAACTAGCTTGGTGGCAAGTGCTCTGAGTGGTCTTATTGTCATTCTGATTAATAGATAAAACACCCCTACATAGCACTTAAGATGGTAAAATAGGGCAGACACACACCCACAAACATGTAATTGATTGGTCAATAGACAGATAGGTATATAGATGAGAGAGAGAGAGAGAATATATAAACGTATTTTTTTTAAGGATGGAAAATAAGCTGGGTGGTGGTGGCACTCGCTTTTAGTCCCAACACTGGGAAGGCAGAGGCAGGCAGATCTCTGTAAGTTTGAGGCCAGCCTGGTCTACGGAGCAAGTTTCAGGACAACCTTCAAAGCTACAGACAAATCCTGTCTTGAAAAACAAAACAAAAGAAAAGATTGAAGAATAAAAGAGAGATAGCATCAGGAAAAATAACAATTTAAATGCACATGGCCTCTTTGAGTATCATCAAGAATGATGCATCCCTTCCCAGATCTCTGACTACATTTAATATTGAAGCTATCCTTTTGGATATTGACAGGACCTATGCTGGCTTAAAAAAATATGCTTTTAAAGCTATTCACTTAAAACTTATCAGTACTAGAGGATGATCGAATGACCCAGGTATATAACTGTCACTCCTGAAACCATTTTATTTTTCCCTTCACTCAAAGCTGTTTCTGAAGTGCCTGCTGGGCAGCAAGGAAGAGCTAGTCACTGTTAGTAGATATGGCCTTATTCTCACAATCCTTAGGGTCCAAGGTGGGAGCCCATGCCCAATGTCCTAATGGATAGTTCAGGCCATATATTTGCAAAGAGGCATCAAGCTACAATTTATTCTTAGGAAGGCATAGGTAAGCGATACCACTCAAAAAAAAAATCCTAAATTTCTGGGATCTTGATTTATTTCTAAAACCCATCTTTTGTTAAGGGGGAAAAAGTCACTATGAGTTAAAATATCAACATTATGTCTGACAGAGAAAAATTACAATTTTCTTCTTCAATCAACTGACATTAGAGAGGATAACATCTTCAGAAGTGTGGTGAAAAGAAAACATATTGCAATTTAATTCTAGACAAGAAATTTCTATCAGGAAAAAATAAAAGCAGAATGGAGAATTATACAATTCTGAATTGTCGTTCAAATTTATCACTCAGCAAACATTATTGAATGCCCAGGACTTGCCCGTAGGCACCAAGACCTATACACAAATTAATAAGACAAAATCCCTGCCTATAGGAATTCACAGTGCACAATGGAAAACAGCCTCTCAAATAAGAAACAATAATATCTGAAAACAGCACTCATGTTGAGCCAGTACACTCCAACAAGGCCATATTGGCTGCCTGGTAGAATATTGAGATCTTACTGTACTGATTCTTTTAAAGCCATCCCCCAAACACATCCTAAGTGCCCCCCTATTCCAATCCACTCCTGAGACACCTCACATCTCCTTAGATCCAGCAATTACAGGTTGAATGCTGAGCACAGCAGAGAGCCTACAGTACCTGTGCTTTTAGGGTTGTTAGCTATTTTCAATAGTACCCCCTGCCTGCTTTGTACTGCAAGAAGACATGTGTAAGGTGCTATTAGAGCAGGGCTATGGGAATGAACCATGTTATAGATGAGCACTGTCCAACTGAACATTTTCAAAGGTGTAACTGTTTTATTGCTCAGACCGGATAGATGGGTCAGTTTATACTGTATTTTGTGATAGCCCTAGATGCTATCACAATTGTGTTTTATATATTTTACTGTCTTTGTCATTATTTTAGTGAGGGACTATTGACTGCAGCTTGGGGGAATTCATTTCAACCTGACTTAAACAAGCAAACAAAGAAACAGAATTTATTGGTGCTTAGACCTAAAAGGCTCAGTTCTAAACTAACTTTCACAATGCAGTTGAGGATGGCTTTGAACTGATCCGTCTGCCGCTGCCTCACAAGTGCTAAGATTACAGGCATGGCATGTTCCATGCCCAGCTTTTTGCTTTTAATAGTTCTGATTCTAAAAGTACACATTTATTGTAGACGATTCAGGAAATACCAACAATCAGAAAGAACAAACTGAAAATCAATCAAAGTGTCAACATCAAACAGTTCATTTTAATGTTTCCCCCTAACATTTTCTCTGAACATGTGTGTGTTTTCCTTTGTATAATTTAAGATCTTACTACATTTGTTAATTTTTCAATCCATGTTTCTCATAAGTGATATGAATGTTGTTCCATATCACATAGGACTCTATGAAACATAACCTACAATGACAGGACAATGTACAATTATATGGCTGTACTGCAATTCTGGATACTCAATTATTTCTATATTTTTTAAAATAAATTTTATTTTGTGCATATGGATGTATTGCCTGTTTCTATGTCTGTGTATTACTTGTGTGCCTAGAGCAGGTGGAGGCCAGAGGAAGATCTCCTGGAACTGAAGTTACAGACCTTTGTGAACTGCCATGTGTGTGCTGGGAATGAACCATCAGTCCTCTGGAAGAACAGCCAGTGCTTTTAATCGCTGAGATTGCCAGTGTTTTTTAACTGCCATGAATTACTTGCTGATGAATATTCTGGTAAAGTTTGCCTGCCTCTGAGTATTTTCATAGGATGAGTCCTAGAAATGAAGCGTTATGCTAACAGAAAGTTTTGGGGAATCCATTTGTGGTCACCAGCTGATACCAGGGGAATCGGGATACTTTCTAGGAGTCCTTAGTTTCATTGGCAAAATAATTTAAGAAGAGACTCAGAGGGGAGTTTGAGGATACTTTTATTAGGGTTTAAAAGAATCCCTCCACTCCCACCCACTTGGGAGGAAAGCTGTAAATCTTGGCAGCTGTCAAAGAGACAAGGACAGAAAAGGGACAAGGACGGAAAGAGTTAAGTCAGCTTGGGATCAGGCATGTAGCAGTAAGGTAGGAAGTGGGGCTGGAGAAAAAAAGTGAAGCCTGAAGTTTTAGGAGAAGTGTTCATAGAACAAAGGTAGAACTAAGAAAAGAAAAAAGCCAAACAAACAAACAAGCAAACAAACAAAAAACAATGTTTTTCTGGCCGACTTCTGAAGCTACATGTTTGTAACCCTACATGGACTGAGATGGGGGTGAGAATTCTGGGAAGAAAATGTACATTATCTCACTAAAGGGATAATTATTCCCCAATCTCTTTAGCATGGGTCAAGGAGAATCCACCTTCCTAGGGGTGATCCTACCTTCTTGGAGATGGTCCTGTCTTCTTGGAGATGGTCCTGCCTTCCTAAGGGCAGTTTTACCTTTCTGTGTGGTGGCCCCTTAGCCAGGGCATTGACCATGCCCAATTGGAATGCCAGGTCTCTACTCAGGCCAGACAGTTCATCTTCAAGACCAGAACTTTTCCCCAAGGGATCTTGCTGCTATGCCAATTACACCAACAGTATAAACCTTTCCAACCTCGTTACTTAATAGTCCTTGCTTTGTTGATTGTCATCTGAAAGTCTTCTGTCCATGATGTTAAAGACATGCATTTATGACCCTCACTGTGAGACACCCTGTTAACAAAACACCTCATGCTTTGTGAGGTAGTCTCTGCTGCAGCTTCCACTCGGTGTGACTTTTGTCTGTCAGATGTACTGTGTACATGGAAAACAAATTTAGAGGAAACACAAATGCCCACCTCGTGAAACTGCCAATGGAAGGAAAGAACCACGTGGGAGTGACAAGAACTTATAATGACTCACTGAATGCCAAAGGAGCACCTATATCAGACATGCAGTAGTCTCAAGAGACTTCCTCAAAGAGGTGGCCATTCAATTCTGCAGACCAGGAAGACCACAAGGGGTAAAGAAATGACAGAGACTGACTAGGCCAACAGTGCGAAGCAAAGGGCTTGACACAGCCTGTGGAATGTGAAGAACAAGAAGGACAGCACAAGTAGGGAAATGGGCCTGCAGGTGAGACTCTGGACCACACATAGACAAGAGTCTTTATAAGGCAAGAAATAGGACCTCCTCCTGTGGATGACAGTCACTGAAGGACTCTAAAGTGGCCAAATGGGTTAAGATTTTGTAAAGGGAGTGAGGAAGCTCAGGGAAGGATGAGTTAGATGATGTCAAATGCAGTAGGAAGATACAGTGAGAAGCATAGTGCAGCCAGCCAGACATGCAGGCTTGGGCCTCAGCACGGGAGCAGCCACACAAAAACAGCTGCAGCCTGGATCTGGTTGGGAGTGCATGACAAGGAAAGCAGAGGGCAGATGTTGTCTCCTTAGGGAGTTACCCACATGGAAAGGACAGGCATATTAAATGAAAATTACAGGAAGCCATTGTTTTGGACCAGACTCAAAGGAAAGACAAGACTGAAAAATCAAAATGGAGTCACTCATGCTAAAATCCAACACTACCAGACTGAAGCTAGCTGTTTGGGTGACCCTTAGGGAAAGCGTAGAGAGGTGACCATGTAAGTTCCATATGGGTCACTTCAGCCATGATAACAAAGTACCCTCTACTCCCATCATACAAAGTTATCCTGAAGCAACCCACCACCCTCCATGTTTCCTACCATTCTGACTTCCTGTCCTTGCAAGAACAGCAACACTGGAATGACAAACTTGATTTTTATTTTTAACTTTCTTCAGTCTTTTTCTGTCTAGAAAACAAAACCATGCCTTAGCTCTTCAGAACACTTACTTGACTTTTATGGACCTCTATGTTGCCCCATTCTAGCATCAAAAGTAAAGCCAATGAAAACCTCTATACTCTCACATTTAATTCCCAGCCAAAAATGAAAATAAAAATAGGGACAGCAAGATGCCTGAGCAAGCAAAACATTTCCACAGAAGCATGACAGAAACCATGGAATAAAGCTGGAAGAAGTGCTCTGCATCTGGGTTCCCAGGGCTCCTAAAGTGAGACAAAAGATGGAGACAGGAGGGTCCTCCAAAGTTCATGAACCAGCTGGCCTGGTAAGCAAACCACAGTGGAAACAAAGAGACCTTGCCTCAATAATGGAGAAAGAGAGAACGGACTCCCTAAAGTTGTCCTCTGACTTCCATGTGAGCACCATGGCTTTTACATGCCTGCATATAATCAACCCCCCGTCTCTCTTTCTCTCTCTCTCTCTCTCTCTCTCTCTCTCTCTCTCTCTCTCTCTCTCTCTCTCTCACACACACACACACACACACACACACACACACACACACATACCATACAGTCTTACACATCCACGCACTCTAAAAAGAATTGTTTTTTTTGTTTTGTTTTGTTTTGTTTTTGTTTTTTTTGTTGTTGTTTTTTGGTTTTTCAAGCAGGGTTTCTCTGTGGCTTTGGAGGCTGTCCTGGAACTAGCTCTTGTAAATCAGGCTAGTCTCAAACTCACAGAGATCTGCCTGCCTCCACTTCCTGAGTGCTGGGATTAAAGGAGTGCTCCACCACCACCAGACCTAATAAGCCAGGCAATGGTAGTGCATGCCTTTAATCCTAGGACTTGTGAGGCAGAGGCAGGAAAATCTGAGTTTAAGGGCAGCCTAGTCTACCAAGTGAGTTCCAGAATAGCCAGGGCTACACAGAGAAACCCTGTCTGAAAAAAACAAAAAAACAAAAACAAAACAAAACAAAAACAAAAACAAACAAACAAAAAAGCCCTGGCAGGCCTGGAACTGGAACTTCCTATGTAGACTATACTAGCCTCAACCTCACAGAGATCTGCCTGTCTCTGCTCCCCTAGTGCTGGGATTAAAGGTGCATACCATCAAATCCCACTTACTGCTCAAACAGGTTCTTTTGGTTTTGTCTATTTAGTTTAAAAAGCTAGGCCTAGTAGTATAAGCCTATGATCCCAGCTCCTTAGGAAGCTGAGTCAGGAAGACCACAAAGGCTGGTCTGTGTTACAGCCTGAAAAATTTAGTGAAATTCTGTCTTATATATTTTTTAAAAGTAATAATGAGGCTGGGGACTTATTCAGTGGTAGAGCTCTTGTCTGCTGTGTGTATGGGCCTGGGTTTGATCCAGAGCACTGGAGAAAAGTAAATAAACAACAGCAGGCCCTCTTATCTAAATCCTGTTGTATCCTGCAGAGAGGAGACACATTCAGAGTTCATAAATCCCCTTATGGTTGGGACATCGCTGAAGTCATACATTTTTCTTTGGCTTGTATGAAAATTATCTGTAACCTTGTCATAGTCTCTCCACTAAATAACATGTCTTTGAGGAAACTGCACTGTAATTCAACTGTGGGTCTCACAAGAAGGCTTACTCAAACAAAGCCAGTGCACCTAATAGACACTGCGTGTTTGCAAAACTGAATTACTGACAATGCATCTTAGTGCATTTTCTATGACTTTCAAAAATTTCATCAAGGTTTGCTTTGTATCCAAAAGATCCATTGTCATCACCATCATTATTTTGATAAATGTATGCAATCTAAATCTATGTTAATTGCACAATAAATATCATAACCTTTTCATTATTTTGTACAAATTCTCCTTCTCATCCAATAAAGAAGTCATGCTGCTGCTACAGGAGTTAGAAACATTTTAATTCTGCAAGTCTGAATGATTGAGTAAATACAAGAAGTAAATACGTATTTAACTAAGAAAGAGTACAGATCAACCAGGCTTCCTGATTAGTGGGAGACAGAGAGGCACAGATGTCTGCAGACTTTGAGCAGTTCCTAAAACTTGCAAGTGAACAACTCGCACTAGGGTCTACCTCTAATTCTTAATCGGTAGACACTACTTCTACCAAGGAAAAGACTGGCTACCGTAGCATAGCATAGACCATTCCCAGATGCAGGAACTCTGCTCATGGCTTGTCTCCAGGCTTCGAGGTTAAAGTGACTGGGGGTGGAGTTATTTATGGCCCTGGGGAAGAGAGGCAAGAGAATGATGATAAATGGGGGAAAGATGAATAAACTTTGTGCTCTTTAAAAACAAGTCTGATTTGCATTGGCTGTGGGTGGGGTGGTTGCATAATTTATCATCCATCCTGGGACATTTCTGGGGGTGTTCCCCCTGTCCTGAATAAAGCAACCTCTTACAGTAATGCTTTCCATTACTATAAGAACTGTTTATCTATTCTCTTTTATCTTGAGACAGGATCTTACTACGTAGTCTTAAACTCACTTTCCAGTCCAGGCTGGTTTACAACTCAAGATCCCCCTGCCTCAGCCTCCTGAGTATTGGCATTGCAGGCAGTTACAACACCCTGGAGTTGCCCGAACAGGCTCACTGCTTCTGACCTCTACCTGGAGGAGTCTGTAAGGAGGGAGAGTACTCCAAAAACTCCACCCGGCCTTTCAAGAGACACCAATAGAATTGATTTGTACAAGAAAAGCAATTTCAGAACCTGAGAGATGGCTCAGCGGCCAAAGGCATTTGGCCCCAAAACCTGGCAACCTGAGTTTGATCTTTGGGACTTGTGTAAAGGTGAGAGGAGAGAACCAACTCCAGAAAATTGTCCTCTGAAAGAAAAGAAGAATAAGAAGCTCAAGGTCATTCTTTGCTAACAAGTTCAAGGCCATCTGGGAAACACATGAAACCATGTTCAAAAGGAAATGAAAAAAGGGGAGAAGGGGATTCCTAGCAAAGCACAGTGTAAGAGGTCTGTAATCCCAGCACTAGGGAGGCTGAGATAGTGTCACTGAGGAAATCAGGGTTCCCTCTTGGGTTCTTAGACTCATTAATAAAAGAATTTAAGGACAAATTCCAGTGGAAAGTCGAGAACAATCTTATTGGAGCTTAGAAACAAGAAACACCTCAGAATAAGCAAGCTGTAACTTTGTTCCAGGTGATCTGATACCCTCATACAGACATACCTGCAGGAAAACACCAATGTATAAAGGAGAAGGAAGGAAAAAAAAAGTTATGGCCCACTTACAAAGCAGTGTGCCTGTGGCCCTAAGGGAATTCTGGAAAGGAAAAGAACATTGTCTCATTTAACAGGCTAACTTAACATTCCTCCCATCTCTTTAGCTTGACTTGAGATGAATACTCCTTCCTAGGGATGGCCCTGCTTTCCTGAGGGACGGTTCTTTAGGCAGATCATTGACCTGCCCAACTAGAATACTGGGTCACCACCCAGGCCAGAGTTCATTCTTGAGACCAAAAGGAAGCAGTTTTCCCTTATTGGGCCCTTATTTCTACTGTCAGCAGGAGAATTGTTGGATGTTCAAAGACAGCCTGGGATACATAGGAAATACCAGGCTGGACTTCATAGGAAAACTGTTTGCAAAAAATGACAAGAAAAAATCAATTCCTAGTTCAAATCATCATTATTGTAATAATAACTTAGAGTAATGGTTATTCTTTCTGACATAATCACCAGAGAGGCTCACCTATTGCAATTACCCACAGGACCTGTTATGGATATAACCCTGTTGAAGTTTGCCGAGTATTTAAGAAGTTCCATGTGTGGATCCAACCACCTGTACTACAAGAGTTCTCCTTCAAACAGCCCTTTCAGGCAGCCCTTTCAGGCAGGTCTGTTAGTAGCCCTGTGGTCAACAAGGAAAAGAAGACACTCATTCACAAGTCACCTGCTTAGGAATTGACTGAGCAGTCTTAGGACCCCAACAACATAAACAGCCTCTAGATGGGCTGCCAGGCTCTACACCATGTTGCATTATGGTTTTGTTTCCAGCTTCATACATAACTGCTTAGAACCAGAGGGTTTAGAACCAGAACCACTTTGAAGCACCCCCCCCATATCCCCCACAGTATCAAACACTGGAGGAAAGAAGTTTCATATTCTCTTACTACAAAACAACTATTTTTTAAAAATCTGTGACAAATGAAACAATTTGAACCTTGAAATCATGTTTGATGGTTTTGAACAAAATTGTAAATTATTTGTTTGTTTCAAAACCTGGTCTCACTGTGTAGCTATGGCTATCCTGAAACTCACTATCTAGAACAGGCTGGCCTCAAACTCACAGAGATCCATCCATCTGCCTCTGCCTCCCACTGCAGAGATAGAAAAGGCATAGGCCACCCCAGTTCTTTATATTTATTTTTAGTTTTAGATTATAATTTCATGTATTTGAGTGTTTTGCCTGAATCTATGTCTGAATACCACATGTGTACCCAATGCCCCAGTAGGTCAGAAGAAGGTATCAGAGCCTTGAAATTACAGATGGCTATGACCCCCAATGTGTGTCCTGGGAATCGAACCCAGGTCCTCTCCAAGAGCAGCAAGTGCTCTTAACAACCATCTCTCTCTCTTTCCTCCAAAACTTTTGTTGCTGCTGTCTTTTTTTTCTCCCTCTTGCTTTTATTTATGACAAATATTCCCCCATGTCTTCTGGTCAAAAGGTCTTTGAGACAATTCCATCAGCCTTAAGCCAGTCGGAGAATATAATCATCTGACTCGCCCATCCTGCGAATGGCCCCGCAGATAGCATAGGTTTTAAACTGACCACATTTATCTGGATAGATGCGTGGTCCTTGGCGCCAATGACGCGGTTGCTCGTGGAGCATTTCCGCGGCACATACAAGTCCACGAAATCGCCGGAGTCATTCTACATGTAGAGACCATGCCTGTTCTCTAGGTCAGCGAAGCACAGAAAGGCTGTTGTTGCTGTTATTAAGGTGTTGCCTAATGAACAAAATCATCATAAGGGAGAAAGGGTTGATGTTGGCTTGCAGTTTGAAGTTGCGGTCCATCGTAGACCAGATGTCAGGGCAGAAGGCCTCGAGGATGTTGGTCACGCTGCATCAGAAGTCAAAAAGCACAGAGAGATGCAGGCTGGTGCTTTCTCCCTTTTATTCACTCCTGGACCCCAGCCCACATCAGTTAAATCTTCCTGGAAACACCCTCAAATACCTGCCCAGGGATTTGTCTCCTAGGTTATTTTAAAGCCTGTCAGATTTAAGGTCAAGATTAGTTGTCTTGGTATGATAATAGTATGGTACTCACATTAAAACCAGAGCCCTTCCAGTTTAAAGATGTATACTGTGTTTATGACAAAGTGTTTTGATGCCCGAGAAACACTTCAAAATTTTCGAGTGGGAGGAGGTGTAGAAAGGGAGGAATGTGGATGAAACAAGATTAGCTGAGTGGCTATTAAAGCTGCATGGGAGGCAGGGGGCGGGGGGGGGGGGGGGTGGGGGTGGGGGCGCTGTGATGTTTACCTTTATCCAAAATAAATGGGCTTGGGATCTTTTTAAATTGTGGGTTTTGGACCAACTGAAGAAAACCATGGAAACAACCAGATGTGGGCTGCTGAATCTATGCTTGACACTCAACCCCCCTGGATGCTCTAGGTCTCAAGAATCATCCTACCTAAAAATGAGAAGTTTGCCCTTGGCACTCTCTGAGGTTCCCATCCAGGTCTAAAATTTTAGTAGTCCTCATCTAGGGGGAAATAGTTAAAGGGAAGACACCAACCAACACTGCACTGGCCTGCTCTGTCTTAAGAGGAATTTAGGTTTATCCATATAGGAAAGAGAGAAGGGAAGGAAGCAAGGGAGGGAGGGAGGAAATGAAATGACCCTGCTTGCTTCAAAAGCATATATATTACAATTGGAACAACACAGGGAAAATTAGCACGGTCTCTGAGCAAGCATGGCATGAAAATTTATTATGGTCCATATTTTTAAAGTATCTCTCTCATGTCTGTACTTAGTAGCCTCCGTAACAGATCATATGAACCAGTCATTAAAATAAAATAAACCCATTTATCTGCTAAAAAAAGAAAAAAATATGATAGAATTGAAACTAGAAAAACAATTAATTTATATCCTTCATGACACACCTATCTGCCTACACTGTGTACTTCCTCGTCGTCTAATCTTATCCTTTTTTGGTCTCTTCCCTAAATGCTACAGTATACCTATGCTTTCATATTGTTTATATATAAACATGTGTATGTCATAGGGGAAAACTCACATATGAAAAGAATATGTTTTTCTTCTTCTGAGTTTCTGGGTAATCTCACATTTTAAATCTACCCATTTTGCTGCAGACTTCATCTTTCTGTACAGCTGAATAATACCCCGTTTTATATATGTACTGTTTTCATGATCCATTTATCTGTTGATAGACATCCAGGCTAGTTGCATTTCCTTGCTGTCATAAATAGGACAGCAATAAGCCTGGATGTGCAAATATCTCCACGGTCAGATATGGAGTTCTCTGGATATATACCCAGGAGTAAAGTAAAATAGATGTTTCATTAGTGGGTCCCTCCCTCCCTCCTCCCTCCCTCCCTCCCTCCTTCCCTCCCTCCCTCCCTCCTTCTTACTTTCCTTCTGTCTATGTTGGATAACTCTATAAAAATGTAATTGATAGTGAAAATGTAAACCCTAGGAAAGCTCCATTGCTTCAGAATGGTCATTCTAACTGCACTCAAGTTCACTGAGATGCATAGAGTTTGGGATTGGGCAAGTGTGTGTTTTCTGTGTGGTGTTTTTACTTGTGAGTTCATCAGAAGAAAGTGATTTTTTAAACTAGGCGGTGGTGGTACACACATTTAATCCCAGAACTCAGGAGGCAGAGGCAGGTAGATCTCTGTGAATTCGAGGACAGCCTGGTCACAGCTAGTTCCAGGACACTCACACAGGGAATCCCTGTTTGAAAAACAAAAACAAAAGAAAGGAAGGAAGTGATTTTTAAAAAAGAAGAGCTGTGGAAACCACACCTCTCTCTGTCTATCCCTTTTCATACTAAGACCACTGCCTTTCATTTCTTTGCTCTGAAAGCAACATAACTTTAGGTCCTTATTTAACCTCCCTACTACCTCTCAGTTTTCTCCCCTGTAAAATGGGGTGAGAACAGGGCATTAATCGCCTCCTAAGGCTATGATGGCAATCACATGAGTAAAATAATTCATACCAAGTGCAGACAGCTAGCTGCTTCCAGCATATACTAACCACCTGGTCGATGGCAGACACATCTTTTCCTAACTCCATTTAATAGCTATGAAAACTAATTGTGGCTCAGTGAAGATAAGTGGTTTACCCAAAGTCTATCCGTTTTAATAAACAGATATGCAGGCAAGTTTCTGACTGTAAATCCAGCTTCGTTTCCACTCCAATTGTCCTCTTGGGCATTGTTATGGAAAGCAGTAAAGGGTGACAGATTAAGCTAGGCAGTGACCTAGGAGGATCTGGTAGCACCAGAGTCCAACAACACCAAAAAATAAGTTAATGTTTGTTATTAACACAAAAACTTAGTCTGCATCGCAGACTGCAGCCCCAGGGTTTGTGGAGCCAGCCTGCCTTTCTCCCAGACAGCCTGGAGCCCTGCACAGAGCTGTTGGAGAGCACTGGGTGACTGGGAGGTAAATTACACCAGCCCACAAGAGCCAGCCCAGCTCAGGGAAGGGGACTAGGGTGTTCTTTTGTTTGCTTGCTGCCGAGAAGCTTTGTAACTGAGCACAGTGGCTCCTAGGAGCAATCTCTACCTTCTGAATATACTGACCTCAGGAGACCAGGCACTGTTTTTGTTTGTTTGTTTGTTTTTCTTTTTTAAAACGTAGCTGGAGGTGAGCAATTTAGTCCCTATCTCTCCTCTGTGGCCTTCATCCATCCTCTCAAGGTTCATTTTATTAGTATGTTTAGAGATTGTTTGTGCCTGGTGAGTAGGGATGATATGTTTGTCTTCATGAAGACCAAGCACGAGTTGTGAAAAGCAAAAAGGAGTTCACATGAGTATGTGGAGGGGTGTTTAAATGGGCTCAGATGTTAAGCAGGGTGCTACAGAACTGTAGATGAGTCTGCAGGCTTTGGCTAGGGATGGGAAGAACCCCAGTGTGCTACATGGTCATTGAAAGGACATGCACCAAACCATCATTGTTCCTCTTTGGTTGAGAGGGTGAAAGCAGGGAATGGAGAGCCGTTAGGGAAGTTCATTTCTAGTGTGCACCTTGCCTTGAATTGACTATGTAAATTATCAGGCTAGACTTCAGCACTCCATCCTCCTGCCTTAGCCTTCCAAGGGCTAGGTTTACAGGTGTTCATTCCCAAGGTCACCTTTCATTTAATGTCTAAATGCAGGGAACTGTTTTAGCTGGGGTTTCTGCTGCTATGATAAGCACCATAATCATAAGCAACTTGGGAAGGAAAAAGTTTGTTTTACCTCAAAGATTATACAACATTATAGTCAATCTTGGAGCAAAGTCAGGACAGGAACTCAAGGCAGAACCTGGAGGCAGACCTGAAGCAGAGGCCATAAAGGAACACTGCTTACTATGGCTTGCTTCCTTTCCTTTCCTTTCCTTTCCTTTCCTTTCCTTTCCTTTCCTTTCCTTTCCTTTCCTTTCCTTTCCTTTCCTTTCCTTTCCTTTTCTCTCTCCCTTCCTTCCTTTCTTTTCTTTTCGTTTTTTGAGACAAAGTTTCTCTGTGTAGCTTTGGGGACTGTCCTGGAACTCACTTTGTAGACCAGGCTGGCCTCAAATTCACAAAGATCCACTTGCCTCTGCCTCCTGAGTGCTGGGATTAAAGGTGTGCTCTACCAGCGCCTGGCTCAACCTGCTTTCTAATACCACCCTGAGCTACGCCTCGCCTCTAACGGTGGCAGCACCCACAGTGAACTGGGCCCTCCCACATTAGTCATTAATCAAGAAAATGTCCCCACAGACTTGCCTACAGGCCAATCTGATGGAGGCAATTCCTCAGCTGATATTCCTTCTTCCCAGGCAAGTCTGGGTTTTCGTCAAGTTAACACAAAAACCAACCATCACAAAAATATTGCTGAGCCCTGAAGACAGGATTAGGGGCTCCTAGGATCTGTTTGGATGGATTTGTCTCTGGCTCATTTGGTATCCCAATCTCCTGCCTTCCCCCACTACCAGCAACAGGAGATTAAGCTCTGTTCTGCATTGTGATTCTGCACTGTGACCTCCTTTCTGTCACATGGTCATTACAATAGAAGCTCATCACTATCTGTTAAATGAAAGAAAGCTTGCATGAGTGGGGGAGGGCCTGGCTCTTCTTCATAATATATGCTCTGGTTAGAGCCATGACCCGGCAGAGTTTTACAGATGTACTCATGGAACGGTTCAAGGGCAGCGAGCTGAAAGCAAACCAGAAACTTCTTTGTGTTTTGTTCCAAGCCCACTAACACTTGGACATGTATTAAATGTTAATAAGCAGCTATCTGGGTCAGTGGGTTAAGTAATAACTGTGGAGGAAGGTGAGAGGTGAAGAAATACACGGAAATTACATTCGAGGACGCCTTGGCTCACCAGAGCGAAACTTGGATAATAGCGTGCCAGTGATTTAACCAGGCTGTCTTTCTCCCTTCCTCACACAGCAAGCTCGGTACAGGGACAGCATTCCCCTTACTCAGGCAGCAACAGGGCCTAGTAAAATTTGGGAAATATTGAGCAGCATCCAAAAGGTTGCTGACAGGGTCACTGTCTTCTCACAAAAGAAGGAAAGAAAATCACTGTGTTTAGAGAAAGTGTTCGGGAGCTGATTACACTTTTCAGGCCATTCTTTCTCTCCCTCTTGTATTTGACCATTTTTTTTTTTTTGCACATTCTTATGAAGTCCAACAAAAGGAACAAAGGTTTTTGTGAGTACAAAATTGCTGTGCCTGAAAGCAGTCCCAGTGATGATGATGATGATGATAGTAACAGCTGATCTTTTTTGAGCACTTATTATGCACCAGATCATTTGCTTTTTTTTTTTTTTTTTTTTTTTTTTTTTTTTTTGGTTTGGTTATTTGAGACAGGGTTTCTCTGTATAGCCCTGGCTGTCCTGGAACTTAGTCTGTAGATCAGGCTAGCCTTGAACTCACAGAGATGGGCCTGCCTCTGCTTCCTGAGTGCTGGGATTTAAAGGCATGTGCCACTACTGCCTGGCTCACTGGATCAATTCTTAAAGTCAGAGGTTTGGTAGTGGGGTGATTTTGTTCATTGGGGACATTTGCCAAATATATCTGGGGCATTTTAAACTGTCAGGACTAGAAGTGAGGGGGACTGAGAACTGACACAGGCACTGAGTGGGTGAGTCAGTGACAGAGCTCAACTTTCCCCAAAGCACAGGACAGCTGCCTATTGCAAAGAATTGTCTGGCCCTGCGAACACCATCAGTTTCAAAGGTGACGAAGCCTGCGGTTGGCTAATTGCCCCACTCTCACACACACACACATGTACACAGGCATTGGAGATTATTGCTTTCATTTGCACATATGGAAACTGAGGCATACGGTCAATAACTTGCTCTGAAGCTCATAGCAGCAAAGTAGTTACCAGTCTAAAGCTGTCTGCCTGACTCCAGAGTCATTACCCTCGGCATGGACTATGAGTGGTCACAAGCAGCTGACCTCTGACCAAGCCTCTGCTTTCCAAATTAAACAACAGACCTATGTACAAGCATTCCTCATATCCTCCAAAGTTGCTTTCTAGATGATTTCAACTCTACCTTCTTTTGCTCAAAATACATTTTTCCACCCCTGTGAAAAATAAATAATTAGAAATTAGACTTTAAAATGAAAATGTCAACTCTGTGTCACCTTTCCCAACTAAAACATCCTGACACTGGATTATTTTTATTAAGGTAATACTGATCTATAATTAGGAATAGTAATATTTAATAAAAATATTCATAAAGGAGTTTGTGAATAGTTCTCCAAAATAATAAGAGCATTAGCAAGATGATGAAATATCAAGTTCAGGCTTTCCTTTGCTGTAGGTGTTTTGTGGCAAGCTGAGCATTGCCCATGGGTCCAGCACATTCACTCAATAACTGTAGCTCTTTCCCATGCCCCCTTGTCTCTAAGCCCTCACAATTCAAAATGTCCCAAGACATTGCCAGATTCTATTGCTTTTTCTCTAGCTGTGCATACTGGTAGCAGAATGTGTCCTATATCCCTGGTCAGCTGTCACAGGAATTGGACATTTCAGGGATGTCTTTACTATATCAGTGTACTAACCCCAGACCCAGCAAAAAGATACTCTCTTTTCCCTTCAAAGGCCCCAAGGGACAGTCATTGGTAGACATTGCACAAAAAATTGCCTGTTTTCCATCAGGCTAAAATAGGTTCCATACATAATGAATCAACGTGAGCAGTATGGAGACTATAAGGATGTGAACACACTCTGTCATTATCTCGGTGAGCCATCCTTCATTTACTTCCCCATAGCCTGTCATAATTGTATTTCTTAGTACTACATTTTCCTTAATAGTTTTCATTCTGCACTGGGGAGACAGAGGCAGGTGTATCTCTGTGAGTTTAAAGCCAGCCTGGTCCACACAGCAGTTTCCAGGACAGTCAGGGTGACATAGTAAGACCTTGTCTCAAACTTAAATTTTTTTAAAAAAAAAAAGGAAGAAAGAAAAAAAAAGTACTTTCTATCCCATGTGTATCAAGTCATCCTTAAACAAATGAGGTTAGTTTTTTGTTTTGTTTTGTTTGGAGGGGTTTATTTATTTATTTATTTAGTTAGTTTGGTTTTTCAAGACAGGGTTTCTCTGTGGCTTTGGAGGCTGTCCTGGAACTAGCTCTTGTAGACCAGGCTGGTCTTGAACTCACAGAGATCTGCCTGCCTCTGCCTCTTGAGTGCTGGGGTTAAAGGCATGTGCCACTAACACCTGGCCTATGATTAGTTTTTAATTTGTGGTTGAACAATAACAATGAAGTATATTAGAGTAAAATAATGCATTTCTTTTTCTTCTCTCCATTTTTGTTTTGTTTTTCAAGACAGGGTTTCTCTGTATAACAGCTTTGGCTGTCCTGGAACTCACTCTGTAGACCAGCCTGGCCTCAAACTCACAGAGATCCATCTGTTTCCATCTCCCAAGCTCTAGAATTAAAGGCACATCACCACTGGCTCTTCTCTCTTTGAGACAGGGTCAGTGCAACCCAGGGGTGATGGGGAAGGTCCTTCTGTGTATGTGTATCTTATTGGTTGTTGAATAAAGCACTGTTTGGCCAATGAGGCAGAAAGATAGGTGGGACTAGGAGTCCAGGAGGATTCTGGGAAATGTAGTAAAAAGAAGTCTTGTGATCCAGGCAGGAAGTGACATGGCAGGCAGACTCAGAATATAAGCAGGGACAAGCAGGAAATCACTCTCTTCCTCTTCCTCCTGCTTTCTTCTCTGGAGCCACCATGTGAGCCCAACAAGAGAGGACGCATGCTGCCAACATCCTCGATCAGATAAATCTTTACAAAATATATAGATTAATAATTATGGTTGATTCTTAAGACAGAGATAGCAGATAAGAAATCCTAGTCATTGGACAGCAGCATTGTACATAATATAAGTCTCTGAGTGTTATTGGGCACTCACGTGGCGTTGGGGATCAGGCAGCTTGGCGGAAAAATTTATCATTACACAGGGGTCCTTGAACTTTTTATGTAGCTGAGAATGACCTTGAACACCTTTTTCTTTTCTTGTTTTTTGAGACAAGGTCTCACTAGCCCTGGCTGGCCTGAAAGTCACAGCCATCCATCTGTCTCTGCCTCCCAGATTATAAGATTAAAGACTTGAGTCATAATGCCCCAGCATACTTTAGACCTTTTGTTGTTGTTTTATTGAGACAGAGTTTCTCTGTGTAGCTCTAGCTATCCTGGAACTCACTCTGTAGACCAGGCTGGCCTGGGACTCACAGAGATCCACCTGCCTCCAGAGTGATGGTATTAAAGGCTTTACCACTGCCTGGCATTTATTTATTTATTTATTTATTTATTTATTTATTTATTTATTTATTTTAGACTTCTTATCTACCTCCATTTACCTCCTATGGAGGAGAGGCAAGTGTACCCCAACTGAGCTATGCCCCAACCTTATAAATTCTACTGGAAAATAATAATAGTTTGAAGATTAGGATTAGAGCAGAGAGGCTAAGCATTACCTAGCATGACCTAGGCCCCAAGCTCAATCCATGTGCTCACAGTTGATACCCGCCCACCACACACACACAGAATATCTACATCTTCAATTAAAGGAGAAAGAAAAATCAGTTTACTGGGTGGTATATTTTCCAAGCCTACCCAGAAGCTAATATTCAAGAATGCTATTAAACAAAACTTAAATTAACTAATATTTTTCATTTTGTAAGATCAAAGATAAAGAGAACCCCAGGTTATAAATCTCAAAATAAGTTCCTTGTCCCAATATTCCACACCTCTCTGGTGAATTCTGGACACTGTGGTGACAGCTGTCTGACTAAAATAAAAATGTGATAATTCTGATGCCTTGAACAGTTCACTCTTATCTAAAGATAATATCTGACTGCCTTGGGGCCCTTGGCACTTGGGACCATTCTGATTTGGCTGTGGCATAGCTTTCTAGCCTCATTTCTTGCCAATTCTTGCTCCTTTTGCTTTCCTCTCATCTCCCATGAAGTTTAAACTCCAGCCCAACAGACCTGGATCATGTGTTGCTGATTGCCAAATTCTTTTGCATGAATATTCTTTACTATTTCACTCCTCAACTAAACCAACTTTCCAGGCTTAATCACAATATAATCACATATATAATGTTACACAGCACATTGTTTATCTTTCAACAATAGATTGCTTTAAAACATCCAGATGTGGCCCAGGAGATGGCCCAGTGGGTAAACGTGCTAATGCATCTAGGCTGACCACCTGAGTTTGACTCTTCGCACCTACATAAACAGCTGGACAAATGATGCACATCTGTAATCACAGCTGGTCTACAGAGAGATTCAAAATGGAGGGATAACCATTTGGAAGTTTATGGACCACTTAGGCTGGAGTATGTAACACAGCAGAAGAGACAAGAGAGACCTTGCCTCAGCATGGAAGTGAGAACATTCCATCCAGAAAGCTGTCTTCTGACTTCACACACATGTGGTGTGCTTACACACACACACACACACACACACACACACACACACACACACACACACACTTTGTTAAGATAAGTCTTTACACCATCCAGCCGAGCCCTGCCGCCACGTGGGCGCTTTCCCACCAGCCCACACAAGTTCTGCCTGCCACCCTGTTAAGGTCCCAAGTAACACACAGAGATTCAAATTAGATTCAAATGCTGTTTGGCCAATGACTAGGAGTTCTCATCTGCTAGCTCAGTCTTAATTATCATAAATCTATATATTTATATATTTTATAAGACTTATCTTATCAGATGCCAACAGATGCATCCTGTCTTCTCGTGCAAACATGGTGACTCTGCCTTTCTCCTACCTTTCCCCGAATCATCTTTGACTCCCCATCCCACTGATCTTGTTTTCCCATTGGCCAACAGTACTTTATTTATCAACCAATAAGACAATCATATACACAGAAGGACCTCCCCGATAAACAGTCTTAGGATTTCTATTGCAATGAAGAGACACTATGACCATGGCAACATTTATAAAAGAAAACATTTCCCTGCTGAGTAGTACTCCATTGTGTAAATGTACCACATTTGCTCTATCCATTCTTCAGTTGAGGGGCATCTAGGTTGTTTCCAGGTTCTAGCTATTACAAATAATGCTGCTGTGAACATAGTCGAACAGATGTCCTTGTAGGAATGTGCTTCTTTTGGGTATATGCCTAAGAGTGGGATTGCTGGATCTTGTGGTAGACTAATTCCCATTTTCCTGAGGAATCGCCGTTCAGATTTCTAAAGTGGCTGTATGAGTTGGCACTCCCGCCAGCAGGGAAGGAGTATTCCCCCTTCTCCACAACCTCTCCAGCATAAACTGTCATTGGTGTTTTTGGTTTTAGCCATTCTGACAGGTGTAAGATGGTATCTCAGAGTTGAGAAACTGTGTAGATCAGGTTAGTCTGTGGACATATCTAAGAGAGATTATCTTAACTATTATTTAGTATAAAATGGTCCAAGCCATTGTGGGCACCACCGTCCTATGGCAGGTGGTCCTGATTCATATATGAAGGCTCACTAGGCATGAGCCATTGAGCAAGTCATTGAACACCATCCCTCTACATTTCCTGTCTCCATGTTCCTGCCTAGATTTCCTACCGTCGCTTCTTCAACGATGGACTGTGGCCTGGAAGTTTAAGCCAAATAAACCCTTTCTTCCCCAAGTTGCTTTAGTTCACAGTGTTTTATCACAGAATGGAACTAGAACTATCCCTCTGATAGCTGTGAGGCTAGATTCATTCACAAATAGCTTTCTCAGTTCTAGGGCATCCAGAACTCAAATCCCTCATCCCTAACCACCCCACCCCAAGGCTTATGATGCTCTTGAAAAATTCCCTATTTTTTGTTTTACCTGAAAAGCCACTTATTTTCATAACCCTAGCCACACAATAATTCCTATATTGGTACAAAGATATTGGACTTGGTGCTATATAATTTTCATTATAACCTGCACAAACCTGGGAATTTAGTCATGTTGTTACTCTTGCTGGAACTGCAGGTAACATGTTGTACAAACACTCATGATGACCCAGTATTGTATTAGGGATGTGTAAACATTGAGCTTTTGGTGCTTTGGGTCCTTTCTGAGGAAGCAGGCACCATACCTTATCTGTCTACTCCAGCAGAACTGGCTTTCCTGATCAAAGATTAAGCAGGGACTGAAGCCACAGAGGATGCTCAGCTGGTACCAGCTTGTTTAAAAAGATCTTAGCCCTCTACACAACCCAGAGAACCAAGAAATGCTAGCCCTGCAAATGACCCTGGAACAAGAGTCAACAGCTTCAACTTCAGACACCAAGCACAAAACATAGTTGGATGAGCAGCCTTACAGGTATTTCAATATAAGAACCCCATTCATGGTCCTCTTTAAAAGAGTGAATGCTGATTTACCCAAGTAACAGTCACTGGCAAGAGTGGCAGGCCAAGTGTTGGTGAGAATTTACAACTTTCTGAGAGAAGATGAAACATCTGGATTTTCAAAAGTGAAAATACCTCTATTTTGAACATAATTGTAATTCACATTCAAACATCATACAAATCCATGTAAAATCAATTGGCATGTTGGATGGGGCCTGGAGTCAGCAGTTTGTAATCCTTGTATGGGCTGTTTTATTTGTCTCACGAAACACAATGATGAAATTGATTTCACTCAGCCAGTTACAAGAAGATACTTGGAGCTCAATTCTTCTGATTCCCTCTTAAGACCACACACCCTGGATTAGATGATCGGAATAGAAGGACCAAATAACCTGGAGATGGGAGGCTCTTTTCAGGGTATTCATAGATTCTAATCTCACTTGAGTGTGAGAACAAGATGACAGATATATTATGGGTAGATATCATGCATCTAAAATTTTCAAAAATTTTACTGATCAGATATACCCCAGGAGCCCTACTATATATGGGTGTCTAGAATCCAAATGAGAACCAAATAACCAGAAGCAGCAAGGACATCAATAGTCCCAGTGAACACTTGACAGCATGGCTTGGTAGTAATACCTGTAGCTCTAGCTCTCTGAGAAGCTTCAGTCCAACAGTTCAGTCAGGGACAGTTTAGGAAACATAGCAAGATCCAATTTCTAAATTAATTAATTAATTGACAAATTCCTACAAGACACCTTGAAGCTTGGCCAATCCAGGCTGGGAAGAAAATGTGGAAACCCCAGATTTATCCTCATCCAAGTTGTGCTCCTGTCCCAGTAAGAAACCAATTGTTAAGTTTTCCATCTTTTAAAAATTATTCTTAAGCCAGACAGTGGTGGCACATGCCTTTAACCCCAATACTGGGGAGGCAGAGGCAGGCAGATCTCTGTGTTTGAGGTCAGTCTGGTCTACAGATTAAGTTCCAGGACAGCCAGAGTTACCTAGTGAGACCCTGTTTCAGAAGAACAAACAACAAAAAGTGATTATTTTCCATGGACTGGGAATGTAGTTCAGATGGCAGAGGGCTTGCTTAACATGCAGGAAACCCTGTATTTCATCCCTAATACCGTATGAGCCTGGTAGTGATGTATGCCTATAATGCTAGCATTTAGGAGGGGGAAGCAGGAAGATTAACAGTTCAAAGTCATCCTAGGCTACAAAACAAACTTAAGACTAACCTGGGATACATGTGCTGGCACACACCCTTAATCTCAGCACTTCAAGGTACAGGCAGTTGGATCTCCATGAATTTGAAACCAGTCTGGTCTATGTACTGAGTTCTAGGCCTGATTGCCAGAGCTCTAGAGTGAGACCCTGCCTTTGAGACAAACTAGCAAAAACAAAAAACAAAAACAAAGGAGAAAAGAAAAGAAAAATTTGCAATTTCCTATAGTCTTGTTTCTTACACTTTTAAAGGAAAAAAAAATATGGGTCAATGAGATGGCTCGGTGGGTAAAGATACTTGCTGCCAAGTCTGATGACCCTAGTTCAAGCCCCAGGACCCACATGGTGAAGGGAGAGCACTGACTCCTGCAAGTTGTCCTCTGAGCCTATGTGCATGCCATGCCACATGAGTTCCCCTTTCACACCCACCCGCGCATGCATGCATGCATGTGTATGACACACACACACACACACACACACACACAGATGTAATTTAAAAATAGAAGATTAAAAAATAGTGAGCAAACTCTGTTGAGGTAAAACTTCTGGTTTTCAATAGAACTGGGGATGAGATATTTTTATTCAGGCATGAACCTGAACAGCTGTGAAGAACTACTTAATTAAATCATGAATGACAAATTCCTCATAAATTATAGTTAAACATTTTATAATTTTGATAGTTCTTATTTTTTACTATAATTTGTAAACATTTAAGTGGAAGCCATGAATTAGATTTCAAAATAGATGAGCAATTTTAGCCTGTGACATCCACTTCCACAGCATTCCAGTTTATTTTAAGGGACAATTAGTACTTATAAAAATGTATCTAATTGCTAGGCTAAATCAAACTCAGTAGCACTGGATGTTTTTATCCTCATCAGGTTTATTTTTTTCCACACGGTGACCAAAACAAATGAATAGAGGCAAAAGGCAAAAAGCTGGTCATAAACTTAATTATCATTTTGAAATTGATACAGATTTGCTTGGGAGTGAACTAATTTCTTCTGATTTTCACCCTGTTATCCACAGAGCTAGAGTATTTTCTGATGGAATACAACTCTAACCCTTCTCTAGCAAGCATAAACAATTTGCTTTTATATTGGGGGGATGTTTTCAAACATCTATATTAAAACTTCAATATATAAAAACTCCCATGATGATGTTGGGGATGATGATGGGGATGGGGATAATGGCAGGAATAGTGGTGGGGTTGAGGAGGATGATAGTAAGAATGGTGTGGTTGATGGTGGGAATGATGGAGGGGGTGTGGCAGGTGTGATGAGATGGTGGGATGATGCAGATGATGGTGGGAATGGTGGGCTTGATTGGGATAATGACGGGGGTGATGAAGTTCTGATTGTAGATATGATGGGAAGGATGAGGGGATGATGATAATGAGGATGAAGACGGGGTGAATGTGTGGGTGATGGAAATGACAGTAAGAATGATAATGGGAATGATGTA
Source organism: Cricetulus griseus (assembly GCF_003668045.3). Lineage (NCBI taxonomy): Eukaryota > Metazoa > Chordata > Mammalia > Rodentia > Cricetidae > Cricetulus > Cricetulus griseus. Next base: position 142,039,375 of record NW_023276807.1, on the reverse strand, counting down.
GGTGATGAAGGAGAATGATGGATTTGGTTGGGATGATGAAGGAGTGTGGCAGGGATAATGATGATAGTGGGGATCAATCAGATGATAGTGGGGGTGATGCAGATGGTAGTGTGGATGATGGACTTGATTGAGATGACGATGGAGGTGACACATAGGCTGTGGTGATACCCCAACCATTCCTCAGTTGTTAGTGGTGTCTCATCAGATACCAGTTGTTTACTAATTTTGAAGGATACAGTCCGGGGTCAGATTTAAACATTGCCTTTGTACTTTTCACTCTTTTCTTTGGGAATTAACAGTGTGACGTTGTTGAACAACTATGAACTGAGTCAGCTTGATCCTGAGAGGAAGAAATCAACTTAGTGTCTTACTCTATGTCCAGACTTCGACTTAGAAGACATCAAGGGTTAGTCATTTCATTCCTGCCACTACTTACAGAGAGCTTTTTAACAAGCCTTTGAAAGACTTCTCCAGCCTGGAGCCATCTCAGTCTTGTACAAATATTTTCTGAGTTCATTCTTCATTTATGAAATCCTTTTAGATAGAATTCTTTACTTGCCTAGCTTTTGAAAATCCCCCACTTGCAGAGAGTATGGTGGCACAAACCTTTAATCCCAGCACTGGGGAGACAGAAGCAGGTGAGTCTCTGTGAATTCGAGGTCAGCCTGGTCTACAGAGTTCCAGAATAGCCAGGGTTACATAGTAAGACCCATTCTCAAAAACAAAAAAATTTACCACTAAATTTTTCATGACTCTAGTAGACTGGTATTACCCCACAACACTGCGTGTTAGAAATAAGAGGAAGCTGGGGATGTAGCTCTGTGGTAGAGCACTTGTTTAGGATATGCAAGGTCCTGAGTCTGATCTCCAGCATCAAAATAAAGTAAAATAAATAAAAAGGAAGACAAGAATGGAGAGAGGGAAGGGAGAAAGGAAAAAGGGGAAGAAAGGAGGAAGGAAAGCAAAAGCAAAAACCAACAGGGAGGACATGGAGGACTTGCTTGGAGCCCCAGCCCACCAGATCATAAGGCAGCATGGCCTTAACACAGCTAGATTCTAACTTCTCAAGAAAAGTGGACACTGGGATTTTTTTTTATACAAAGTCTTTAAGCTCCAAATCCTAGAAACTGGTTTAAGACAAATCATACTATCACCCAGGTTAAACAATACACTTCTGTGAGACACTTGGAACTGGCAGCCTGAGACTTGGCAAATCATGTAAGAACCACTACACTGTTGGTTTGTAGTCATAGCACTCATCCAATTTAGAAATTTCTACCTGGGAAGCTTTGTATGGCATCTAATACATAGGTGACATTTGCCATGTGCCAAGCAGTGGTATAGGCAGTAGTGTCAGAAGAGATAAGATGAAGCTTGCATTTGTGTTCATGGAATTCATAAAGCATGAGACAACAAATTATGAGGAATTGACTCCCCATCCTCAGTGGATACAAAGAATTGAATGAGGGGTGGGGAAAGCAAATAAATCTAAAAGTAGAAGATTTTTGTACTTCAGCATGTCATAAAATTAAAGCTTGAGGACAAGTAAGATTGCTCAGTAGGTAAAGGTGTTTGTGACCAAACCCAATGACCTGAATTTGAGCCCCAAAACCCATTTGGTGGAAGAAGATAACTGACTCCCAATAAGTTGTCCTCTGATCTCTGTTCATGTGCCATAGCATATGTACACACACATACACACACACACACACACACACTCTCTCTCTCTCTCTCTCTCTCTCTCTCTCTCTCTCTCTCTCTCTCTCACACACACACACACACACACAAACATACACACACAAACACACACACACACACACACACACACACACACACAGAGAGAGAGAGAGTGTGTGTGTATGTAAATAAACATTTTAAAATAATTAAAATGTGAAAGCCAGTCATCCTGCTGTGATCCTGTCACTTGGTAAGTGGAGGCAAGAGGATCAGGAATTCAAGGTCTCTGTAGGCAGTTCTGGAGTTCAAGCTCATTCTTGATTACATAGGCAGTTTGAGTTCATCATGAGACCTTATGTCAATGAAATAAGAACAACAACAACAACAAAAAGACTAAAATGGAGATGGATAACAAGAAGAACTGCCTGGCTAAAGGTCATCCTAGGCTACATAGCAAGACTCTGTTTCAAAAACAAAAGTATTATTTAAGTAGGATGGTCAGGAAGTGTTCCATGGGGAAGCCATGTTTAAGCTGAGAGAGGAGAGACACTATAAAGGGGGATGGGCATAGAGAATATTTCTAAGTAGATCAGAATACGACAAGGTTTTCATAGTTTTCTTACAGTTTGCAATCCTTGTGGAACTGTGGGACAACACCTGTATAACTCTGGGACAATGGGGTGAGGCTGGAGGGACAAACAGGGATTTCATAGTAAGAACTATATGCTTAGATTCCTAAGCATATAGGAAGTTACTGAAGCATATTACTCAAGGGAGGCATGATGGAATCTATACATTTTGAGAATCATCTTGGCTGCTGTGTGAGCAGAATGGGCCCAGGAGGAAGGCCAGTCCTAACCAAGGCAGGTGGAGCGAGCAGGCAGCCACTATAGGGAGGAACCTCAGTGAAAGGTGACGGTTGGCTACCCCAGGATGAAGGCATCACAGGTGGTAGAGGATGGAGATTTCAGACCCACTGTTCTTCTGGGGTTTCCCCTCAAGTCCCATGACTCTATTTGCTCATTCTCAAGTTCTCTCTAGGAAACAAACATCACAAGGCTTCATGTCATCTACAAACTCCTGACAGGAAAGTTGGGGCTGGGAGGGAACATTAGACTCCAGCAACGACTCTTCGGACCAACTTTCACTGAGTGTAAGTCCACAGAGATGAAGATGAAGAGTGTGATGCTGTCTGCTAAATACCTCCCTTAATGCCAAGTGCTTGAGTCACCAAGAGTTCTTCAAATTCTGAGAGCTATGAGCATGTCTTATTAAAATACTCAGTGTATTTGCTCAGTTGCTTTCTTGCTGAAAAGAGTCCTGACACTCGACTTAAACAAGTTTTACCATGACCCTTAACCCAAAATAAACAAATGAAGGCTTAGTCTTGAAGAACATCTAAATGAATCCAAAAAACTGTCTAGCTCTGACTTGAGATGGCTGAGAGCTATTTATTTTTTCATCCCACATGCTAGGTTACCACTAAAGCCAGCCTGGCCCAGTGGCATAGTATTCTTAACAAACAGAGCCTGGAGATGACACACATTTGAAAAGTCAATCAAACTGAACATGAGATGCTTCTTTCACTTGACCCCAAAGAGGGAAAGACAAGGGAGAAAGGAGGTAGATGCAGAGCTCTTGGCCTGGAGTTGTATCTTCTGCAACTCTTCCCAGCCCAGGCTTGCCACTGGGATGGACAGAAAATAACACGGAAGACCCCTAATAAAGGGCGAAGCATAGATTTTCATGGGTTGGGTTGTTCAGCATCTCCTCAATTTTAACTGTCCATCTGTAGAGAGAATCAGGAAAAGATCATATGACACATCATATGTTCAGCCGGGAGACAGGCTTGGTGGCACTTGAGAGGTAGAAGCAGGAGGGTCAGGAGTTCCAGGCCATCTTCTACTACACAATACATTTGAGGTTAGTCTGGATTACATACTCTTTGTCTCAAAACAAACAAACAAATAAACAAGCAAATAAAACCCCAAAATAGGTTTGGTGACGCTTGTCAAGAGGCCGGACAACCTGAATTTGATGCTTAGAACCAGCACGTTTGAGACAGGTTTTCTCTATAACCATGCTAGCTGTCCTAGAACTCGTTCTGTAGCCCAGGCTGGCCTTAAACTCACAGAGCCTGCCTCTGCCTCTGCCTCTGCCTCTGCCTCTGCCTCTGCCTCTGCCTCTGCCTCTGCCTCTGTCTCCCAGTGCTGGGGTTAAAGGCGTGTGCCACCAACACCCAGCTTACATTTTTTTAATAAAAAAAGATTTATTCATTTTATGTGTATGACTGTTTGCCTATACATATGTGTGTATACCACACATGTGCCTGGTGCCCACTAAGGTCAGAATGTTGGATCCACTGAAACCACTATATAGGAGCTGGGAACTGAACTTGGGTCCTCTGAAAGAGCAACAAGAGATCTTAACTACTATGCACTGTCTCTAACTTCAATTTTTAATTTTTTGAAGCAAGGTCTCATTTAGTTGTTCAGGCTGACCTTGAATGTGAGATCCTTCTGCCTGAGCCTCCAATATCATGACATCTAGCTGAACTCTTCTTGTTTAGTTGGTTTTGTTCCATTTTTAAGGCAGGAAATCACATAGCCTAGGGGAGCCTTGAAGTCACTGTGTATCTGAGGATGATCTTGAACTCTTGATTTTCTTGCCTCCACCTCTTAAAGTGCTCCGATTACCTACCAGTGTGTCTCACCACATCCCATGACTCCTATTCATAAAATGAATTCTCTGTTCTAGTTTTCTTTCTTTCTATGATAAAGACTAACCAAAAGCAATATAGTGGAGGAAAGGTTTATTTGGCTTACACTTTCAGTCATGGTCCATCACTGAGGGAAGTCAGGGTAGTAACTAAAGCAGGACTTTTTGAAGCATAACCTATGGAGGAATGCTGCTTGCTGGCTTGCTCTCTGGCTCATGCTCAATTAGCTTTCTTATACAGCCCAGACCACCTGTGTAGGGGTGGGGCCACCCACAGTGGCCTAGGCCCTCCCACACCAATCATCAATAAAGACAATTTGTCACAGACATGGCCACAAGCTAATCTGATTTGGGGAATATCTCATTTGAGGTTTCCTCTTCCCAGGTGACTGTAGATTAGTCAAGTTGACAATAATATAAAAACTCATCAGCACAGGGCTTGACATATGATAAAGAGGTAATGAGTGGCAGAGGTGACATTTAAACCCAATCTGTCCTCATTAAAGCCTTCTATGGTCTTTTGAGAGTTGACTTTTATTTCATTTTATTTTTGAGACAGGGTTTCTCTGTGTATGTAGCCCTGACTGTCCTGGAACTCATTCTGTAGACCAGGATGACCTCAAACTCAGAGATCCACCTGCCTCTGCCTCCCAAGTGCTAGGATCAAAAGTGTGCCACATCGAACCGAGCTAGGGTTTAGGGTTTTTGAGGAGGTAGAATGGTTGAGGCAGGGACTCACTAATTGGTCCAGGTTAGTCTTGAACTTACCATCTTCCTTTCTTGGCCACCTGAATGCTGAGATCACTGGTGTGAGCCACTGCTTCTATACTTAGCTAGAAACCGTAGGACTGGATTAGTCTCCTGGTGTCAGATCCCACTCACAGCATGGTGACAATGCTGTCTGTTAGACTGTGTTCTTTCTTCCTGCCACAGTCACAGCATCTCTCCCTCCACAGTCAGATCTCAAAGTGAAGAAAACAACTTTAGACAGAAGTAATGCAATATTTGGTGTCTTAAATATGATAGGGCCTTAAAGGGAGGAAAGGTCTGGAGAGGCACTTTATTAAGAATGAGGAAAACATAGCTGGGCAAGGTGTCACATGCCTTTAATCCCAGCACTCAGGAGGCAGAGGCAGGCAGATCTCTGTGAGTTCCAGGCAAGCCTACAGAGCTGTTCCAGGATAGCCAGGGATATACAGAAAAACCCTGTCTCAAAAACCAAAATCAAAACAAAACAAAATGGGGAAGGAGTGAAAATATCCACCACAAGATGGAGAGGGATGGCTGGAGGAGACCAGAGCATTCTCTTCAGAAGGAACCCTTCAGAACACTTCCTGGAGGGCCCCTTACCCCCCCTTCTCCAGCCAGGAGTCTCCAGGCCAATCCCTGGGACAAAGGAAAAGTGTGACTTTGATAAATCATGGGGGAGGGGACCAGGAAGTTCTACATCTTGTGATTTAGTTTAACTTAATGTCTGTAGCAAAGGGCACAGAGGAGCCAGGAAGCCAGGAGCTGTCACTGAGATCTGTCAAGTCACAGCACAGCTGGCTTCTCAGGTCTCTGTCCCAAAGAGAGCTGTAGGAACTCACACGCTGGTCTCTTAATGCCACAGGATCTGAGACTCTGGCCCCTTAAAAAGGACCACTGTCTTTTAGGGGCAAGTCTGTATCCTAACAGGGCCTAATCCATCACTATAGAAGCTTTTGGAGGACATGTAAGATCTAAGCCGGCAGAGAAGGCACAGCAGTTATGACATCATTGTCTATTGATTATCATTTCAGCTTATTGAGACATAACCACAACCTAACCGAGAAACATCTGTATTAATCTGGCATGTTTATTAAGAGCATGAACTCTGGTCCTAGACATCCCAGAATGTGAAGCTGGCCTCTGCCACTGGATAGTTGTGTGACCTTGGGAAAATTACTGAACATCTCTGTGCCTCGGTTGTAAAGTGGAAATAACAGCCCTAATTAACACAAGGCCAGAATTTAATGGTCTAGGATGTGTAGCTGTAAACAACTGAACTAATATTAGTTATAAATCACTTCATTCAACTGTTCCATATTTGAATAGAATAGAATTACAAAACCTTTTTCATAGACTACCAAACACACACAGGTGGCCATTAAGGCAGAGAGGAGAAGGGCAACCCTAAAAATGAAGGAATATGGCCTGCACTTGGCCCTGGCTCTGGCATCAAAACTTTATGGGTTTACTGAGCTGTGCTGTTCCTCCCTGTCTCCATCTCTAAAATGGGGGTGGTGTGTGTGTGTGTGTGTGTGTGTGTGTGTGTGTATGTGCATGTGTGTGTATGTGTGTGTGTGAACATGTGTGTCTGTGTCTGCGTGGGTGGGTGAGCATGTGTGTCTATGTGTATGTTTGTGTGTGTGTATAAGCATGTGTGTCTGTGTGTGTGAGCATATGTGTCTGTGTGTGTGTAAGCATGTGTGTCTGTGTGTGTCTGTGTGTCTCTGTGTGTAAGCATGTGTGTGAGCATGTGTGTCTCTGTGTGTGTGAGCATGTGTGTCTGTGGGGAGGGTGAGGTGTGTGTGATGACAACTTTGTGGAGTCAATTTTCTCTCCTCTATTCACCTTAATGTGGGTTCTGGAGACCAAACTCCAGACTTTCAGAGCAAGCACTTTCCAGTTCCCATTTTATACAGGGGGGAAAAATGGGAGGAAAACACAAAAACAATGTGGGCATTTCTCCTTTAGTCCACTTATTTATTAAGCAGGCAGATTCACTTAGTAATTCTCAAGCTTTGCATTTACAAAGTGTTTTGCAATCACTGTGAGATTTAACCAATTAATATGTATTACTTAAAATAGCCCTGGGATGTTATCTGAAGTTCTCAAGTACTTTCGATAAGTATTACAAAGTCAAGGTCACACCAGGAGTTGATGGAGGCATTTGAAAAGGAATTTGCAGCCCCTGAGCTTTGAGTCTTTTCTATCTGCTCTTGGATACTTATCACCATCAAAAATAAACAGTGTTTGTTTATTTGGTACCAAGGCAGCTGGACTGAACAGTGTTGTATGGGGCAGCGCAACGAAGTTGCCTAGCCGGCTTCCATCCTTGGTAAGAGGAGACTTAGCAGCAGGTGGGTGGGTGGCTGGGTGCATGGGGAGAGAACTTAAGGTCAGGAGCCATGAACACACCGGGATAAGAGCAAGGGGTTCTGAAAACACCTTAAAGAGCAATGACAATGACAATAAAAAGCATGGGAAGAAAATGCTTGGAGCTGGGCTTGCCACCCACACCTGCCCAGAGACAGTCACCTCGTAGGAGAGTTAATAACTGGTAAGATTCTGAGGCTCTAGGAAAAGAAAGACGCTCTTGTCTCACCTGGGAGAGGTACAGAGGTCAGTCCCCCCAAACTCAAACCCACGCGGGTCATGAACTGACTCCAGGGGGCTGACCAGCAAGCTGGCTCTGGGCAATGAGCCCCTCATTAGGGCAGAGTGGGTCGCTGCTCGCTGCTCAGATACGGACGCAAAGGGGAGTTCCTTTTATAGCCTGGAACCCTGCTTGCTTTTCCAGGCAAGTGAGCCCAGATGCCCTTCTTGATAAACTCTCCAGACGGCCAGGCCACTTTGAATACAATAGCCCCGAGTCAGAAAAACAGAAGGCAAAAGCCAAGGCTTACCCGAATTGCTGGGAGCACGTGGATGCCAACCCCGAGGCACCAGAAGAGTCATCTTACACCCAACAGGGCAGCCTGCTCATCCAAAGACCACCCTGCTAGGGCAAATGAGGTACGTTTGGGGTGGTAGTGGTGATGTAACATTTAAGAAGATGAACCTTTTACCTCTTGTATGTTGCACCCAAGCATGGATTTAACCTGCAAGCTCTCAGCTTTCTAAAAGGACACTATTCCTGAGTGATTGTTGCAAAACTGTATCAATTGGTAAAGGCCCTCCTGATCCTTGGCCTCTGACCTCACTCAGCACAGGGCCTCCTGCAAAAGCCCCAGGGGAGTTTCTCATAAAACAGATTTGTTTGCATAACACAGCAGGCTGAGGTTCAGGAAACTGAACCAGCAAGCACACCTTTTCATTCCAAAGAAAGCAAGGGGTTTAGAGGGAAGTGCAGGAGCCCTTGACTTTGTAAAGAAACAGCCTATCCACACTCCTCTTTGACCAGAGCACCCCTTCCAGAGGGGCCTCATTTCTCTCCCCATAGGTTTTAAAATTGCTCAGCACCAACACAATAGAATTCAAATTCATGCACAGACCATCTCTGCTCTTTAACTATGCCAGCACACATGGCTTCTAAGAATGCTGGTTCCCCCTGTTGTGACAAATTGGGAAGGTATGCCCAGGGTCTATGGCCTCATGGTCAGCATGGGAAAGGCTAGGAGGGGTCTCTTGGACCTTACCAGTTACCAACCATGCCTTTTTCTCTGGCAGGAAACAGTCAGGTGGTTATTCCAAAGGTGAAGGCTTTGAACACTCACAGTTCCCATTTCAAATCTGACAGACATCAGCAAAGAGCATCCTGGCATGTCTTAACAGTTGCCAAGGGATGAAGGGTGATTAGACAGATGCCAGGACCCAGCTGTTCCCCAGCTCCACCGAGGTCAGAACAAGGAAGATTTTCTATCAGCTGGAAGGGGTGAGTAGAGTGATAGCCTAGACACCAGGAGAGAAAAGTGTTGAGTCAGAGAGAGGCACTGGCAAGGTGCTCCATGCTGCTCAGAGCAGCAAACACTCCGGAATGGCGGCTGCATGAAGCTGTGAACTCTTCTGACTCCTGGGTGACAGGATCGCTCCTTAACATACCTCAATGATAAGCACGTTTGACCTTCAGGAGTCCTTCTACTCCTTTGTCCTTGAAATCCCTAAAGTGTCACCATCATGCAATACTTTACTGAGGGTGACCCACTGCCAGGCACCAAGGAGCTCCCGTCTCAGAGAGAAAGGGACTCAAACACAGATGCTGCCAGCTAAGGAGGCCCTTCTAGGAAAAGCAACAGGAAGAGAGAATGAACTTAATGTGGAATATAAAAATCTGCTTGCAGCTTCGGCCTGGAGGTTGAATGCATGTACTTATTGACACTTCTTATTAGTTCATTCCATCATCAAATATTTATCGAGTGTTGTCTGTATTCCAGGCACACGCTAGGCTCTGGGTAAGGCAAGATACTCACAGCAGACACATTCCCTGCCTTCCCGGGGAAGAAAGCAGACAAAAAAAAATATGTAATGTGTCAGGCTGTGATAAATATTGGGAGGAGAGATAAAATGAGATGAGGTATATAGAGTCATAAGAGGGTATTCATTCATTCATGAGGACTAATGGAAGACAGCCACTGCAATGAGGTGACATTTGAACAGGTGAGAGATTTGAAAAATCAAGAAGCAAGCCATGCAGCTATGTTGGAAAGAAGCAGTGTGGATGCAAGAGTTGGGGTAGGTGGGAGTGGGAATGGGGACAGCAAGGGTGGTAAGAACGAACTTGCAGTGTCCCAGGTACAGCCAGGAAGCCACTCACTGTTACTAGATGACAGCAAAAGGAGAAAGTGGAAGATGAGACCAAAGACAGGGCAGAGGCAGATGTCTTAGGGAAACAGCAAAGTGCTGGAGAGATTTGAGCAAGCAGTGACAGGATATGACTGGCCTTTAAAAGGAGATGTCTGGCTGCTGTGTGGAGAATTAACTGTCAAGAGGGCAAGCGTGAGCAAGTGAGAGTCAACCCTGTCCTGGACTTGGGATGGCAGGGGTGAGGTAGAGAGTGAGAAAGGTTGGATGGGGGAATATAGTCCTTTTAAGCTGGATTTTAAATATATATTATTTTATTGATGCATTGTGACAAAACACCTTGGCCAAGGCAACTTATAGAAGAGTTTATTTCGACATGGCTTGTGTCCCACGAGGACACTTTCATGCAAGAACATGCTATATGTTGATCACACTCTCTGCTTGTCCCTATCAGTCCATTTCCGCCCCTCCCACTTCCTGTTAGTGTCCTTGCTGTCCTTAAGCAGCTTTATTTATACCTTCACATTATGTGTCCATTTATGACTTCATGACTGTATATAAAATCTAGGGATCAGAGATGAGAGAAAGCATACACTATCTGTCTTTCCAAGCCTGATTTAATTTACTCAACATGATTATCTCCAGTGGCATCCATTTTCCTGCAGACAATACAACTTCATTCTTCTTTATGGCTGAGGAATAATCCTGCTGTGTATATTGGCACATATCTCTGTCCTCCGTGTTTGGACATTTAGGTAGGTCCCTTTAGCTATAGAATCATGCTGTGATGACATACTGATGTGCACACATCTCTGTGACATGTTGACTTGGAGTCCTGTGAGTGAATACTACTGCTGGGCCCTATGGTAGATCTATTTTTGGCTTTTTAAGGAAATCCATACTGATTTCCTCAGTGGTTGTGTGATTCATACCTCTACCTCAGTGTGTATTGGGGTCCTTACCCTCCACATTCCCTGTAGTATTTGTTGTTATATCTGTGTTCTTCATGATAGTCACCCTGCTGAGGTGACAAGGAATCTCAGTGTCACTTTAATGTGCATTTCCCTGATAGCTAACTAGGTTAATGTTTTTTTTATGTTTATTTGCCATTTGTATTATTTTTATCTTTTGAAAACAAATGCCTTTGAGCTGGACGTCTTTGCCTTCTTCTTACTGAGCTGAACTCCTGGAATCCAGTTGTAGAGAGGGAGGAGTGATGAGCAAAGGGGTCAAGACCACGCTGGGGAAACCCACAGAAACAGCTGACCTGAGCAAGTGGGAGCTCACAGACCCCAGTCTGACAGCTGGGAAACCAGCCTAGGACCAAACTAGGCACCCTGAACGTGGGTGTCATTTGGGAGACCAGGGCAGTCTTCAGGGCTTCTGGCAGTGGAACCAGTATTTATCCCTAGTGCACAAATGGACTTTGGGAACCCATTCCCCATGGAGGGATACTCTCTCAGCTTAGATACAGGTGGGAGGGAATAGGCCCTGCCTCAAATGGTGTCAGACTCTGATGATCCCCCATGGGAGGCCTCACACTCCCTAAGGAGTGGAAGTGGGGTGGGCTAGGTGGATGGTGGGAGGAAAGGGAGGACTGGAGGGAGAGGGAACTGGGATTGGTATGTAAAATAAGATTGTTTTTAATTTAAATAAAAAATTCTTAAAAAAAGAAAACAAATGTTTTGTTGTTTTATTAGCCCACTTACTCATTTCTTGTGATTTAGGTTTTATTATTATTATTCGTAGCAGTACTCAGTTTTCTATTGATGTGATGAAACACCATGGCCAAGACAGCCTGTAGAAGAAAGAGTTTATTTGGGTTTATGGTTCCAAAGCAGTAAGAGTCTGTCTTAGCAGTGAGTGAGATGTGTCGACAAGCATGGTGGCAGGAATGGGAAGCTGAGGAAACTGCCCCAAGCACAAAGCAGAGAGAAAGAACATAGGGATGGCAAGAGGCTCTGAAAACTCAGAGCCTGTCCTCGGTGATACACTTCCTCCAATGAGGTTACAACTCCCAACCCTTCCCAAATAGTACCACCAACTGTGAGCCAAGTCTTCAAATGCCTGAGTGCAGGAGACATCTCATTGAAATCACCACATTACTTTTGAATCTTTTCTTTTCTGAGAGGGACTCACTGTGTAGACCCTGGACCTTGCTGTGTAGACCAGGCTAGCCTTGAGTTTATGGAGATCTACCTGCCTCTGCCTCCCAAGTGTTTAATCCCAAGGATTAAAGGTGTTCACCACCATGGCTGGCCCCATTGTTACTCAGTTGTGTTAGTTCCTTGTATATTCTAGTGCTAATCTTCTGTCAGACGTATAGCTAGCTGTCTCTTCACACAATTGTTTCTTTTACAGTGCAGAACTGTTTTGATTCAGTGAACCCAGGTTTGGGATACATTTGATGACAGTGTACCAGAAAGTTCTGTGGATATAAGACTAGCGTCTTAGATTCTTTTCCCGATGCTCTTCTAAAACATTCTGACTGAAGCTTTAGTTCCCACTCTAAGGTACAGTTTATCATAGTGGTGAAACCAAGGTGGCATCACCTGATGGTATCATAACCCTAACCATGAACACAGGGAAATAATGTATGCTACCTCTCACTTCCCCTTCTCCATTTTTATACACTCCAGGATCCCCAACCCAGGGAGTCGCCCTGCTCACAATGAATACAGGTAAGACCCATCGCCTGTCTTTATATTCTATAAAGCTGACAATGAACACTAGCTACTACAAGTAGGTGGAGGAGAGGGTAAGTGAGAAGGGGTGGGCCTTCCAAGGTTGACAATCTAACCAACTAGAAGAAATGGCAGGCCATTTCCTGAGGGGAGAAGGGAAGAAAGGTTCTGTGTGGACAAGTTAAATGGTGCCTAGTAGACCTGAGTGCAAATGTCACATTAGCAGTCCTGTCTGGAATTCAGTGAGGCTTCAGCCTCTACCAAGAAATTATAAGTGCCAGGTGTTGGTGGCACCCACCTTTAATCCCAGCACTTGGGAGGCAGAGGCAGGTAGATCTCTGTGAGTTTGAGACCAGCCTGGTCTACAAGAGCTGGTTCCAGGACAGCCTCAAAAGCCACAAAGAAACCCTGTCTTGAAAAAACAAAACAAAAACCTCAAAAAACAAACAAACAAACAAAAACAAAAAGAAATTATAAGCATGGAGTTCAAGATAAAGTGGGAATATAGATGGTGAATAGAAATGGCTGGAAATGGGCTGGGCATCTTCCAGCAGGTGGGAATCAGGAAAAGACTCTGCCAGCCCCCAAAGCAAAAGCATAATAGTAAAACTCCTGGTTCAGTAGTATGACCAGTTACAGGGTCATACTAATCCAGCTGGGACTGAGTATCTGAACCAAAAACTGTCTGTGGTATAATGTTAGAAGGAAGAAAGAGAAGGAATCGGTTTATGGCTAATTATGCAAGTGACACAAGAACATCTGTGCAGGACAATCCAAGGAAGAAATGTAGCAGATACTATCTAAAAATTACAAATAAATTAGCACTATAAAACACGGAGGGAGGAGCCAGTGAGATGGCTCAGGGGATGAAAGCGTTAGCTGCCAAGGCTGATGATGCCCTGAATCCCCAAGACAGAAATAGAGAAACAGATGCCTGACAAGTTGGCCTTTAACCTTCAAACAAGTGCTGTGTGTTTGCATGCATTAGTGCACACACACACACACACACACACACACACACACACACACACACACACGAGGGTATGGAGGTCAGAGGACAACTTGCAGGAGCCAGTTCTTTCCTTCTCCTATACAGGTTTCCAGGATTAAACTTGAATTGTCAGCCTAATGACAAGTGCCTTTACCCGTGAGCCATCTTACTAGCCCTTTGTTTCAATTTTTATTTTCCCTGTCATTTATTTCATTCACTTATTCATTCTTGAGATAAGCTCTCATTGTATCCCAGGTTGCTTAGAAATCATTATATAGCACAGGCTGGCCTTGAACTGCTAATGTTTCTGCTTTGGCCTGGGATTACAGGTGTGAGCCACCACACTCAACATTTCTGATTTTAATATCTCATTCCATTTTCATTTTTAGTAAACCTGTTGAGTTCCCAGCATAAGGCAGTAAGAAACATGAAAGTAAGAAAGGTCCATCAGGGAGCCATACGGTAGCAGAGCCCTGTGTTTCTTACAATGCCTTCCTGTTTGCTGGGCAGCTGTGTCAGAGGCAGCTTGCCTGTTAGAGGTTCCCAGACTCCACTTAGCTTGGTCCTAGTTTTGAGTCTTGTTGAAATACTGTGCTTTGGAGAGTTACTAGTCTGAGCTTGTGAGGCACTCCAAAATCAGAATGGAAATGAAGCATCAAGGGACAGCAGCCGCCCTACCCCCACAGTGAATGTTCCTCATCTGTCCCCACTAACCTCCACCATCTCTTGGGATTTCACTTAATACATGAATTCTAAGGTAAAAGTATGCAGGATTTCAAGACTAGCAGCAGAGAGGGGAAGCAAACCTTCCGGCCCTTCTGAGCACCTTCTGTGATGGTGCAGGTTTCATGCCCAGAAGCCAGTGCTACTGGAGGAACCTCATTAACACCCACAGCCCGAATCCAAGGTGCTGGAAAGTGTCACTGTTTGCCGTCAGGCTTCCAACATACATAACTGTAGGGATATCTGAGAAGTCAACTCCAAAAGGCAGTTGGGGAAAATATTTCCTTTCTATCTCTCTTAGTCTCTCTGTCTCTCTGCCTCATCTCTGTTTCTGTCCCTCTCTCACTCTCTTGTTCTGGAATGTAAGGCGTGTGTCACCACACTCGGCTTCTTTTTTGAAAAAAAGACAGTTTATTGTTTATTTATGCATAGGCACGTGTCTGCATTGCACATGTATGCAGTACCCTCAGAGGTCTAAAGAAAGTCTGATCTCCTAGAGCAGGAGCTATAAGCAGTTGTGAGCCACTGGGCATAGGTGTTGGGAATTGAACTCTGACCCTCTGCAAGATTAGCAAGCTCTTTAACCATAGAGCCATCTCTTGGGCCCTTCCTCTCCACCCTTGGCCTTTCTTCCTTCCACCACCTCTTTCCAAAAGGAAGGCACATTCCAAGCTAGTCACAACTGCCTTCTAATGATCCCTGCATGTCTGCCTTCCTCCTGCTCCCCTGGCACTCTTAATGCTATCTCCAGGACCAGTAGCCCCTACGATAGAGCTTCACTCGCTGCAGTTCTGGAGGCCTCGAAGTTCAAGGTTAAGGAGATGGCCTGTTCTGCATAGACAGCTGTCTTCTCACTGTAACTTCACAGGACAAAAAGGATAAAGGGCCTCTCTGGGGTCTTTTTCAAAGGGGCATTAATTCCTCTAGAGCTAATCACCTCCCAAGGGCTACATCTCCCGCTGCTGTCATCTTGGGGTTAGAGTTTCAACACTATGGGAGATACAAACATGCAGATCAGAGCAACCCTTTTGACAAGTCTAGGCCAGCTTCCTTGCTGTCCTTTAAACTCCCCTCCTGCTGTCATGTCCAAACTCAATCTCAACCCTCAAAATACTTCTGCAACCAGAACTGGAACCACTTTCACTGGGTTTGGTTGCCTTTAGCTCATTTTATCTGTGTTGCTTCTATTTCTTCAATAGGTCTCTGTGCTTGGTGCTGAGAATTCTCTTACCATTCTTTGATGCTATGCTTCACAGCTCAGGTTGCTGCTGTACATGTTGTATTCAGGAAATGATTAAGTGAACAAATGAAAGTAAATAAAACAAAATGCAAAGTGGAGGTCAGAAAATCCACCCAGATTCTAGTTTTATTTTTGTTGACGATATCTATCTGTCTGTCTGTCTGTCTGTCTGTCTGTCTATCCATCCATCTACCTACCTATATATCATCTATCTATCATTTGTCAATCCATCTATATCCATTTATCATCTATCCACTTACCTATGTATCTACTTATTTATTATCTATCTATCTCTCTCTCTCTCTCTCTCTCTCTCTCTCTATTATCTGTTTACATACCTGTCTATCATGTATCTATCTATCTACCTACCTATCTACTATCTATCTATCATCTACCTATTACTTCTTTTTTATTTAGTTTGTTATGGAGACAGAGTTTCACTATGTATCCCAGTTCAGCCTGGGACTCCATATGTAACCAAGGCTGTTCTCCAACCTGTGTTCCTCCTGCCTCAGCCTGCAAGGTGATGGAGACCACAGGTGAGTGTCTCCACACCTGACTTTATTATGGATTTTTCTGAGCACATATTTGACAAACTGTGAATATATTTTTCTAGCCTGTTTTCCCATTTGTTAAACTGAGACATTTGCAGTATGTTTTTACCCGTAACAAATTATATTGTGGCCACCATTGTTAGAGTTTCTTGGGAGAACAGAACTGTAATAGTGCCCAGGTCATGCTCTGGAAATACAATTTAATTTTAAAATTACATGATGAAATTTAAAAGTATATAATATTATGACCTTAATGCAAAAAAAAAATATCCTCTGATGATTCTAAACAAGTGTGAATGTATTATATTGAGTCTTGGAAATAGACTTGAGTATCAGAAAATAAAAGATGCCCTAATACATGGGAGAAATACCAGCTTCTGTTTTATTTGTGCCTCATAAGGATCTCCAAGTCTAGACCCTGACTGAGTGTACCTTAGTTTAACAGCTAGCTCAAATGCAAAATGACTGTAAATTTAGATAGGCTATCGGTGGCATGGACATGACAGAAAAAATTTATAGAAAAATTGGTCTTTCTATTAGC
The DNA here is from genome assembly GCF_003668045.3 of Cricetulus griseus. NCBI lineage: Eukaryota > Metazoa > Chordata > Mammalia > Rodentia > Cricetidae > Cricetulus > Cricetulus griseus. Next base: position 142,022,763 of record NW_023276807.1, on the reverse strand, counting down.
TTTCAAAGAGAGATAGATGGCTCACTGAAATGGCCTGTTTGCGTGTGAGGCTTTGATGGAGTGTTTCGGCTAAGCTGGCTTCACCTTCTACCCCAGCCCCCAAATGCTCTGCTCTGCCCATCCAAACAATGCTGAGTCATCCCTGACATGAATCCTCCAAGCAAGAGCTTGCCATGAGTGATGGGGGAAATGATGGGGGCACTGAGCTATCTGGCACCAGATGTCTTGTGGGACTTGATATATGTGTGCACTTTGAATTTATGGTCAAGGGACACTGGGTCTCCAAAAGTTAACTTACTAGTTCTAGGTCATAGAGCTAGTATGTGGACAGTCTGCACCCAAACCAATCACCTGTTAGAGAGAGGTAGGTTGTAACTATCCAGCCCTTGTCTTTATTTCTTTTGTAAAGTGTGTGTGTGTGTGTGTGTGTGTGTGTGTGTGTGAATTTACCTGAATGTATGTAAATGCACCACATTCATGCTTGATGCCTGAGGTCAGAAGAGGACATGTCATCCACAGGAATTGGAGTTGAAGACTTTTGTTAGCTGCCATGTGGGTGCTGGGAAATGAACCAGGTCCTTTGCAAGAATAGTAAGTGCTTTTAACTACTGAGACACATCTCCAGCCCTATACGTTACCTTTCTAAAGAGAATTATTATCATTGTGTGCATGTGTATGATGTATGTGTGGGAGTGTGGTCCAATACATGCCATAGTGCATATAGAGAGAGGTCAGAGGACAACTGTTGAGATTTCATTCACTCCCTCCACTTTGGGTTCTGGGGGATCTAACAACTCAGCTCTCACATATCAAGTGAATTTACCTATTCAGTCATCTTACCAGCCCCAGTGTTTCTTTTACTCTCAGAGTGGGGTTACTGGAACTCATAAGGATTTTTGCTGTATTTGCTGTTCACATGTAACAAGTGATATGGTTGTAGAGGCACCAGTGAACCTAACTGCCAGCATTAGCACCATACACATAATAAAATGGATCATAACCCCCTCATGTTGTATGTGCATAGGGAAGTGATGGTCATAGCATTGTGGCAGACAACATAACTCTTCATCAGAACTTATCTGTTCTTCCTTGGAACACAACACATCCCATTATGTGGCTGTGTAACTAAGTTTGACTTAACAGAGGAGTGAAAATGATGCCAACACTTCAAGACTAGCAAACGACCTTGGAAGCTACACACTAAAAGTAACAGAGCTGCCATCTCCTCACACTTAAATACATCAAGAATTCCCTATCCCTCCCTAGGCCCAAACCTCTCTGGGCTAGCATGTGAGCAAGAAATAACCTTGTGTGGTATAATGGCATAATCTGACTGAATTTATCTTGCAGTCTATTCTAGTGCATCCTAACTAACACAGGGTCAAATACTTCCTTCCACACTTGAGCGATGCCCCTGTGGTGTGGCATTGCTCCTTATACATAATTACAGATGGCAAGCAGGAGGGTTGGAGTATTGAGCAGGAAAAGATCTGTAACTGGAGAGCTGAGTCTTGGATTGCTAGCAGTGACATGTTCTCTGGATTTCACAGAGTAACACAGTTATGCCCTGCATTAGCAGGTTAGAGTTTGTGCTGCCAGCTGGCCGTTTATTTCCTCTTGAGTGCAAGGAGGGCATCGAAGAATAAGGTGCTAAAGGTCTCTGCCACTTACACTCCAGTAGCATGATTATACATAGCCCAAGAAGAAAACAGAATCTTGTAGGACTTGTACTCTGCTTCAGTTTGGTTCTAGGCTAAGGATAACCTACATCTACTGGAAGTCATGTGGGACTTCTTGGTGGGTGTTTTGAGTATCATCCTTGGGTTTTGCAGACAGAAGTCAAATTTAGACTTCACTCTAGCCCCCCATTTTAGTCAGACTATGAGAAAGGGAAGTGAATAAATCAGGGTGTTTCCAATTTCAGAAGGAAAGTGTATTCCTTCTGAGGGGCTAATAAATGTCATAGGAAAATGGGTATGTCGTAGTTAGTGTTCTGTTGCTGTAGACACCATGGCCACAGCAACTCTTATAATAGAAAGCATTTTAATTGGGTCTGGCTTACAGATTCAGAGGTTTAGTCTATTATCGTCATGGTGGGGAGCATGGCAACATGCGGGCAGACATGTTGCTGGAGAAATAGCTGAGACTTCTGCATCTGGATCTGCAGGCAGGAGAGAGAGAGAGAGAGAGAGACAGAGAGAGAGAGAGAGAGAAAGAGAGAGAGAGAGACAGAGACAGAGAGAGACAGAGAGACAGAGAGACAGAGAGACAGAGACAGAGACAGAGAGACAGAGAGAGACAGACAGAGACAGAGACTAGGCCTGGCTTGGGCTTTTGAAACCTCAAAGCCCACCTGAAGTGACACACTTTCTCCACAAGGCCACACCTACTCTAACAAGACCACATCTCCTAATCCTTCTTAAGTAGGGCCACTCCCAGAAGACTAAGCATTCAAATATATGAGCTTTTGTGGCCATTCTTATTCAAACCACCACAGGTTGCTTGAACAATGAAGTTGGGAAATTCTGAGTTGGAGGACGTTCTCTCCCCTCCCCATCTGCTTGTGACACAGATGAAGTTTTCTACAAGAAACACCAATGGCAAGCAGTTGACTTGAGGACTTTGTAATCTTTGATGATTTCTTCTGGGGGAAAATGAAGCAGGAGCATTCTTTCATGAATCCAGTAGATACACCATGTCTCTAGGAACCTCCTGTCCTGGCCCACACAGTTCTGTTTCTCTGTCCTTTCCTTCATCGTATCTTGCATCTTCCTCATGGCCCAGAGTATTCTCATGTCAGCACCAGACTTGCAGACTGTAGTTAGGAAGATGAAAGTCTAGCAGTTATCTGGCTTCATTGTCAGAGAGAGAGAAAGAGAGAGAGAGAGAGAGAGAGAGAGAGAGAGAGAGAGAAGTGCAGTTTCCACAGAGGTTAGAAGAGGACTCTCTGGAGCTGGAGTTACAGGCAGTTGTGATCTGCTTGGTATGGAGGTATGGTGCTAGGAATTGAACTCAGGTCCTCTGGAAGAGCAGCCAGTGCTCATAACCACTGAGCCATGTCTCCAACTCTCTGAGTTTACCTTTCATGGCATTTAAGGATCACTATTGTTCTGAAGGAACCGGCTTCCCTTTTGGCAGCCATAATGGTTGAACATGTGCCTTTATGACCTTGTCCTAGAAACCAGAAAGTCAGATGCCTGTCTTGTGACAAGGAACCAATCAGAAGTTAGCTGGTGGCGCTATGCTTTATGGCTCTGGGTGTGCTTTACGGACAAGCGCACAGCAATGACGTAGAGAGCATAGCAACCACCCTGGGAGGGCCTATGAGCCATAACAACCAGTTGACCAATCAACACAGGGCAAGCCCTCCAAGCCTGGAAGCACACCAATCCTGAGCCTGTGCGTACCCCTAGACACTCCCCTTACGCTGCCCTATAAGATCTTTGGGGAGACCTTAGGAGCCGTCTTTTTCTAGCCGTCTGCCATGGCGGGTGGGTGAAAGACCCGAGCTAACATGGGGTTAGTTCGTTAAATTACAATAAAGCCTCATGCAGTTTGCAGCAAGCTCTCGAATCCGCCTGGTGATTGGGGTGACCGCGAACCTGGCCTGAGACCCCGGATACTTGAGTTTTCGGGGGTCTAACAGTTCCTTCTGCAAGCCCTTTGCAGATCCAACACCCCCTCAACCTTAAGTACATCACAAATTCTATCTTTTCAACTATTTGCAGTGTTTTTCTCCTCAGAGAGTAGTTATCTCAGATTGTACTTTTTGTTGTCTGACCTAAGATTTCTTCACCATATATTTCTTCACCTCTCATGTGCTGCTTTGAAATATAAATTCTTGGTGGAGACTATAGCATGTAGTTATTTCTGAGTTTATTTGAACATAGGGAACTAACATTTCATAGAATACACTTGAAGAAATCTTGTGTAGCGTTTAAGCGTTCTTTGTTTTGGGTTAGAAGAGGTGGTCCTGTCCCTCCTCTACCCTCCTTCTTCCTTAGCCACACTCCAGCAATCCCTGACTCCCCACTAGGACTGTTTTGCCAAGCCTTCCCAGGTCTGCTTCTCTTGACAGATCTGGAAACTAGGCAGGGCTGCCCAAGTTTACTGATAGAATCCATCTATCCTTACCTCCACTTCAGTCTGTCCATCATACTTTCACTCGGCCCTGCTTGGTGGGACTGTTGTTACCGAGTCTTAAGGTACACATAACGCCAAACAGAATTTTGTCTGTCAACATGGAATTACGGAGGATTGCAGGAGACAAGCCAGCAGGAAATCTGACGTCAGTATTTATCATAGTTGTAAGTCCCCATAGAGACTATGTCCCTCTGTTTATTAGTCTGTACAACCCTCCTCTATTTATTGTCTGTATTGTCTTCATTCTATTTCCATCCTCTGCCCCCACAACCTGTTTCATTTGTGTGACTGTCTTACCTGGGGCTGAGCTGCTTAAGCAACCATTGTCTTTCCTGGTCTAGAGGCTGGGCCATCTAAGACAAAGGTGTTGGCAGACTGGGTTTCTACAGATGGACCACTTAGCTTACAGATAACCAACTTCTGTGGTATCTTCACACAGTTGATGAAGGAACTCTCTGTGGTGTCTTTGTGGGTCACTGACCCTGTTTAAGGGTTCCAGCTTCATGATAAACTCTCCCCAAAGCTCCACCCCCTACAAACATTACTTAAGGAGAGGCTTCAACATGGTCCCTAGAAATCATGGCAAATCTCTGTGTCTTTGTCTGTGTCTGTCTGTCCCTCTCCCCCTGCCTTCTTCTTCCCTCCCCCATCTTAGGTCTTCCTATGTAGCACTGGCTGTCCTGAAACTTGCTATGTAGACTGGCCTGGCCTTGAACTCACTGAACTCCATCTGCCTCTGCCTCCTGAGTGCTAGGATTAAAGGTGTGGACTGCCATGCCAGTCCAACAATCATCCTTCTCTTTTATTTTCCCGTTAAAAAATCTGTTTTATCATGTACAGATCATATTCAAATAAAACACCAACTCTGGAAACAGGACAGCAAGCTATTTTCCTTATGCATATATGGGTGTTCTGCCTTTGTCTCATCTCTGTGCACTATGTGAATTCCTGGTGCTAGAGGAGGCCAGAACAGGGAGTTTGATCTCCTGGGCCTAGAGTTATAGATGGCTGGAAGTCACCATGTGGGTGCTGAGAATTGAAAAGTCCTCTGGAAAAGCAGCCAGTGATCTTGAGTCATTGCCCCAACACCAAGCCCCAAATTTCCTCAAGAGACTTGAGTCATTGCCTGTAGAAGAAAGAGTTCCTTCTATAGAAAGGGGATGTATGCAACCTAAGTCCATGGGACTTTGCCATCTGAAACTATGCTCCTTGCCTTAAACCCTGACTTTGGCTTCTTGGGTCCAGGAGGCCTAAGTATGGGTAGGTATATGCCACTCACTTAACTTCCATCTTCTTTCTCTATAGTGAAGGCTTGCCACAATGCTGATAGACACTGATCTTATTCTAAATGTGCTTGTTTACCTTATTAGTTCTCATCCCAGATCACAGCCTTCTGGTCCCTCCATGTTTCTGCACCAAGTAATGAACACAGTCGAGAATTCCCTTTCTTTTCTGAGAGATTTTCAGATCATTTAGCACACTGAGCTTCCACACAAGCTCCACATCTACCTTTGTGGCCTCCATCTTTCTCTTATGAAGGGGAATTGCCTTGTCAGGGTCTGTAGCCAACCCTATCTCAGCCAAGTTCTGCTGCACAGACTTGCTGTAGTACCAGTTGTGCAGGATGTGGGAGCATTCTATCCATAGCCCTACCTTCGGATGACCATTCAAGTTCAGATACTCTCACTTAACAACCAACTTTTGCCTTTTGCCCTTGGCTCTGGGTACCACCCATGACCACATAGGCAGCTTAAACCGTGCCTACTCTCAGAGCCTCGTGTTAACGGACTCCCTGAATCATCTTTCTTAAAAGCAAACTTCAAATACTTAACTTCCAAAGTGGACCTACACCCACTGCCTTTTTCTACCTCCTGGTCACCTCTCAGTCCACTGCGGTCTGTCTCAAGCACCATGACTGAAAGGTTCAGGCTTTAATACTGATCGGCAATATCTCTTTAAGATAAGATTAAGACAACAGTCAGGGCACACACAGGAAAATGTGCTACGTCATCACCATGTCATCTGCCACACATTAGGGCATGCATGAGGACTTTGGGCATTCGTGGAACCTCAGTGTGCATGCACAGTCTTCCCTTTAAAAGTACCAACTTCCCTGCTGCTCGCTCTCTTTACTCCTTTTACTCTTTACTCTCTACTCTTTGCTCTGCTCTTCGCTCTCTCTCACCTACATGCTCTCCTGCCTCTCTATGGTGACCAGCCATGGCGGTCAGCATTACCCCTGTTCCTCTTCTCTCTTAGTCTCCCCGTACGGACCCTATAATAAACTGCTTAATATGCCTATAATAAACTGAATATGCCTCATCCACCTCTCTCTTTTTCTCTTTTTCTTAAAAAACATGACAATGACAGTCACTGCCTCTGAATACCAGATCCATTCAAATAACATTATTTATGTATTAAATAATTATATTTAGAGCCAGTCGGTAGTAGGTAGCATACGCCATTAATCCCAGCACTTGGGAGGCAGAGGCAGGTGGATCTCTGAGTTGGAGGCCTGCCTGGTCTTCAGAGCAAGTTCCAGGATACCCAGGTCTGTTACACAGAGAAACCCTGTCTCAAAAAAACCAAAAACCAACCAAACAAATAAATAAATCTAAATACAGTTAGTACATTAAATATAAAAATAATACTTGGCAACAATATTATTCATTTTATTGATTGGGCAGGTCAGCTCATTAAGGTTTCAAGGACTATCTCACCTAACTTTTGCAATCCTCTAAAGATGGACTGGGATTACTCCTGGGAAGCCACAGCTCAGCAGTCACACCTCCTCAAGGAGAATGGAGAGATTCACTGTTACCTTTTTTTTGGGCCATGTTGGCTTAACTCCCAGCTCTTTCACTTCCTAGTGGAGCTCTGACCTTAGGTAAGTGATGCTGCCTCATTTCTTCATTTGTGAAATGTTATGAAAAGATTGCCTGTTTCCTCAGGACAACGAGAACAGCAAAAGCAGTCATAGTGGATGAGGTATCCAAGGAGGAGCTGGTGTAGAGTTGGCCATGACAGCATAGGGCTTTCCCAATTCTACTTTGTAATCTACCCCTTCCATTCAGAAGGCCACACCAACGCCAGCCCACTGTTTAAACAGCACTAGTTTCGGAGACTTGGGAAGACTTGTACTGGGGGAGCAGACCTGTGTTTGCAGTGGGCCTCCTTGGAATCATTCCTTGTGTTTTGCAAGTGAGCTTGTTCTTTCTTCTATAGCCAGGAATTTTCATTTCTCCTCACCCTTTTTATTACCTCCCTTTCCTCTTGTGATAGACACCAAAGGGAATTTTTCATAATTTTCATGTATTTTTTTTTCTTATTGAATGGCTTCTGTTGACCAGTGTCAACCACAGACACAAGTGTTCTGGCACACCTGTCCCTGCCATCAAGCTTATCTAGAGAAACCAACACCCCCATCAGTTCAAATAGTCTGTGTCTTCCGTGCGTTGAGGCATTCTGTGTCACGTGACAAGTTTTCCTTTAGGGGGTTCTCTGAGGGTCCCCACATTAGATCCCTACAGCAGCTTCCTATCGCAACCCTGGTGAATGTCTTTGCTTACCTCAGCATTATTCTCAGATCCCTCTGGAGGTTCAAATTTGGCCCATGGAATGCTTTGTTTGGAATGCACAGCATTCTAAATTGAATGAAGTTAATATTTCAAATGTATTATTCCACATAAAATTGCAGACCTTGCAATGCTGGGTCCCTTGGCATCTAAATCCTTAACTGGCTGAAGCCAAGTAAGCCTGCTCTTTATAGCCCGCTTCCTTTCTAGTTCCCTTCCTCAAACCAAGACACAAGCCCTCACTGGACGACGACACTGTGTTTAGTGTGCTTCAGGACCCCTACTCTCTGTACTGGCCCCTGCCAGAGTGGGAATTTTAAACTGTGCTACCATTCTTGGGGTGGGAGGAACCCAGGGTCAGGTCTTGAACACCTCTCTGCTTTAACACCATATCCCTTGCCCTCTCTCGGCCCTCTGCCGATCCTGCCATCTTCTGCAATACGTTCCACCATCATCTCCCTCGGTCTTCCACATAGCTCACTGTGCACCCTATGGCCTCTGGTGGGCCAAAAGGCTGCCCCACTGAACACCTCAAACCCTTGCATTAGCCAGCCAAACCAGAGACCCTGGTGATTCATCACCTCTAGAAACACTTGCAGACATATTATCTACGGTATTTGGAGAAGGGTTGCAGTTTTTTCATGTTTACTCGATAACTCCAGGCTATTACATCATAAATCCCATATCTTGGCTGAATGTGATGTCCTGTTGTGAGGCCAAGTGGTCTAGAAAGAGGAGATGGATGGAAATTGAGAAAGCTAAAGTGTTACAAGGACTTCCAAGTTCACATAATTCAATCCCCCTAATTTACCTATGAAAATAGTCATGACTGGGTTGGTATGTGTTCTTTCTACCAATGCACCATAGAATGGTTGCCCCTGTGAGCTTGTGGATGAGGTGTGAAGGACATGGGTTTCAGGAACTCTGCCACCTCATAGACAGGCCTCTAGAGAGGTGTCCAGATGTGAGCACAAGGCACATGCTTCCCTTCTGGGATTGCAGATGACAGGGGGTGTGAGGGGTTCAGTGATTTTGTAGGTACCTGAGGGTTGCAAAACAGTACAGAGAAAGACTTCCTCTCCTTTAGCATAGCCACAAAGAAAATGTCTAGATGAATTCAGATGTTTCGGAATCAGTCTAAGGTAGCTACCTTCTGGTTACCTGATAGGCTTCCACCATCCAGAGCAAACAAAACCCAGGGACAAAGCTTTGTGATTGCATCAGGACTGTATGCTTGTGGGTTCATCAGCTTTATGCAAATAGGTCTGAGCCTGCCACAAATGATATTTTTTCCTGTTGTGCTCCATGCTGGCAGGCCTGAGTCCTGATCTCATTACCTCACGGATACTCAAAACCATCTATTTGAAAACATCTATTGTGTGGTCTCAGAAATTGCCTCCAGGCAAAACTGCCACCAGATAGCAATTTGCATGTCCTCCTTTCTCCCTGCTGACCCAGCTGTGAAAGGGACTGCTGGGGACTGCTCCTGGCTTCCAGTAGAGAAAGCAAAGGGCTTCTTAGGTAGAAGCATCAGTTGTTGTTGTTGTTGTTTTTCAGTCTCTTATTTTGGACTCTGCTTGGTCAGCAAGGAAGCCCTTATTAGCAGTCAGTACTCCCTCCAAAGGACTCTCAGCCTTGGGGGGTGGGAGGATTAAAACTTCTTTTCTTTCTTGAACTGTCCTCCCTTGTCCCCAGTGAAGACTTTTTTCCAATTTCTCTGTTGCCAAGTATACCTCTTCTACTAATTCTTTTCACCCACCTTCCTCCACCCATGTGAGCTGGAGACTCCCCTTCTGTTTTCTCATTCACTTCATGTATGATGCACAAGGCTAGCTGGGTGCCAGGACAGTGTTCTTAGAATGGGTGTGCATGTATGTGCACACTCATGTATGTGCTTGTACAAGTGCACATATGTGTGCATGCATGGGTGCATGTGTGAGTACAAACAGAGGCTTGAGTCAGCAAGGTTTGGCTCCTGTCCTCTGCAATGCCTGGTCTCTTAGGAGACAGATTTGTAAAGATATCAAAATAAGAGGCAAGATAAGTGCAATCATAATGGGCCATGGAAGAAACCCAACGATTTACAAGAAGTGGTGAGGTAGAGGTGAGGTTGAGGCGGGGGTCCAGGAAGTTTGTCGGAGGAAGCATGGAAGCAGGGTTTGAGAGGGTGAGATAGGATTTCCCAGTTAGGTAAGTGGGAAAGTGTGCTTCAAACAGAAATAACAGCATCATGAGTTCATGTTACATTTATTGAGCAACTACTACCTGCCAGGGATTACTTCAGGTCTTCTTGAATTGGAGTTTACCTTCTAGAAAGAAAAGCTAAATAATCATGAATTTAAAAAATGAATGTGTCCAGGCATGGTGGTCCAAGCCTTTAATCCCAGCACTCAAGAGGCAGAGGCAGGCTGATCTCTTGAGTTCAAGGCCAGCCTGGTCTACAGAGTGAGTTCTGATAGCCAGGGCTACATAGAGAAACCCTGTCTCAAAAACCAAACAGACAAAATTAATGCAAAGCTGAGTATGGTGATACGTAACTGCAATCTCTGCATTCTAGAGGCAGAGCTAAGGTTGCTAACTCTGAGGCCAGCATGGGCAACATAGAGAAGTCTATCTCCCAAAACAGAACAAAACCAAACCAAACCAAATCCAAATCCAAAAATCAAAACTAAAAACAAGCTGTTAAAAAAAATATGTTCTCTCTCTCTCTCTCTCTCTCTCTCTCTCTCTCTCTCTCTCTCTCTCTCTCTCTCTCTCTCTCTCTCACACACACACACACACACACACGATAGCAATTACAAATCTCCAGACAGATCAGTGTGTTGTGTTTAGGGCAAAAATGCTAAGAACTGTGGCTGGGCTGAGTTAGGAAGGTGGGAGACAGTAGGAGGTATTGTTTTGTATCCTATTCCATGTGCCACCCTTCCAGCTAACAGCTAATAAATGTTGAAGACCTCGGTGAGCTGAGGGCATCTGGAAGATTCTGAACTATGGCAGACTTCCCCTGCTCCATGTAGGTGAGCCTGACTCTGGCTCTCGGTGTTCTAGAAGACTAATCTTGCTTGTACCCAGTTCATCCAGGGACAGCCTGCAGGGAGAAGGCAGGTGTGCTGGCTCGGGGCTGTCATGTTACCTTTTCTGTTCTTCATTTCTAGTCTGAGATATGTGGATCCTTAGCTTTGAAGACTCCTGAGACAACACATTCTTGGTGCTCTATGGTCCTGGACACTTCTCAGTGCTCGCTGGTTCTGGCTGTTCATCTCCAGATTCTTGGGGACAATCAGAAGATTTCAAGCAGCAGAAGAGTGTTTGGATGACTGTAAACAGGGAGATAGAAGTGTGGACAGGATGGTGCAGAGGGCCTTGGGAAGAATTTTGCAAATGAGGACCCTGCCTATCTGAAGGAAGGCGGAGCAGTGCAGGGGGGTGGGGGTGGGGAGTGGGGGTGGGAGGTGGGGGATAAGGGATAGATTGGACAACTCTTTGCAAAGTAAAGCCAAAAGTGTTTTGCCATTTTTCTGGATACAAGGGCTAAATAAAGGGAAATGTCTTGGGATATGTCTAGGTTTGGACTCGAGGGACTGAACAGGATGGCGAGGCTGGATGAGGAAATGAAGAGAGAGTTCAGATATGGAGAGAGGAGAACTTCAACAAGGTCCCTACTCTGCATCCCATAAGGGCGTGGATACTGGACTCAAGAAAGCCAGTATGTCTGAACATTTCCACAAAGCAAGCACCATGCTGGGTGCCTAAGTAATGTGTTTTCACCCGAAACACCTGGGATGTAGGTACTTCTGTGTGTATTTTATGAGAGGGGAGTGGGAGTCACCAATGATGAGTGATGAGGAAGAAAACTGATGGTGGGAAATTCAAATTCAGCCTCATGTGGTTCTATAATCCAGGCGTGAATCAATCAGTCAAACCTGGAGATGAAATCTTATCAATCTAGAGTCACCTTAGTGAGATGCCCTCCTTTATGAGCCCTTTGCCCATAGGGTAACAAACCTTCAGGACCAAGCGTCAAGCTGTATTCATCTTTGCATACTTTCTAGTCATGAATGGAGTGATCGGGAAAGTTTGTCTTCTCTCTTGGTTCTTGCTTCTGCCATGGGCTCTTCTTAGCCAGTCTCTCATATGACTGGTCCATGTTAGTACTCTTGGATTCTGACTAACCTCATTGCTTCTCAGGACCATGCCCACTTCTCAGGGCTACTGTAGCAAATCACCATGTACTTGGTAGCTCAAGATAATGGAAAAGGCCTCCTCCTGAAGTTCTGGAGGCCAGTGATCTGAGGTCAAGATGTCAGCAAGACTGTTTGCTTCGCAGCTTCAGAGGGAGAATTTGGTCCATGCCATAATTTTTTTGTACACTGTGAAGAAGTGTCACTCTGATTGGTTTAATAAAAAGCCAAATAGCCAATGGTTAGGCAGGAAGATGCTGGGAAGAAGGAGCAGGGACTCACAAGGAGACACAGAGGAAGTGTGACATGGAGAAGATGAGGTGACAAGCCGTGAGCCTCATGGCAGCACATAGATTAATAGAAATGGGCTAACTTAAGTTGTAAGAGCTAGTTGGAAACAAGCCTAAACTACTGGCCAAGCTTTTATAATTATAATAAGTCCCTGTGTTGTAATTTGGGAGCTGGCTGGTAAGACAGAGAAAGACTCACTACACATGCCTCTCAGTTTCTGGTGGCTTCTGACGTTACTTGGCTTCTAGGTGCTTCATAACAAACTCTATATTCTTATAGATGCTCCACCCCCATTCTCTGGCCTTCAAATCTCCACCTTCTTCCTCTTATAAGAACACTGATCATCATATTTGTAGCCTGTTCTATATTCAGGATGATATCCTGACAAGATCCCTAACTCAAGTGTACCTTCATAGAGTCTCATTGCAAATAAGGTCATATGTGGAGGTTCTTACTCTGGGACTCTCACTACATGTCTTAACTCGCTCTGGAATGCTGCCGACAGTGAGATAGGTAGAGAGCCTAATCTTTATCTAATTGGAAAGTGAGAAACTGAGGCAGGAAGAATGAGAAGTATGCCTACATGACTCTTTTGAAAGGTAGTGGAGTCAGAATTCAAATCCAGAATGCCAGTTTCTAAGACCTTGCGAACAGGTGTGCTTTTCAAGTCAGAGGACATGACTGATTTACTGGAACTTCTCCAGCTCACTCTGCCCACCAGTAGAAGCTCACAACATGGTGGTCATCAAGAAATTGAACACATCCTTTTTTATGAGCCAAGAGAGTGTGTTCTCCCAAAACAGAAGGGGACAGGGCAGTGGAATAGGCCCTGGATGGAAGGGGAACTTGGAGTGTCCTTCAGCCATGAGTTTAGTCCATATATCATTACATCATAGCAACCCTGCCAAGAATATTCTGGTAGCCACAGCCACCCAAGCTCAGTCTGTAGCTTTCTGGCCTCCATTTACCCAGGGATTTCCATGGCTCCTGGCAGGTTAAAAAAAAAGCTGCGGGGGTGGGGGGGCATTTCTCCCTACATCCAGGAGAAATCACTGGATCTCATAAATGACTCCTCTTCAGGCCCCTAGGTCTTCTGTGTTTTGGGTCCCACAGAGGCTTGAGCCCGGTCACTTCAGAAAGCTGGGTGTCTCCTGCACTTTGCTCCTCAGCACTGAGCTGCAAGGACCCTCGCTGCTGCCCTTGGCCCAGCTATTTCATATCTCCAACAGCTGGGAGCTAAAAGCAGTTTCTCTCACCGCCTCACACTTGCTATTATATTAAATCTCTAAATGCCCTGGGTCTGAGTCCAGCAACAATTTTTTTCAAGCTATTTGGGGTTGAGTAGTTAATGCAAGGGTCATGGTGTGAAAAGTCTACAGTATTCTGTCACAGGTAGCCCACTCATTCCAGTCATTCTGCAGCTGGCTTGTTGAGATTGTTTCTTCCCATTCTGGAACCTTAGGCTTAGTGACAGTCTGAGTGTGACACGTATTTAGGCAGGTGGTTTTGCAGGTCCAGATTAAATGCAGAAATGTGTATGGAAATAGTGTTTACAGGATGTTACACTTTTTGTAAGAAAGGGAAGCAATATTATATGTGTGGATTTGCTTATTTTTTGATAAAGAAATGTTAGCAGAACTAACAGATGCCTAAAGATAATTCCTTTTTCGGAGAGCAAGGGAATAAAATGAGAGAGACAGGACTGGAAGCCAGATTCCCCCAAAGTGCTTACATCACACTGTTTGAGCTTTGGAATGATTTAAATGTTTTAGATTTTAAAGAATTCTGGAAAGCAAATTCCTAAAACAATAAAGCAACTGGAGACAGATGGACTTGAACTCATGCCCAATTGGTGACTGAGCACAGAACAGACAGTTTCTTCAAATACATTAACCAGCTTCCCTGGGATGCCCAGGACTGCTTGGGTTGTAACCTTGAGCTAGGCAAACCTCTTGTCACTGAATGGTCCAGGACAGTTTGTCTCCATAACAAATAATTATCCAGTCCACAGTTTGATCATGAAAACCTTTGAGGAATGTGCTAACTTGACAAGATAGCCACATAGAAATGTCTACCTGAACTCAACACCATTCATGGGGGCTTTGTGTTTTATGGCAGATACTGCTATCATCCGATCTTCTATAGTGTAAGAGAAATATGCAACTATGCTAACATGTTTAGGAACCAAGGCTTGGCATGTGAGAGAAAGATAAAATCAAAGAAGTTCTGGAAATCTTGAAGTCACCATCATGGACTCATGATATGGCGTGTGTGTTCTTGTATGTCCTCTCTTAAACCCAGAATCAAGGTGACCTTGGAGTAGTGATGCAGCTTTTAGAACATGGCCTCCAAATGTTTGCTCCCACTTAAAAAGACTCAGCATTCCTCAGAGAAATGGCTCCTTTCACAGCTAGGGCAAGAATATACAAGATGAAGCTGGACTCTCACTGTTTCCAAAGCAAGAGAGCAATCAAAGACCTGCAGTCACGACAAAAGGATGCCACATTCATTCTGGAGATGCTGACACTATTCAGAGACAGGCAATTTGAACACCAAAAGGAATAATGGACAGCCACAGATTGAAAACACTAAGTATATAAAAACTACAAGGGTATATGAAGCCAACAATCAAAAACGTGTTTCTTTGGCAACTCCTCAGGGCAGCAAACCATCAATTTGGAAAAAAAGGCACAGAATCAACGGTTTTTTTTATGCTGCTGCCACTGCTGCCCTTTCTGCATCAAACAAAGAGTTGATGAGAAAAAGCTTTTTTCTTGAAGAATCACAGCTCTTAAAATCACATGGAGTAAAGGAAACATAACTTTGGAATCCCCTATGCTGGATCCAGGCAGTAGTGGTTCATTGATGACTGCTGAAGCCATAAAAAAGTAAGACATTGACAGAGTATCACTTGCCGGGTGGTGGTGGCACACACCTTTAATCCCAGCACTCGGGAGGCAGAGGCAAGCGGATCTTTGTGAGTTCGAGACCAGCCTGGTCTATAAGAGCTAGTTCCACCGGTCTTTTTTTTTTTTTTTTGTCCAAGACATGGTTTCTCTATGTAACATCTCTGGCTGTCCTGGAACTCAATTTGTAGACCAGGTTGGTGTAAGGATTCAGGCATTATGCTGGCCTGCCCCTGGCACCTGGCAGAATGCACTCAGGCAGTACCCTGGTCAGCTTAGGTGCAAAGGACCTCTTTAAAAGAAAGACCTCTGCCCACTTACGCTCCTTTTCCCTCTCCTTTTCCTACTGTTCCACTTGGGCAGATATAACTTTTTTTGTCTCCCTCTTTTCTGTCCTCTCTTTGTCTTTGTGTCTCTGTGTCTCTTTACCTCTGGGCATTGGTGGCACACGCCTTTAATCCCAGCACTCGGGAGGCAGAGGTAGGCGGATCTCTGTGAGTTTGAGACCAGCCTGGACTACAGTGCAAGTGCCAGGACAGCCTTCAAAGCCACAGAGAAACCCTGTCACGAAAAAACGAAAACAAACAAACAACAAAACAAAAAACTTATCACTAAGCTCTGCCTGGCATGTTTGTCTTTCTGCCTCAGTCACCCTTGCTTGCCATAGAATCCGCTAAGGCTTCCCCGGAGTTTTATCCTAACAGTTGGCCTTGAGTTTACAGAGATCTGCCTGTGTCTGCAGTCTCCCAAATGCTAGGCTTAAAGGCTTGTGCCATCACCACCCAGCTTCCACTGGTCAATTTTTAAAGCACCAAAACAAACTCAAACATGCATAAAAGTTGCAAGTGCAATATATTACTCGTTTTGCTCCTTAAAAGTAAATTTTTAATTTAAATTTTATGTGTGTAGATGCTTTGCTGCATGTATGTCTGTGCACTATGTATGTGTCTAGTGCCCACAGAAGCCAGAAGAGGGTGTGGGATTCCCTGGGAACTGAGTTACAGTTGTGAGCTACCATGTGGGTACTGAAAATTGAACCAGAGTGCTTTGGAAGAATAGCCAGTGCTCTTAACTGTGGATTCATCACTTCCGCCCCTTTAAAGATAATTTGCTTTTGTGATGTCCATCACTTGTAAATACTTGAGGGCATATTTCCTACAAACTTGGGCATAATTCTATCAAGCTACAGTACGGAAATTACCATTCATATATTACTGTGGAGAAAGGACAAGGGTCTGCTTTCCCTGCACCCACACCAGCTGATTGTGTTGCTTTTTGCTTAAATTAGAAATCTCGAGATGGAGATGGAACATGAACTAGGAGATACATTAACCATGGAGTTTTATTACTGGGGGGGGGGGAGAGATGAGAGAGAGACAGAGTCAGAGAGAGACAAGAAAGTTAGGGAGACAGAGAGAGTGAGAGAGCAAAGAGAGAGAGGAAGGCAAGAGCAGAGAGTAAGAGAGAAGTAGTGGTCCACCACTGGAAACAGAGAGAGAGAAACGAAGGGAGAGTGAACAAAGAGAGAAACGAAGGGAGAGAGAGAAAGAATGTGGATTTACCCGCTTAAAAGGGGAAGCTTGCACATGCATACTGAGTCCTTACACAGCCCCTTAACAAATGAAGTGACCACACAACACAGGGCCCTTTAAGCTGCCTAAGTATCTGCCTGAATGCTGTATGCATGTCCCAACCATTGTCAAGGGGTGGGGTGAGCATACCAGGTTCCAACAGGGTGGCCTATAAAGAGTTTTGTGGATTGGGAAGAAGACCTGAGACTTGCAGGCCTGAGACAAGGGCTTTATCATTGACTGCCTTGCAAGAGGCAGGAACAGCCCATCTTTGCAGGCTCTACCTTACTCCAGTTCCTGTTGCTGTAACAGTAAATCCGAGGCTGGCTAATTCACAAAGGGAAAGCACACAGTGTTAGAGGCTGGGAAGTTCAAGAGCAGGATACCTCATACTGCCTCCCCTCCTAATGGAAATCACAACACGGCAAACAGACAAGTGCAGAACAGAGAAAACACATGGAGGGGCCTTGCTTTTGAATAACCAGCGGCTCTCACAAGAAAGGCAGTCAGCCATTTAAAGGACAGACACCTTTTTCTTTCTGAGACAGGCTTTTTTCTGTGTAGCTCTGGCTATCCTGGAGTTCGCTTTGTAGACCAGGCTGGCCTTGACCTCACAGAGATCCATCTGCCTCTGCCTCTGCCTGCGCCTCTGGGATGAAAAGCATGTGCCACGCCCCCTCCCCAAACTGGCAGCTACCTATTAAAGTCCACCACAAAACGTCTTGCTTAGAGAATCAAATTTCAGTTTCCCAAGGGGCAATTACCTCCAAGCCATGGGAAAACACACACACACACACACACACACACACACACACACACACACACACACACGGACACACACACACGGACACGAGAAGGAGCACATACTTAAAAGAGGGACTCAGGGCTTAGGGAACTCATGTCTTGGGATGCACAGTAGGCATATTTTCCCTTGCTTGGAGGAGACATTATCACCAGGTCTAAGCTAAAGCCCTCCTTGCTCTTTACTCCAGGGAAATCTGCCTCTCTCACTTTCAAGACTGCTCCTAATGTAAGTATTCCTGAAAGCCTAGTGTGGAGCAAAGACCTTGAAGACCTCAAATTTCAGGATGTGCACAATTGTGGGAATCCCAGGGGTGACAGTTTTCCCAGTCTAGCTGTATGTGTAGATGGTTTCTTCTTGGGCTTTCAGAGCTGTGCCTCCCAGGAGCTGTAAAGGCTAGCTAGTTGGTATCTGGGAGTGCAAGGCATTGGAAGAGAGTGTTCCAGGTAGGGAACAACATGGATGAAGAAAAGCCCAGTGGCCCTGGAGAGCTGAGAAAACACTCAGAGTGCAGGGCAGCTAGAATTTACTCCAGGGCCAGGAGGAAAACTGATTCCGGGGAGGTCAGAGGGGCAGGCTGATCTTGAAGGACCTTCCAGGCCACAAGATGTCGTTGGAACTTGATCCCAAGTCCTCTCAAAGGTTTAAGCTGGGGAGCAGGATAATCAGATGTGGGCTTTAAAAAGCCCACTCGGCTGCAGCTGCTTGTGGACTGGATTCTGCCCAAGGTTAATTTTTTCCACTCGACTTCCTGTAATCAGGTTCAGGAGGATGGGATGTGTTGAAATTCTGCCACTGGATAATTGGGACTGACTTTGATGACGAATAGTCATCAGGGCCAATCTCATTGCCCCTTTCCCTGTCCCACCCCCAACATTTTGGTCCAGGTGCCCACAGTTCTAATGACAGTGGAAAAACAAGCATGAGAGAGAAAAGGACATGATTAGTCCCTGACACTCAGGTCAATTCACTGAAGGTCAGTTCTCCAAGTGAGAGACTGGATTTTCAAATTAATTAGCCTTGTCGATCAATTGACCAGTTTCGTCTAACTTCATAACATTCACATTAATTTGTTGGAGGTGGAATTATTTTTAGATTTTATAGAGTTTCACAAAATATTAGTTGATGAATTTGAATTTTTATTTTGACCTAATTTTAGTTTGAATTTAGTTTGAATTTGTTAGCTTCTATTTGGTCTAGCTGTTTCTTCAGACTAACTCATTCAATATTTTCTCTGTTTTAGGATAATAGCATTGAGGAATGAGTTTCATTGGTACTTCAAATTGGAACTTATGTACTTCAGATGACAGGGTTTGTGAATGGCAGAGCAGGCGTCTCTCTCCCAATATATTTCATCCCTGTTCATTGCCTTTTGTTTATCTCTTAACTCAGATTTGTTAACTAGCTAGTTCAAATAAATATTTCCTTGTATTTTGAACAGTTGAGAAGGGATTAGTGTCTGAAATTCAAGTTACAGGCATAATTGAAATCCGCTTGAGTTGGATTACATATCTGCTACAGAACAGCCGGGTGAGCCAGAGACAGCACAGTGGTGCGAAGGATAGATGATTTGACAGTGTGTGTGTACTCCGTAACAGAGTTTGGAAAATGGTTCTTATAACATGATTGCCATCAATTTCTCCTTCTCCTCCTCCTCCTCCTCCTCCTCCTCCTCCTCCTCCTCCTCCTCCTCCTCCACCTCCTCCTCCTCCTCCTCCTCCTCTTTTTTACAGTGCTGGAGGTAGAGCACTCTTATATTCCTAGCCCCTAATTACCACAACAGTTTTTGGAATTAATCATATTTGACTTTGGTCCTTATAGAGAAAGTTGAGCTAGTCATCTTTCTTCAGGAAACACTACAGGACTCCTCTCATGATTTTACATTCTCTGCTCATCCCCAGACCACACTTCCACCCCTTGCCTCCACACGGGCTCTCATTTTAGTGTGTCTGCTGCTTGTCCTTAAAACACATGTACCCTTTCAGCAGTGCTGTGCACTCGTTCTTAATTTACACATATGAAATGACATCACCAGTCGCCTTCTGTTTCTTGCTCTGTGTTTTAAGGATCCATCCACGATGACATTTGTTCGTTGTAGCTCATGACACTGGGCTGCTGAACCTCCTTACTATCTGTCACCTAGCAATGGTACCCTAAGTTGTCTCCAGCTTGCCTTTTCTCCACTGAGTACTTTGCAAAGGCATATTCTCCATGTGTCTCCTACAGAGGCATTTAGATAATTTCTCTGGGGTATATGTCTGGGATGTGGGTTTCCCTGTTGTCTGGTACATACATGTCTAATGTCACTGATTACTCCATCTTTCTTTCCTGATGAACTGACCAACTTACATAATTACCAGGAAGAGGGCTGGATTAAGTTCAAGGCAGTAAATTAAAACTTAAGGGAAAACCAAAAACCATAGTAATCACTAAAATAAAGGTAGATAATTTGTTAGTGTATTATTTTGACAACTTAATATTAATTAAAAAATTCATGTTAAACAAGAATATCAGTTTACATTTTTTCAATTTACATTTTTAAAATTTTATTTCTTTTTTTGATAGACTCTCACTGTGTAGCTCTTGTCCTGCAATTCACTGCCTCTGCCTCCTGTATTGAGATTAAAGGTGTTCACCACCAAGTTGAGTAAAAAACATCTAATCTATTGCAAGCTTTAATTATATGCAATGTTTTTATATACCAATTACATTGCAATAAAGTTAGGAAACAAAAAGTTTGAATAGAGATGCCACTTAACCCTACACTTGCACTGACTTCCTGACTTCCCTTCAGAAATGAAGAACTTGTTTCTCCAATGGCTGGTAGAGTCTTCAGGGTGCGTGCTCTTGGCCCCTCCCAGCAAGAACATGCTCCATATACTTACACCCTGCTGTCTCTGTGCTTCCTGAGGCTCATCATTCCATCATCAAAACTGCTCCGAAGGACCAACTAAAGCCTCTGCCTCCTCTCACTACCTCCCACTCTCCTCTCCAGCTAATCCAGGGAGAATCGCATTCCCACCACCCAGGTGGGATGATGTTTACTAAATCCTCAATGGTCCCCATTTAGTTGAAGTTGGTTGTGCCCACTTTCATGTCTCCTGATGCCTCTTTAAAAAACAATTTGGCATACACATATGGTTTGATGCTATGGGCACGCAACCCAGATTAGGCTCTGTGCAATCTTGCCTAAGGCGACTGACTGGCATTTTATCTGGAATGCAAGGCCAGGACAAAAAGACTACCAGGCATTCTAATCTGGAACCCTATATACCACAGCAGCTTTTGAGAACAACTGCCACCGCTCGGATTTTCCTATGAACTCTCTGATTCTTCCCTTATTATGCCCTGCTATTCATTCTCTCACTTCAGTGTTCTCCTAGGGTCCCCTCTTCGTCTCCATTCTCTCCAGATCTCTCTCTAGATCTCACTAAATGTTATCTTTGTTCATCTTTCCTGTACTTAGCCAGGTAACTTCATTCCCACACTTGAACTTGTGAGGTTGCTGTTTCTTTAGCCCAGACCACCCTGCACTCATCCTTATCTTTGCATGTTACTTTGCATGTCACCTCCTCACAAGAGGGCTTCTGGAACATCCAACTGAAATAGTTGCATGTTGAACACCTTTTAATATACCACACCATTATAGTTCTCTGTATAGCACTTTTGAATATATAATTTTGGGGTTATTTCTTTCTCTCTACTTAGAGAGACTATAAAACCCATGACAGTATAGATTCAATCTGTCTTATTAAAAACACACACATGAGAGAGAGAAAGAGAGAAAGAGAGAGAGAGAGAGAGAGAGAGAGAGAGAGAGAGAGAGAGAGAGTTAGCTGTTACAGTCATGATACTTAGATTTAGCCACATGCAGCTGTACCTAAGGCTACTGACATTTTCACCAGGAATGCAAGGTCAAGAGGAGACCAACAAGCATTCTAATTTGGAATTCCATATGCTAGACCCTAGAGCAATACTGCCCAATAGAAATATAATGTAAGTCACATATTTAATATTAAATTTGCGAGTAGCCACTTTTTTCAGAAAGTTAAAAGAAACAGGTGAAATTAGTTTTTTAATATATTTTGTCTAACCCAATATATACAAAGTGTTATTTTGACATGTAACCAACATAAAATTATTAATGGGATCATTTCCATTTTTCTAACCATTGCTTTGTGATATCTGAATCCTGAATTCTGGTGTGCATCTTAAACTCACAGAGCATCTTGATTTACTGTCTTTGAAGCCACTCTCAGTGACAAGTGGCACCATATCGCTGTACACAGCTCCAGAGAGTCAAGCTTGAGCTTCACCACCCTCAAGGTTGTGTGAGTCAGTCTAGAGGGAATCTGATGCTCTTTTTCCTTGATGAAATGATAGCTTTTGAGCAGCTTGAGTATTTAAAATGGTTTTCATGGGTGAAATGAAATTCATTGAAGAACTATAGGTTGGCTGATATATGGCAGAGGCACTTTTCTCTCCAGCATGCACAGAACATAAACAGCAGGAGGGCATGATGTTAGGGATGGTACTTGAAGCAGAATCTCTAAATGACCCGAAGTCCCCCCATTGCTTTCAGAGGATGTCATGGTTTGTTTATGGGTTGGGTTTACCCCCACAGGTTCTTGTGTTGTAAGTTTGGGCTCCATTTTGGAGATGTTAAGAGGTAGTGGGACTTAAAAGAGGAGCTGCGTGTTGGGAGGCTGTTCATTCATTAGAGGCTTGCCCTCTGAAGGGATTAATGCAGTTCTTATGGGATCCCAGTATCTCTCTGGCTTTTTGTCTCATCACTTGTCATACAGTCCTGTCATGATGCCATCTGCCACGATTTGATGCAACTAAAGTCGTCTTCTTCAAGACTGCACCACGCCATTTAGACTACTGGATTCCAAAATGGCGAACTACATACACCTCTGCTAAAAATTACATAACCCAGTCTCTCATGCTTGTCTACAACAATGGAGTGACAGGAGATTTATAGTTGCTTACTGTCATCATTAAGGGTAACTCAATGCCTCCTCTGAGAAGTGACTCTTCCTGACTGACAGGCCCCTGTCCATCCATACACACAGAACCCCTAATGGGCACCTCATCTAATGGACAAAATAAACCTGTTTGTTCTTCTTTGTTTGTACTTCTAAAATAAATTCTGTATGTACAGCAGACCCTGTCTTCTGAGGTTGACTTCCTGGCCATATTAAGACTGGGGAGTTGCTGGCTCTCACCATTCCCAACTTCCTCAGCACTATTTAGCAAATCGAACCTGGGAGCTTTTCTATGGTCAATGTGCTCTAGTGATTTTTCAGCACTGCCAGTCCTTTGGCCAATGTCTCAGTCTTTAGCTTCCATTGCACTTTCAGCAAAGATTGTCTGTGTTATAGTTATTATCATGTGTATATGCGTATCATAGAGTAATTAGATTCATGTGTCGCTCAGTGGATTGTTAACTCCTCCAAGGGGAAGGGTCTGGTATTTTCATCTTTGTGTAACCAGCACACGCAAATCAATGCTTTGCTCTCAACATGCTTTTAGCAATCATTTCCTGGATGAATGAACTAATGAACCACAAAATATATGCCATTTAGTGCCAAGGAAGCTCAGTGTGGAACGGAGTTAAGAGATGTTCCCTGCCTCGGTGCCTTGTAATCGAAGTAAGGCAATCAGCAGACATGGAGAGGCAGAGATGGCCCGAGGTGACAGACAGCCATGAGAGTTGGTGGCTGTTTTCTTAATTTCTCAGTGAATGACACTGGTGACTTTATTTTACTCTAGTTTCCTTTTGTTCTTTAATCTATCATCTCACTTCATTTAGATAATTCAGTCTTTTCTTTGGGTTGACTAACCATGGAACATGGCTATGATTGGCTTTATTAGTTTGGTAATGACTTTGTTGAATTTAGAAGTCATTAATTGCTTGTTAATGTTTGCAAGTTTTGACAAACAAATGCAACATTTTTCCTTCACTCAAAATTCGATTTAAAAATTAATTGTATACCTTTCTTTGCCTTGGGCATATATATATATATATATATTATATATATTATATCCAAAAAGTATGCTTTAGTTTATATGTTTATATTGTGATTTTTACAACCTTTCTCTGCAAGCTATAGAAGGGCACTCGCACTTTGCATCTGGGTAATTCCATGTGCAGTTTGAATTATCTTTTCTTTTTGAAAGTGCTGTTTGCCAAGAGCATCTCGTTGTGTGTCTTCTACGTCTAGTCATAGTATGTCACCACATCCAGGCCTTTTAGTTTTTAACTCCCTCCTAAGACTCAGCTTTAAAGTTAGATAGACACTTTTATCAATATATTTTTAATTTTAAAAATATTTTTATGTTGGGTGGTTGTGGTGTATGCCTTTAATCCCAGCACTTGGAAGGCAGAGGCAGGTGGATCTCTGTGAGTTTGAGGCCACCTTGGTCTACAGAGTGAGTTCCAGGACAGCCAGGGCTGCACAGAGAAACCCTGTCTCAAAAACACACACACACACACACACACACACACACACACACACACACACACACACGTGTATATATGTATGTATATGATATAAATATGCACGTGTGTGTGTGTGTGTGTGTGTGTGTGTGTGTGTATGCATGCTTGCCACATGAGTGTGGTGCCTGTGGAAACCAGAAGTGGGCTGGAGGTATAGGCAGTCAAGAGCCACTAGACAACAGTGCTGGGAGCAGACCTCTGATCATCTATAAGAGCAGCGATTGAGCTTAACTTTTGAGCCACCTTTCCAGCTTCATTTTAACAATATTGTCACATGCTTTGCTTTTACAAAAGTGCACATTCCATTTCACTCCCATCTTCTATCAGCTTCACATTAATGTCTACACAGTCCTGAAGGAAGTTATTTTCTTGCTTCATTCATTACTATTACTCCAATGGGCCACTGTGACTCAAGAAGGGGTTACCTACAACTTCCAGTTCCAAGAAATAAAGTGAAATACATAAAAGCAGGAAGCAGAGAGATGAGCTTTTTTAGGAGGCTGCTAACCTTAAATCTCAGGGTTTTTGATGTGTCATTAGAAGCCTTGTGGCAAAGTGTGTCTTCAAATCATGATGCTGAATGGGTCTTGTGGGTGAGGAACATGTGACTTTTTGAAACAGGCAGCTCATAAAATTCCATGAAATTGCTCTAATGTTTAAAGCCAAGAACCTACAAAGCATATAGCATGCAGAGAAGGAGATAAATGATTAGCAAACTGTAAACCTTCATGTTTATTCAATGAGACAAAGATGTGAATGATGGTTTGCTCATCAGGTTCTCTATGTTGAATGGAATTTAAAATAAAGTATCACCATGCACAAAACTTAAGTCCAAATGGATCAAAGACCTCAACATAAATCTAGTCACACTGAACCTCTTAGAAGAGAAAGTGGGAAGTACCCTTGAATAAATTGGTATAGGATACCACTTCCTGAACATTACAGCAGTAGCACAGACACTGAGATAAACAATTAATAAATGGAACCTCCTAAAACCGAGAAGCTTTGGTAAGGCAAAGGACACAGTCAGCAAGACAAAATGGTAGCCCACAAAATGGGAAAAGATCTTCACCAACCCCACATCTGACAGAGGGCTGATTTCCAAAATATACAAAGAACTCAAGAAGCTAGTCACCAAAACACCAACTAATCCAATTAAAAAGTGGGATATAGAACTAAATAGACAATTCTCAATAGAGGAATCTAAATTGCCTGAAAGACACTTAAGAAACTGCCAAACATCCTTAGCCATCAGGGAAATGTAAATCAAAACAACTCTGAGATACCATCTTACTCCTGTCAGAATGGCTAAAATAAAAAACACCAATGACAATTTATGCTTTAGAGGATGTGGAGAAAGGGGAACACTCCTCCACTGCTGGTGGGAGTGCAAACTTTTACAGCCACTTTGGAAATCGGTATGGTGGTTCCTCTGGAAAAGGGAATCAGTCTACCTCAAGATCTAGCAATTCCATTCTTAGGCATATACCCAAAGGATGCACATTCTTATAACAAGGACATCCGTTCAACTGTGTTCATAGCAGCATTATTTGTAATAACCAGAACCTGGAAGCAGCCTAGATGCCCCTCAACTGAAGAAAGGATAGAGAAAATGTGGTACATTTACACAATGGAGTACTACTCAGCGGGGTGGAAAAAATGGAATCTTGAAATTCACAGACAAATGGATGGAACTAGAAGAAACCATCCTGAGTGAAGTAACCCAGTCACAAAAAGACAAAAATGGTATGTACTCACTCATATATGGATTTTAGACATAGAGCAAAGGATTACTAGCCTACAATCCATACCACCAGAGAAGCTAGGAAACAAGGAGGACCCTAAGAGAGACATACATGGTCCCCCAGAGAATGGGGAAGGGACAAGATTTCCTGAGGTAATTGGGAGCATGCGGGGAGGGGAGAGGGAGTTAGGAGAAAGAAAACGGGAGAAGAGGAGGGGAAAGGAGGACATGAGGGAGCAGGAAGATTGAGTCAGGGGAAGAATAGAGGAGAGCAAGAAACGAAATACCGTAATAGAGGGAGCCATTATAGGTTTAAAGAGAAATCTGGCACTAGGGAAATGTCCAGAGATCTACAAGGATGACACCAACTAACAATCTAAGCAATAGTAGAGAGGCTACCTTAAATGCCCTTCTCCGATAATGAGATTGATGACTACCTTATATGCCATCCTCGTAGCAGCTGATGGAAGCAGAAGCAGACAGACACCCTCAGCTAAACACTGATCTGAATTCCTGGAATCCAGTTGCAGAGAGGGAGGAATGATGAGCAAAGGGGTCAAGACAAAGCTGGAAAAGCCCATAGAAACAGCTGACCTGAACAAGGGGGAGTTCATGGATCACACGCTGACAGCTGGGAAACCAGCATAGGACTGTTCTAGACCCCCTGATAGTGAGTGTCAGTTAGGAGGCCTGGACAATCTATGAGGCCTCTGGCAGTGGTTCAGTATTTATCTCTAGTATATGAATGGACTTTGGGAGCCCATTCCCCATAGAGGGATACTTTCTCAGCCAAGACACACGGGAGAGAGCCTAGTCCCTGTTCCAGATAATCTAACAGACTTTGAAGATCCCCAATGGAAGGCCTCACCCTCCCTGGGGAGCAGAAAGGGGATGGTATAGGAGGTTGGTGGGGACCAGGGGAGGAGGGGAGGGAGAGAGAACTGGGATTGACATGTAAAGCAAGCTTGTTTCTAATTTAAATTTCAAAAAGGAAAAAAAAAAAGATCTGCTGGATCTAGTTCTTTGGTTGAAAGGATGGGCTTCTGTTGATCTTAGATCCTTATCTTTTGCAATAATGGAATTGTAGACTTAACTAGGGGATGAAACCCTGGATGCTAGCTGATCATCAGTTTGGGACCTCATGGCAGGAAATACTTCACAGATTTCTTGAATATTTGATTTTAATTTTCTTTTTCAAATATTTGTAAACAACAACAAACAATCCTGAAGGTTTTCAAACTTATACATATACATATATCCCTATGTTTACTGGGTCAAATTTAACACACTGGAGACAGCTGATATGTTGCATGACCTGGGATAGTAAATTTGTGTGGACATTTGAATGAAGCACTTGCCATGTCTGTGAGTGGGTTGCGATTTTATGGAAGCATGCCATTGATTAGAAGCCTCTAACTCATCTTTATAAACTTGGACCCACCCTTATTCAGCTAAATGACAAAGATGAACAACTGTCATTAGCTTACACAGGGGTATCTACACAAGCATCAGACAGGGCTTAGCTGCTGGTGAGAGCCTGAGGCCCTGATCCATAGGTCAGGTCTTCAAAGGAAGAATGTTCCCACTTACCGAATGTTTACTATGCACTGGAAACAATCATAACTAAATATTGGCTAATTGATTATTTAATAATTTTGTCACACTCATGGTGCTCTTAAGAGGATTATGAAAGAAGTTGCACATGAACTACCGAGTATAGTACTTGGCACACCGGAAGCACTCAGTCTGTAGTGGTTCTGGTCAATTCTTGCAAACATTCCTGTGAGAGTTACTCTTTACTAACATTATATTATCTTTAATTCATCTTAAAAGTACTTTACTATAATAGGTTTTAATTTTAATTTCTGTCCTAGGGGCAAATAGTTAACATTTTTAGTTCCTTAATCTAAAATATTCAAAGGGCTAGTTAGCATCTTAAAGAGACTCCCTCATAATTCAAACCCCACGGTCTTTATTTTTTATTAAAACACCAAAGGTTATTCCAGTTAATGTTATGGATGTAGAAATGACAACTCATTGGAGAAAGAAACCGCATTCAAAAGGTTGATTGTAACTGTTGAATAGACACTCTTGACCTGGAACATGTACCAAATAAGAGCCAAGTCAACCTTCAAATGACAAAAGCCTACACCCTTCAAATAACAATCCTTACTTAGGATCTAGCTCTTTCTAGATGCAGAACATTAGTGGAGGATTATGTCACCCACCTAAGAAGACAATTAGCTGAATTCTTCCACCAAATTGTTGCTGTATCTGCTTGAAATGAGACTTCCATGGAAGCTGTTTGCAAAGTGTTTACAAAGGTACACAGATGACAACCCATCCATCTTCCATCAGACAAGACTGAGTGCCTTTTGAATAATATCCTGTAGAACTTAGTCATTGCCATACACTTGTATGGCCATGATGACTCAGAGTCTTTTGGAGATGACCACTGTTTACCCAAAAGAATTTAGTCATTTTCAAAATGATAGCATTGAGGTTCAAAATATTGCTAACATTTCTTAGGGTCAAATTGCTAACAAATTGGTGGACCTGGACTGCTCAATATCAACACGTTCCACCGACTCCCAGAAAAAGTATTTTTGTGGAGGGCAAGTAACCACATTGTGACGATCATATCACTGTTTGGATCATGTGAACAGTGCCGTGAGCTCTTGGCCCTTCTAGATTGACTTCTGCATCGTGATAAAGCAGCATGTGGCGGTTAGAGATTGTTAATGACTCAAACAAAATGTCATGATGATCTCGCCAGCTTCTGAGTTTGTCCAATTGAACAATGTCCAGAGATACCAAAGGAGAGATTGAAAACACTGGGCCACTGGCAGTTGACAAATGGACTAAAAATTTGATTTGCATTCTGAGGCTGATATTAGATAATATATGTCACGCATAACTTCTGGTAATTTTTTTATCATCAGTAAATAATCCCATTGTTCTTGTTGATAACTTTATGAGAAAGTATGTTACATTTGAAATTATATAAGATGTTTACTAGTGTAATAACTCAAAGTTATAACAGTATAAATGTTTATTTAACAACAACAACAAAAAGATCTGCTTCCCCAAAACAGATTGAAAAGCATAGAACTGGATCATTTTGTCTCTGGGAACCTTGACTAACTGCAAATTGTCCAGGGATAGTTAGCATTCTAATGACTGCTGCTATACTCTGACCTGTTATGGGTTCTGCACATCCTGTTCCTATCATTTCTTTTTCAAAACTGAAGAACTGAGTCCTGACAGGTGCTTTCCCTTGCAAAAGACTTTTAGAGGCAAAAGAAGGTTTCCAACCCAGACGGGTAAATCCAGGGCCTGTGTCCTTATCTCCAAAACTGTCGTGTGTCACTTGAGTCTTAGTCATATTTCCTGGTAGCCATTTCCAGCCCGAAAGAGTAGAAGCTATCTCTGAGTTGGTTGTTACTTTCCAAATATACTGAATAATAACAATTTACTCCCTCAATCTGACCACCCTGATGTTTTAAGATGACATTTTCTTTCTATTTTGAAACACAATGAAGGAATATGAAAATGTTGTGTTCTCTGGGGTTCATAATCAAAAGATATTGTGACCTATAGAAAGAAGATTTTTATAATTCTCAAATTGGCACCCACATTTGGATTTGGTCAAACTATGTGTAGCTTGTCTCCTTAAACTTTTACAGTGTAGTTAGCTGACACGTCTTTCTCCTAGAACATCAGAAAGGCCTTTGCCCTTCACAGCCTAAGTGGGAGACATCCTTTAAAATGTCCCAGAAACAGGCTCCCTGAATCTGCTAGCACCCCACTCTTCCATTCTGCCAACTGACCCAGGGACTACGAGAGTGAGTCTCTGCCCTTTCCCAACTCCCTCCCCAAACATCACTCACCCCGACCCCCCCAAACCCCCCCACTGCCACCTGTGCCTGCGGGCTTGGAGTAGACACGCCCAGGCAGGGAGGAGCTCCCTGCTCCCTGAATCTGCCAGCACCCCACTCTTCAATCCTTTCCACGACCCACCCAGGAACTAGGTGAGTCTCTGCCCTTACCCAACTCCTGCCCAAAACATCACTCACCCAGACACACACCACACACCCCCACCTGTGCCTGTGGGCTTGGGGTAGACACACCCAGCCAGGGAGGAGCTCCCTGCTCCCTGAATCTGCCAGCACCCAACTCTTCAATCCTTTCCGCAACCGACCCAGGAACTAGGTGAGTCTCTGCCCTTACCCAACTCCCACCCAAAACATCACTCACCCAGACGCCCCCCCCCCGCCTGCGCCTGCGGGCTTGGGGTAGACACACCCAGGCAGGGAGGAGCTCCCTGCTCCCTGAATCTGCTAGCACCCCACTCTTCCATTCCGCCGACTGACCCAGGAACTAGTGAGGCAACTACCAGGAGAGTCAAGACCACCCAGAGTTGTGGACATTGAATTCCTGGACCCCACACACCACTGGGTCACAAGAGGAGATAGAAAGACCCCACCTGCACCCACTAAAAGAAGATATGGGAAGAAGAGAGAATAAGATTTCACTCAACAACAGAAAGACCAATATGACACCACCAGAATCTAGGGACTCCACTCCAGCAAGATCTGAAATGCCCAACACAGAACATGAAGATGAGATGGACCTCAAAAATTATCTCAGCAAGATGATAGAGACCATTAAGAGGAAACAAGAAAATCCCTTAAAGAAATAGAAGAAAAAGCAAACAAAAATTAAACAAAAGGGAAGAAAAGACAAACCAAAAAATTCAAGAAATAAACAAATCTCTTAAAGAATCTAAAGAAAGCCAAGAAAAAAACATCCAAACAAGTGAAGGAAGCTCTTGAAACAGTTCAAAGCATGAAAGCTGAAATAGACACAATAAAGAAAACACAGAATGAGACCATGCTGGAAATGGAAAGGCTGGATAAATGATCAGGTACTAAAGATGTGAGTATAAACAATAGAATTCAAGAGATGGAAGAGAGAATCTCAGCTCCTGAAGACTCGCTAGAGGATATACATTCATCAACCAAAGAAAACCTCAAGTCCAACAAATCCCTAACAAAATATCCAGGAAAAATGGGACACTGTAAAGAGGCCAAACCTAAGAATAATAGGTGTAGAAGAAGGTGAAGAAACACTGCTCAAAGGTACAGAAAACATATTCAACAAAATCATAGAAGAAAACTTCCCCAACCTACAGAAGGATATGCCTATGAAAGTACAAGAAGCTTACAGGACACCAAACAGACTGGACCACAAAAAGAAGTCCCCCGACACATAATAATCAAAACACCAAATCTACAGAATAAAGAGAAAATATTAAGAGCAGCAAAGGAAAAAGGCCAAGTAACATATAAAGGCAAACCAATCAGAATCACACCCGACTTCTCAATGGAAACTCTGAAAGCCAGAAGGTCTTGGATAGATACCCTACAAGCACTAAGGGAGCATGGATGTCAACCCTACTGCAAAACTTTCAATCACTATAGATGGAGAAAACAAGATATTCCATGACAAAAACAGATTTAAACAATACATATCCACAAATCCAGCACTACAGAAGGTTCTGGAAGGAAAACTCCAACCCAACGAACATAACTACACTCACAAAAACACTGGCAATAGATAATCTAATTTTACCAAACACAAAAAGAAACAGGAGGGTGAAATCCACACGCAATGACACCACCACCAATAAATCCAAAACAAAGAAGAACCAATGAACAATGGACATTAATATCCCTAAATGTCAATGGTCTTATCTTACCCATAAAAAGATATAGGCTAACAGAATGGATACGAATCCATCCTTCTGCTGTTTACAAGAAACACACCTCAATTTCAAAGACAGGTGATACCTCAGAGTAAAAGGATGGGAAAAAATTTTCCAATCAAATGGGCTCAAGAAACAAACTGGCATAGCAATCCTAATATCTAACAAATTAGACTTTAAACTGAAAGCCATCAAAAGAGATGAAGAAGGGCATTTCATACTCATCACAGGAAAAGTCCATCAAGATGAAGTCTCAATCCTAACATCTATGCCCCAATACGAAAGCACCCACATTTGTAAAAGCACACACATAAAACCACACACACTTATAGTAGGAGACTTCAACACCGCCTTTACACCACTAGACAGGACCACTAAACAGAAAATTAACAAAGAAACAAAGGATCTGACAGAAGGTATGACCCAACTGGGTTTAACAGCTATCTATAGAACATTCCATCCAAACACAAAAGAATATACCTTCTTCTCAGCGCCACATGGAACCTTCTCAAAAATTGACCACATAGTTGGCAGCAAAGCAAACCTCCACAGTTACAAAAGAATTGAAATAACACCCTGTATCTTATCAGACCACCATGCATTAAAGCTAGAATTCAACAGCAATATGAATTGCAGAAAACCTACATTCACGTGGAAAATGAATAACACCCAATTGCACCATTCCTGGGTTGAGGAAGAAATAAAAAAAGAAATTAAAGACTTCCTAGAATTTAATGAGAATGTAGACACAACATACCCAAACTTATGGGACACTCTGAAAGCAGTGCTAAGAGGGAAGTCCATAGCACTAAGTGCCCACATGAAAAAACTGGAGGAAAGTCACATTAGAGAATTCACAGCACAACTGAAAGCTTTAGAGCAAAAAGAAGCAAACACACCAAGGAGGAGTAGATGCCAGGAAATAATCAACCTGAGAGCCGAAATCAACAAAGTAGAAACTAGGAAAACAGTACAAAGAATCAATGAAACAAAGAGTTGGTTCTTTGAGAAGATCAATAAGATAGACAGACCTCTAGCCAAACTAACCAAAAGGCAGAGAGAGCATGCTAATGAACAAAATCAGAAATGAAAAGTGGTATATAACAACGGACACTGAGGAAATCCAGAGAATCTTCAGGTCATACTTTGAAAACCTGTACTCCACAAAATTGGAAAATCTAAAGGAAATGGACAGCTTTCTGGATAAATATCACTTACCAAAATTAAAACAAGATCAGATAAACAGTTTAAATCGACCTATAACCCCTAATGAAATAGAAGCAGTCATCAAAAGCCTCCCAACCAAAAAAAGCCCAGGGCCAGATGGCTTCACTGCAGAATTCTACCAGAAATTCAAACAAGAGCTAATTCCAGTACTCCTCAAACTGTTCCGCACAATAGAAGCAGATGGGATATTGCCAAACTCTTTCTATGAGGCTACAATCACTTTGATACCCAAGCCACACAAAGATAAGACTAAGAAAGAGAACTACAGACTGATATCCCTCATGAACATCGATGCTAAAATACTCAATAAAATATTGGCGAACCGAATCCAAGATCATATCAGAAAAATCATCCACCATGATCAAGTAGGCTTCATCCTAGGTATGCATGGATGGTTTAACATTCGAAAATCCATCAATGTAATCCACCATATAAACAAACTGAAAAAGAAAAACCACATGATCATCTCACTAGACGCTGAAAAAGCCTTTGACAAAATCCAACATCCCTTCATGATAAAGATCTTGGAGAGAACAGGAATAACAGGGCCATATCTAAACATGATAAACGCAATATACACCAAACCAATAGCCAACATCAAACTAAATGGAGAGAAACTCAAAGCATTTCCTCTAAAATCAGGAACAAGACAAGGCTGTCCACTCTCTCCATATCTCTTCAATATTGTACTTGAAGTTCTGGCTATAGCAATAAGACAAGAAAAGGGGATCAAAGGGATACAAATTGGAAAGGATGAAGTAAAACTTTCACTATTTGCAGACGACATGATAGTCTACATTAGTGACCCGAAAAACTCTACCAGGGAACTCCTACGGCTGATAAACACCTTCAGCAAGGTAGCAGGATACAAAATTAACTCAAAAAAATCAGTAGCCCTACTATATACAGATGATAAATCCAATGAGAAAGAAATCAGGGAAACATCACCTTTCACAATATCCACAAGCAACATAAAATATCTTGGGGTAACACTAACCAAAAAAGTGAAAGACCTGTACAATAAGAACTTTGAGACTTTAAAGAAAGAAATTAAAGAAGATACCAGAAAATGGAAAGATCTCCCATGCTCTTGGATAGGTAGAATTAACATAGTAAAAATGGCAATCCTGCCAAAAGCAATCTACAGATTCAATGCAATCCCCATCAAAATCCCAACACAGTTTTTCACAGACATTGAAAGAACAATACTCAACTTTATATGGAAAAATAAAAAGCCCAGGATAGCCAAAACAACTCTTTACAATAAAGGATCTTCTGGAGGCATCACCATCCCGACTTCAAGCTCTACTATAGAGCCATAGTTCTGAAAACAGCTTGGTATTGGCACAAAAATAGACAGATAGACCAATGGAATCTAATTGAAAACCCTGATATTGACCCACGCACCTACGAATACCTTATTTTTGACAAAGGTGCTAAATCTATACAATGGAAAAAGATAGCATCTTCAACAAATGGTGCTGGTACAATTGGATTCGGACATGCAGAAAATTGCAGATAGATCCATACCTGTCACCATGCACAAAACTTAAGTGCAAATGGATCAAAGATCTCATAAATCCAGCCACACTGAATCTTCTAGAAGAGAAAGTGGGAATTACCCTTGAACAAATTGGCACAGGAGACCGCTTCCTGAACATTACGCCAGTAGCACAGACACTGAGGTCTGCAATTAATAAATGGGACCTCCTGAAACTGAGAAGCTTCTGCAAGACAAAGGAAATAGTCAGTAGGACAAACGACCACCCACAGAATGGGAAAAGATCTTCACCAATCCCACATCTGACAGAGGACTGATTTCCAAAATATATAAGGAGCTCAAGAAGCTAGCCACCAAAACACCAAACAATGAAATTAAAAAGTGGGGTGCAGAACTAAATAGAGAATTCTCAACAGAGGAATCTGAAATGGCTGAAAGACACTTAAGAAAGTGCTCAAAATCATTGGCCATCAGAGAAATGCAACTCAAAACAACTCTGAGATACCACCTCACACCTGTCAGAATGGCTAAAATCAAAAATACCAATGACAATCTATGCTGGAGAGGATGTGGAGAAAAAGGAACACTCCTCCATTGCTGGTGGGAGTGCGAACTTGTAAGACCACTCTGGAAATCAGTATGGCGGTTGCTCAGAAAAATGGGAATCAGTCTACCTCAAGATCCAGCCATTCCTCTCTTGGGTATATACCCAAATAGTGCATGTTCATACAACAAGGACATATGTTCAACCATGTTCATAGCAGCATTGTTTGTAATAGCCAGAACCTGGAAGCAACCTAGATGCCCCTCAACTGAAGAATGGATTGAGAAAATGTGGTACATTTATATAATGGAGTACTACTCAGCAGAAAAAAGCAATGGAATCTTGAAATTCGCAGGCAAATGGATGGAACTAGAAGAAACCATCCTGAGTGAGGTAACCCAGTCACCAAAAGACAAACATGGTATGTACTCACTCTTTATCTGAATTTTAGACATAGAGCAAAGGATTACCAGCCTATAATCCTCTTCACCAAAGAAACTAGGAAACATGAAGGACTCTAAGGGATAAATGGTCCCCAGGAATGGAAGTGGCATGAACTCCTGAACTAATTGGGAGCATGAGGGTAGGGGGGAAGGAGCTGCTACAATAAGAGCAAGAGAGAGGAGGAGGAGAGGAAATGGAGGGGCAGAAATATTGAGTTGGGGGAAGAATAGAGGAAAGAGAGCAGGATGAGAGATACCATATCAGAGGGAGCCACTATATGTCCGAGAAGAGATCTGGAACCAGGGAGATCTCAGAGACCTATATGGTTGACACGATCTGACAATCCAGGTGGAGAGGATAACCTAAAAGCCCTTCCCCTAAAATGAGATTAATGACTTCTCTTTATGCCATCCTAGAGCCCTTACCCAGTGGCTGATGGAAGCAGAGACAGACATCCACAGATATACACTGAACCGAAATCGGGAATTTAGTTGAAGAGAGGGAGGAATGAAGGACGAAGGGGTCTGTACCAGGTTGGAGAAACCCACAGGAACAGTTGGCCTGAACAAAGGAGAGCACATCGACCCCAGATGCTGTCGGGGAGGCCAGTACAAGACTAATCCAGACAGCTGAACATGGATGTCAATAAGGAGGCCTCTGCACTCCAGGGAACCTCTAATGGTGGATTAGTAATTTTCCCTGGTGCAAGAAGGGACTTTGAGAGCCCATCCCACGTGAAGGGTTACACTCTGGTCCTGGACACATGGGGAAGGATCCAGGACCAGTGCAGGAAGATTTGGTGGACTTTGCAGAGCCCCCGTTGAGGGCCCTACCCTTCCTGGGGAGTGGTGGGTGGATGGGGTGGGGGTGGGCTGGGGGGGAGGAGGGATGGGAGGGAGGGGAGGGAGAGGGAGAAGGGACTTGAAACAAGCTTGTTCCCTAACTAGAACTAATAAATAAATTAAAAATAAAAAAGTCCCAGAAACAGCAGGAAACCCCTGCTGCAGGTTTGAATCCCAGTCTTGATTTCTCCTCTCTGGGTTCTGGCTTCCTTGTGCTAAGTGCTTCATAGACAGTTTCTCTCCTCCCTTTCACTGCAGAAAGATGG
The DNA here is from genome assembly GCF_003668045.3 of Cricetulus griseus. Lineage (NCBI taxonomy): Eukaryota > Metazoa > Chordata > Mammalia > Rodentia > Cricetidae > Cricetulus > Cricetulus griseus. The sequence continues at coordinate 141,986,454 of NW_023276807.1, read as the reverse complement.
CAGAACTGAAGAGATCTGTGCAGTGATCTACATCTCTGAAGACTAAATCAGCATATATGCAAATTAGCTTTGTTCTGTGCCGGGGGAAGGAGTAAAACAAAGGCGTGGTTGCTTAATAATTGAAGAACCTGATAAGGAATCCCTTATTGCATTCCACGGGAGGCTGGGTCATCCATAAAGTACATGCAGAGCTGGTTCAGCTGTTAAAAGCATTGACTGCTTTACCAGAAGATCTGGTTCAATTCCCAGCACCCATATGATTGCTCACAACCATCAGTAACTCCAGTTCCAGGGGATCTGACACTCTTTTCTGGCCTGGGCAGGCACTGCATGCATGTGGTGCCTAGACATACATGAAGGCAAAACTCTCAGACCCATACAATAAAAAATAAATTATTTTTAAAAAGTATATAATAGAAAGTCTATTAGCTGATATAGGGATATTATGCAATATTTTCCTTTAATGACATTGATGTTATTCAAAATACATCATCATTTGGAGGGGCACAACTGATCCCCACTGTCCCTGCTGGAAGGAGAACCTGGTACCTTCAGAGCTGAAGCTCTACTCTGAGTTGTTTGGTCCTGTGCTGGCCTCTTGGTTCAGGAAGAGTTAGGTCTCTATGGCACATTAGAAACCCTGGTTACTGGGCTAGTCAAAATGCCAGGGAAAGCTTTCAAGTGAGTTTTGTAGGCAAGCCATGGTCAGGAGGCTTATGGATGAGGAGTGGACTTTTCTGAGCTCACAAGATTGTATGTCTGGTTTTGTACCTACCTGGTAACAAATGTTTATACTCAAAGATGCTGGCCTAGGAGTGCTTTCTCTGTATCATACCTCCCTACTAGATGGTATTTTGGAGGATGCTGGAGAAGAGGGATGCATGGCTTTTATCCACCCCATTTGCCGGAGGTGACTCATGCTTACAAGAATAACCAGTGACTATAGAATGACCAAATTGGCTTAGGTCAGTTCTCCGCAAATATCGGTTTGTCTCTGAACAGTTTAGGACACTGCTTGACACTGTTTCCTCCCTTTTCTCTGAATCCTGTCATCCCTGCCAGAGGATGAGGTAGGTGCTCAACTATTTTATGTGTTTCTTCAACAAGTATTTACTGAGTGCCAGGTATGGGCCTGGTAGTTACCTAGCAGTGTATAGGATGCTATTCATCACTGCCATGTAAAGCCAACTTTCCAGAGACTACACCTCAAACAAGAGAAATGATTGATGTCTTTTTTTTTTTTTTTTTTTTTTTTTTTTGAGACTGGGTTTCTCTGTCTAGCACTGGCTGCTCTTGAACTCACAGAGATCTGCCTACCTCTGCCTCCCCAGTGCTGGGACTAAAGGCGTGATCCACAACTGCCCAGCGATTGATGTCTTCTTGACCTACTAATCTTGCCTTACTTTCAGAAAGCAATATGGAGGTAGAAATGGAAGCCATCTTAGGGAATCTACTTCCTTATAATAAGATAGACAGGGAGATAGGATGCTTCAGATCCACCGTTCAATGCACTTGTATAATAAACGAACAAGCAAAGACTAAAGCAATCAACTGCCATGTGGTGAATTTCCTGGTCATGTCATGTTTGTCATGAGCAAAGGCAACTAACTACAGAGTGGCATCCACCTCTACAGGAACACTGTCACAGTTTTTTTTTTTTTTTTTTTTTTTTTTTTTTTTTTTTTTTTTTTTTTTTGCAAAGATACATCCTGAGAAAAACAACTCAAATTCAGTATTCTGTCTGATACTCAGACAAATAGAACCTGCCCAACAACAGAGCCTGACGTGAGTGGCTCGTAGTGTTTCTTTCTTTCACCCATAGGACTTCGAAGTTGCTTCTCTCCTTGCCTCCCTCTGCAGTCTGCCCAGCTGGCCTCCCTCTGCCTTTTTTTTGTAAATGAATCTTTTTTTCTCCCAGGCACAGTCCATGTCTTCCCTTCATTGTTATATGATGTTCATTACCCTCCCCCTCCAGCTAGGCTAGAATTGTGCCTTTGTCTTATTTCATAATCCCATCTCCTTTCCCCTTTAATAATTACATTCACCTTCATCTAATAATAAAAACCTTTAAAGTCAGGTAGGATTTAAATGTGTACACTAAGAAAAAGGTCGTTTTGGTGTTAATCAAAGAACAGTTGACACTTGCTTTAGAAAATATATGACCTAAACTTCTGAATTTAGGAAACATTAATTATGCTATGATTATTCTCATCACAAAAGCATTATACTGTTAGTGGTGAAAGTATTGTATGAATAAAAGAAAGACCCAGTAAGATGCATTGCTTCAAATGATGAACCCCTGGAACACTTAAAAAAAAGGGGGACATCTCAGCTTATTTTAATTACAAACATGGGGACAATACACACATTTTGAAGCTTGTCACATCAATATACTATTGAAATATAAAAGCAAAAACGTAAGCAACATTTTGTAGGGTACGGTCTCTTTGGGATCAAAGGTGTCTCATGCGACAATTATCAGTTATCCTAGGTATTGACAAAAAGAAACTTCAGTCTTGATAGTTGTCTTTCTTAACCAAATATTTGTCCAGCTGCCACATATTTGTGGGATGGGTTCTGGGAGGGAAGGAGAGATAAAGAAAAAAGAAGGAAGGAAGGAATTGAGAAAGATAGACAGATAGACAGACAAGACAGACAGACAGATCAATGATAGATGAATAGAAAGACCAGCTTTGTATCCTCATTGTCATTCAGGCTAGCCACAAAGGGAAAGCAGATGTGTAGAGAACATTCTCAAGGGAAAAACAGTTCCACCAAGAGGATGTATCTGGAACCACCCGAGAGGCTGGCATGCCCAAGTGCATACCTGTCCCTAAGCAGAATGATTGGCAGCCTACGATGCCTTTCACACTATGGTAGTGTCAAGACCATCTTAATTACTGCAAATAGCTTTTGCCTCTTCCCGACTCGCTTGCTCTATATTTCTTTGCTTTCTAATTCAAATAATTATGTATATGGCAACAGACTGTAATAGTTCAGAATTACACAACGACGCCACAGCAGATCTGGAGGTCATGTGTGTGCCACAGAAAATGGGTATCCCTTGATGGCTCGCACTGGTGTGTGATCCCATTATTCTTTCACTGGCTGTCACAGGCTGATTTGGAGTTCAAAGAGACCTTTTCCTCCAGAATGAAGAGAGTTTGCTGCTCCAGAGTAAGAAAGACTAATGTTATATACACATGCACGCATGCACCAGACACACACATACACATGCACCAGATACTAGGTTTTTAAAAAGAAACCTACATTTGGTCAAACACGCAACATATATCCTTTTCCATCAGTTGCTATGTCAGTCTGTAGATTAAGCTCATAGATAAGCCAACGAGTTAAAAGGAGGCCAGTAACTTTACACCAGTTAGCAAGTGGTGAGGACTAACTTCCTGCAGTTCTGGTAGTGCTAAGCAAACTGGCCACTGCAAGCATGATGGGGACCCTACCTAGCAGCCAGTCTTGGACCTGTCTCACTACCTTCGATTTACTATAACATCCAACAATGTTAGGGCCGGTAAACTAAACACTGTAAGTATAACTAAGCTGCACTTTACTGTAAGAGATTAAGTTGGTATCCATTGGCCCTTTTACTCCACTCACACCTCTTTTACCTATCAACTCTACATCCTTAGAGACAACTGTGACAAACCAGTGCCTTGCATATTACTCACAACAGGTCCACACACAAGTGTCCATGTCTTTGTGTGTTTTTTAAAGACGTATGGATTTATTTTCTGAGGGCAGGCTTATATGTGTGGAATTCAGAGAACAACTTCTTGTAGGAGTTAGATCTCCTATCTTCTGGGAGTCAGTTCTCCCATCCCACCTAGTTTTTGAGGCAGAGTCTCCACTTGCTGTTTCTTCCACTGGGCTGCAGCTTCTGGGTGACTTTTGGTCTCTGCCCCCCATCGTGCCAAAGAAGTGTTGCATCTGGTGTTTTATGTAGGTTCTGGGGATGGAACACAGGGTGTTGGTCTTTGATTGCTGGCACTCATTTTTTTTATTTAATTTAATTTTATGTGCATTGGTGCTTTGCCTGCATGTCTGTCTGAGTGAGGGTGTCAGATCTTAGAGTTACAGACAGCTGTGAGCTGCCATGTGAGTGCTGTGAATTGAATCCAGGTCCTTTGGAAGAACAGACAGTGCTCCTAACTGCTGAGCCGTCTCTCCAGGCCCTCACTGCTGGTACACTTACTTCTTGAGCCATCTTGCCCACCCTATCTTTGTGTATTCATCCCCTCTTGTATACCTTACTTTAAAATATTTTTAAATTTCATTATTAGCAAAGTATAGTGGCACATGCTTTTAGTCCCAGAACTGGGGAGGAAGAGGTAGGTTGATCTCTAGGAGTTCAAAGCCAGCCTGATCAACATATGAAGTTCTAGGCAGGTTTTATAGTGACCCGATTTCAAACAAGTAACTAAGTTTCACGTTGAAAATTATCCTATTTCAGTCACATACTTATTTCTCTCCCTCTTCCTCTCTCCCATTTCTCTTCTTTCCTCTTTTTTTCACACAGGGTTTCATGTATCCCAAACTAGCCTGGAATTCCCAATCCTCCTGGACTGCTAGGGTTTCAGGCATGCAATGCCATGGTTTATGTGATCTGCATTGTTGAACTCAGAGCCCTGAGCACACTAGACAAATGTGCTAGCACCTCACTACATTCCCAGTTCCTTATTCTTTTAGGTTTTAAAGCTGTGTGACATTTTGATAGTCAGATTTTCACCACTTCTTGTTGGTTATTCAAGTTGTTCCAGAACTCACAAGCATATTCTTTATTTTTCAATGCTTTTACTAATGTATAGTTAGCATACAGTACAGAGATCTGGTGTCCAGTGTAGTGATTTTAGATAACTGGACATACCTGCAACTACCACCAGGAACAAAGTAGAGAGAATTGCCATCTCCCTAGAAGTTCCTTGGTCCTTTGTTGTCAACCTCCCATCTCATCCCAACGACCATCAAGATTGGTCTGTCAGTTCCAAGACTTAGGAGAGCTTCTGAAGTCTTTTGGGCCAGGTTTCCCCCACTCCAGCATGATTCTGAGATTTGTTCATTTTGGGGCTGGAGAGATGGCTCAGAGGTTAAGAGCACTTGCTTCTCTTACAGAGGACCTGGGTTTGGTTCCTAGCTCCATATCATGAAGCTCACGGTGGCACATAACTCCAGTTCCCAGGGATCTAAAACCCTCTTCTGGCTTCCACTGGTGCCCATGCAACATTCTCCTCCATGTATATATAAATATAAATAAAAAAATACACGTGTTTTTAAAAAAGTGCATAGTGTTTAGGAAAGAAAGAGTTTTGTTCATGTTGAAGTTTGCAGGTGTCTTATTACAGGGTCAAAGCTTGGCCTTGAACTCTGTGTAGCCAAAGGATGACCTTGAACTGGTGAATCTCTTGTCTCTACTTCTCAAATGCTGGAATTACAGTTATGCATCACTGCACGAGGCCTGACACTGAATTCCTTAAAACTAAATTTGTATTACATTTATTGTGACTTGCTTTTAAAATAACAATAACAAAAATATAAAACTTATCCTTTTGCTTTTAAAATCTGAATAATGTAGGACTATTTATAGCTTCTAGAAGCTTGCTGAACCCTTGTACCTTAGACCTAGCACCAGGGAACATACTTCATCTGCAAATGATGGAAAGTGTTGACGGGCCCGTCGACTGGTATCTTCTTATATGATTGAGATGTTCACAGTTGGACAGGCCCTGAAGTTTCCAGGCACTGTTCCTGTTGCCTGTATGCTGTCTCCTGCATCAACTTAATTTAAATGTATAATGTGGTTGGAATTCTGTGCTCAGTATTCAAAAGAATATCTTCAGTGTTGCACAAAGACACACACAAAGCAAAAGTAATCTGGCAAGGCAATTTTCTGTTTGCAAAAAGGACATGCCACCATGGGCCAAAGCAGTTGAGCAAGCATGCTGGTGTGTTTTTAAACTAATTTTAAAAACTAGTTTTTAAACTAATGCAAATATTTTTCTGTCTCATCCCATTTGCACTAAGTTGGCCTTACAATCTGATGTGATCAGCTAATTCACAATTAGTGCAAAGGGAAAGGATGTGATAGTAAATTCAGTCTCAGGAGTATTCAGGGATTGGGCAAACAGACTCACATCCACAAAGGTTTCACAAGATGGAGGAGGTCTATGAACTACTGGTCCTTGGCAGGGTAGTTATCTTGACTAGAAAACAAAATCAAAAAACAAAACCTGTTTCTCACAATTGTCATTCTATATCTCTTATCCCTTTATCCAAGGCAGCAAGAGGGGAAGAAAAGTCTACAAAGCATCCTCCCATCTCACTGGGTCACGTGAGATCCTCCACTTTCCCCTAGACACACAATGGTGAACTGGGTTAATAATAAGGGCCCTGCGTTTGCTCAACTCTGTTCATAGCAGCATTATTTGTAATAGCCAGAACCTGGAATCAACCTAGATGCTCCTCAACCAAAGAATATATAAGGAAAATGTGGTGCATTTACACGGAGTACTACTCAGTGGTTAAAAAAAAAAAAAATGACATCTTGACATTTGCAGGCAAATGGGTGGAACTAGAAAAACCCATCCTGAGTGAAGTAACCCAGACCCAGAAAGAAAAATATAATATGTACTCACTCATAAGTAGATATTGGACACAAAGCAAAGGACAACCAGATTATAGGCTACAACCCCCGAGAACCTAGGTAACAAAGAGAACTCTAAAAGAGACACCTAGGAAGGGGAAAAAGACAAGATCTGAGTAAACTGGGAGCATGGGGGTAGGAGGGAGGGAAGGGGAGTGGGAAAAACATATAGCTCAATAAAAAGTGGCAAACAAAGAAGACACCTATAGAAATAAAAATAATTAATTATAATAATAAGGGCCCTGTTTGGAAGGAAAAGGGAGGGAGGGAGGGAGTAACAAAGCCAGCGTCAGCTGCAGCGCTGTGTGGACTGCAGGCTGCAGAGGTCTCAGGAGGTAAATGCATCCAGCCATAGGACTTGAGGTGACTCACACAGTTCCAGAGTGCCTTGCCCTGTGCAGAGGTAAGCTAACACCCTGAAAGACCCTTCTCTCAAACCTGTGATCTCACCGCATGGGAGGAATCCCACATCCTGGATCTTTGAAAGGAGAACTTATAGCTGCTAAAATAGGATCCCACACATTTTATTTTAATTTAAAACTATATGGTAAAGTATTAGTTTAATGCTAATATCAATGTTTGAAAACTGGAAGCAAAGGAAAGGATGGAGCAATTCTGCTTCAAACCATTTTAAAATGCTTGAGCTATCCTAATCTGATAAAATGTGAGACTCACCTTAAATAGCTTCAAACCACGAATAATTGAACTTGCACAGTTGGAGTCTGTATTTGTACTGCAACCAAGTTCCTTAAGATCCCCAAATGATGTTGAGGTGAGACCCATTGATGAAAACTAATGCATGTCTGCAGAACACATCTGTAAGGAAAGACACCCATGTGCTGTTGCTCTCTCACAGCCGGGTTATCAATGACTATTAAATATTTTTGTGTTATTCACAATTTCTAAAATGAGAATTCTGTATTACCTTTCCCTCAATCAAAGCAAAATACTCTATTGTAAAACATGCAGCATTTGTCCAGCTACTCTGTGTAAACAGATTTATAAGGAGTGCAGAATACTCCATCTTTACATCATGCCTATGAAATTATGGGTTTGGTAGCTAGCATCGATCTCCATGGTGAAATAGTCCATTGAAACGCAATGCCAAGTTGATGAGTTACATTAGAAACATCTGCTCCAGGTGGTTTGCAGTAACTGTATCATCATTTTGTGAGGAAACAGAGCTCCAAGTACAGGTTCTATTAACTCACCCGACTGTACAAACATATCCAGAGGCTGACCCAAGGAACTGCCCTATTTGGCTCAGCTAGTGTAGAGTAATTAAATATGAAATAGTCAACAGTTCTATTTAAAAAGGCTTCATACAAAAATCTGAATTTTTAGGTATCTTCAAGAAAACTAAAACCAGGGCTTTGGGAGGTTGCTCAGTTAGTGAAGGGTTTGCTGTGTAAGTGTGAGGACCCAAGTTTAATCCCTGGTACCCAGATAAAAGGCTGGGCATGGAGTTTATAATCCCTGCACTGGGAAGGAGAAGTAGGAGGATCTCTGGGACTCACTGGTCAGCCTCCTTAACTTGATTAGTTAGTCCAGATTCTTGTGAGAAATTGTCACAATCCCCTCCCCGGGGGAAAAAAAAAAAAAAAAAAAAAAGGTATGGCTTCCCAGGAACAACACCTGAGATTGAGGTCTGGCTTCAACATGTATACACATGCACATATATCTAAACACACACATGCACACATACCTAAACACACACACACACATACTCTGCACACACACACACACACAAGTGCACACTCAAAACTGGAATGCAGCTGTGTGTGAAGATGCAAACCTTTAATCCTTTAATACCATCTCTGTGAGTTCGAGGCCAGCCTGGTCTACAAAGCAAGTTCTAGGACAGCCAGAGCTATTACACAGAGAAGTCCTGTATCAAACAAACAAACAAACAAAAAAACCAAAAAACAAAAAAACAAAAAAACCCAAAAAAACAACAACAAAAAAACACCTGAAATACTCTCTAAAAAGCCATCAACTGCATCTTTGTGGGTCCTTGCTGGCTCATCTTATCCCAATTTTAGTAGATTGTATTAGCCTGTGTACCTCAGTACTCACCTTTTCCTATTGCAGTGTTATTAGCTAGCTTTACTCATCTGAATTGTCCTAGATGTAGCTGCCCATCAAGGAATGAATGAACACATTATGGAACATTACTCAGCCACAAAAAAATGAATGAATTGCTAAAACATGCCACGACAGAGATGAACCTCAGATATACTGTGCTAAGTGGAAAGAGCCAGAGGGGAAAAAACCTCACGTTTTGTGTATAATTCCCTTTTTTTGGTAAAATATCCAGAAAAGGCAAATCCACAGATATAGAAAGTGGATTGATGGCTGAAAGGAGCCTAGGAAAATGGATAGAGGAAAAATTGCTTGAGGGCTACAGGAGGGTGGTGATGAAGATGTAGAGGTGGTGGGTTAACAGCATTGTACATGCAGAAATGTCACAAAATAGTTCACTTTAAGGTGGTTAGTTTTATGCTGTGAATTTTACTTCAATTAAAAAAAAAAAGAGTCTTGAAATTCTGTGAGTGCGACCAAAGCCACATGAAAGTAGTTAAAGGAAATGGGAAGTATTGGGCTGTGTGAAGTGAGACAGCTCCCGAAACAGGGTCAGGGGTACTCACTGTGGGGTCATCTGCATGGCTCAAGGTCCTGACAACTGTGTCCTCACAAGGACAGTTCGGCTAATGTCCTTAGGCAGTGAGTGACGGCCAGGACTGAGCCTTTCCATCTATAGCAGTCACATGCGTTAGATAAACTTAAAAATAACGCACCATTTTTTATGGCTGCCTGTCTATATGCAGGGAAAACACTGTGCTGTATTCAAGACATCAAAGAAATGTCATCAAACATGTGCAAATGACCCCAGGTTTATGACTTTTTGTTAAGGCTATTCATGGTGGAGGAGGCATTTATTGTTGGTGACAACCCCTCCGGGCGGATGCCATGGTCCTGACACTTAACCATGCTTGTTACTGCTTTCTTATGTCCCAAACTTCAAGACAGAGGAAAGGGAGATTTGGAAGCTAACAATAGATTCGTCTTGCTGGCAGGAGCTGGGGGAAAAATGTCTACGGAAAAGCCCCAATGCCAGGAGTCTGGAGACATCTGCAAAGGAAGTGGAGGAAGAAAAGAGACAGGAAGGACTAAGGCATCAGGGAGGAAGGTAGGAACAATGAGGGCATACAGGGCTGGAATTCTACAGCTGGGAAAGGACGGGAACTGATGGCATGCCCAGTACTTAGGGAAGGAGGACTGGAGTTCAAAGTCAGCCTGGATTACATGGTAGGAATTTACCTCAAGCAAACAAGCAAGCATCTCCCCAAACAGGAACAACAACAATAAAATAAAAGGAGGAGGGAGAGAGAAAAAAAACTAGAGAAAGCATTGGGGACTTAGCAGTGTATCATCTAACTCGCCCAGGCTCCTCCCCAGACTATCTTTGATTCCTGTTGACTTGGATTGAAGTAGATTGTGATTTGTAATTGTGAGTATGTGCGTATCTGCGTAGGCATGCCCTCACCAGTGTGTAGGGACCAGAGGTCAAAGTTGTGTGTCTTTCTCAGTCACTCTCCACACTGTTTTTTGAGACAGGGTTTCTCTCACTAAACTTAGAGCTCATTGTTTTGGCCACACTCACTAACTGGCCCATGGATCCTGGAGCTCTGTCTGCCTCTGCCTCACCCCATCCTCTAATCAATGGGTTTACAGATTTCAACTGTCACCACTGGCTTTTTAAGTATGTGCTGGGGCCCTGAACTCAGTCTTCATTCTTGCTCAGCAAGCATTTCACCCACTAAGCCATCTCTGAGGATTTTCAATGTAACTCTGTATTGTATGGATACAAATGCATTTATGAAGATGGGTTTCATACTCTACAGATCATTTTGATTAGTTTGCCTTAATTGAAACAGTTTTTTATAGGATGCAAGACTAAATATAAGTCACCAGATTGCATGAAACTAATGAGAACTATAGAAACAATGCAACAGGGAACCAGCAGGCTGTCAGTGTGGCAGACTGAGCCAGTTTCCCCGCCTCATTCTTCAAGTCATGTTGGTATTAGTCTACTTCTGTCGTAGACTTGATTCCATGCTCCTTCAGGTTGGACCTAGGGGACTATCAGGATAGGAATTTGGGAAGGGGTGGCTGCCTGACTTCCATCCTGGGACCCTGGGCTTGCTGCCCAGTTGCCACCCTCTTGCAGATGTGACATTTCTCAGGAGCTGGCAGGCTTCCTGTCAGGGGGGCATTTAGCCAGGAGTCCAGGGTGAAACTTGTTCCTTATAAACCTGGATGGTATTAGAAAGCCTCAATCTCATGCCCCCAAGGCTTCCATACCCATTTCTCAAGTCTGATGGTCTGGATTTGTTTTCTTATGGGCCATGCATTACTTTTGCAAGGGGAAAAATGAACTTCTGTTTAACAGATCAATAAAATGGATGGGGGCTATTCCTCATGTTCACACAGGTATTCACTCATCTCACTGAAAGTTTACAGTGTCTAGAAAGAATCGTATCCCCTCCCAGGCAGCAAGCTTGTCCCAGGTCCTTCTGGCTATGAAATGGGGAGTGACCACAACCCAGGGAAGCCAGCGTGATTGTCAAACAGCTCAATACCTGGCTGTTTCTGGTTACAGAATTCTATGTCATTTGCTCACAAGTCCTTCCAGCAGGAGCATCCAGGCCCCAAACAGTGGTTATTTTATCAGGGAGGAATTAGTTAGGAATGAGTGTATCTGAAGATGATGGTGAGCTTGCTCCTTGACCTTCTGTCCTGTCCTTCAGTATAAATAATCCTGGCTCTTTAAATCTTTTCTTCATAAGCTTTGTTGTTTCCGAGTCTTTGGTACTCTCACAACTCTTCCCGGAGCCTCTTAGACTTGTCTTCCCTCTTTAATTACAGGGCTCAAACACAATATTCTAGGAAGCGCTCGAGCAGTGCTGGGTAAAATGGAAAGCTTAACTCAAGACTCTTTGGTGCTCCAGTTCATGTGGCCTGCCCGGGGTCACAGTCACACAATGTTGTCTTTGTAAGTGACTGCTTACAAACACTCCATGACCAACTTATTTTCTGGGAACTGGGGATGGTGCAGACACTGTCAGGATGTCACAGCCTGGCTTCCATGTTGTGTGCACAGTTAAGGTTGTGTTGTGGGCAGACCTTGACTCTAGACTTCTGGGTCCTGTTTTCTAGCACCGTTTCCAAGAATAGACTGTTCCCAACACTTCTGCCTGTTTGTCTATCCAAAATGAGAAAGAACCCAGCATCAAGACTCACTGTAGCCTGAAACTCTGTCTTGTCAATGTGTGCTTCTCTCGGGAACCTGCATTTGAAATCCTAAGTGCGGGATGAAGGCTTTGTTTACTGTGTAAAGAATCTGAAATGACAACAAGTAGATATATTATCACACATCCACTTATCCATTCATCCACTCATCCATTATCCCCATCTACCCATCCATCACTTAATCTATTGTCTATCGTTTAATCTATATATCATCTCTATGTACTAGTCATTTAGTCTATCATGTATCCATCATTTATCAATCCTTCATTCTACATTCTATAATCTGCCTGTCTGTCTGTCTATCTTTCTTTCTTCCTATCATGATATAATTTCTTCCTCCTCCTTCCTTCTGCATTCGTTATCCTGGCTGCTGTTAAGAGTGATCATCCTTGAGTTAGAGTATATCTTGACTTAGAATACCTGGTGGACCTAGCCAAGGACCACAGAGAAAAGTTTTGCTTTCTGCTCTTTCTGTCCTTCTTTTTCTTCCATCTATCCATTCAACATGGTTCTGTGGAGGACCTGCTGTATTCTTCCAGGCTCTTGCTCAAGTCCTGGGGTTAAGACAACAGAACCAGAGAACCTTTACCTCATGTGCTTCATAGTTTGGTAAGAGAACTTGGATTTATGAAAAGAGAAATGTGCCGAAGTATTCAGATATTGTTCTATATATTGAGTAAGAAGGTGGAAGAGGGCCAGTGCCCCTAAAAGTGGAAAGGCTTCCCAGGGGACAATTGCCTCTTTTCTTCTGTGACTAAACCACATTCAACTTTGCCAACTTCCAGTGTCATGTGTTCTAAGACATGATGGAACCAGAACATTTCTTTCCTCCATATTCATCTTCTGGTTGTGTTTTGCTTACTCATTCCCTTCCTGAAGAGCTAGCTCATGACTTTGTAGCCCAGAGCATTTAAACTTCACTGAGGCACACACTGTAGCTGGTAGCCACTCTCAAATAAATAAGTCATGAGTGTATGTGTGTGTACTTGCCAGTCTCTGTCACTGGGACAAACCCACGCAAATCACTTCAGGAAGGATTCAGTTTGGTTCAGTCTCAGAAGTTCAGCCCATGGTAAGCTAGCTCCTCCATTGCTTAGAGCATCACAGTGGAGGAACTCTCTTACCATAATAACCAGAGAGCATAGAGAGAGAGAGGAAAGAGCGGGGTTTTACTGAAAAGCTTCCTCCTTCTTTTGCTTTTGTTTAGAAAATAAGTCCATTCATGTGAGGATGCATTCCCACCCCTCTCCGTTACTGTCATCAGGAGAAATGCTCTCGAAGATGTACCCAGAGGTGAGCTTTACCAATGTCCTAGGTACCTCTCAGTCCAGTCACACTGACACTCAAGATGAACCATCACAATGAGTATATGCGAATATGTGTACTGGGGGAGGCTACCTGTGTGATAAAACCCCCAAAATCTTGGTTACTAAGACATGGAGAAGTGGGAACCCTCCCCACGGGAAACCAAGACCTGGGAGTTTTATCTACTCACTGGTACAAAATGCAAATCAAATGCACTTTTGACTATTTGTCTTGTGCTTCTGTCTCTTTTCTTCTTATAGCAATATATGTAGGAAAGGAGGAAGCCTTCAACATCTGACCTAAACCCCCTTTCTCTTGGCATACATACAGTATATTTTTGTCAGATAAATGGGCAGCTTTCTTGTTTGAAATCAGCATCCTGGAAATGTTTGCTGAGCGAATAAGTATGTGCATGTGGACCTGTGTCCTTGGGTTACTACCGTAACTACTATTGGGCTATGAGAAGGGCGGCAACCCAGGAGACATCGAGTCACATGTGAGATGGTCTCAGTGAATGGAACATTATTGACAATGCCTAAATCAGTCCCATCCCAAAATAATCTTCATGCTCTGAACGCAGAAATGACCATGATTGAACCTAGAAACATCGATCTATTTCTTCATTTTTCTACTGCGTGTTTATTGTTCGTATTCTTAGAGGGTGACTTCTGTATAAAGCAAGAGATTATTTTACTTTGATTATTTGTGGATGGTGACAAACTGTGCATTTTGAAATATTACATAACAGTGACAATACTCTTTGTAATTTTCAAATTGCTTCCGAAACCCAGCTTGGCCTCCTGCATGGTGAACTTGCATTCACAGTGCAGCTTCAAGAAGACACATGTGCGGGGCTGGAGACATGGCTCAGGGGTTAAGAGTACTGAATGCTCTTCCAGAGGACCTGGGTTCAATTCCCAGCACCCACATGGCAGCTCACAACTGTCTATAGCTCCAGTTCCAGGGGACCTGACATTCATGGCAAAGAACACCAATGCACATAAAATAAAAATAAATAAAATTAAAAAAAAGAAGACACATGTGCCCAATACATCCAGCACCTCTGTGTGCTGTCTCTGAGTGTGTGGAGGGACACACACATCACTTTATTATACATGTTTTTATATTATAGTCAGGCAATTATATTGATTTCTTAAAAAGTTATGTATGAGGATGGTTATATTAGCCATGTAATTTCATTTCAAAATAGTGAAAAATTACACAATCTATGTATTAACAGCAGATGGGGGCTGAGGGCACTGGGAATGCTTCTGGATTGGCTGCTTCTGTAAACTGTTACCTTAAAGAACCTTGGGGACTTTCTCTGCCTCTTCAAATGCTTGTCTCCTCTACATTTCCCAGGATATGTAGACCCTTGCCTGTTATGTGGGACTCCGTTCTTTCGACAGATAAGAACGAAACTCAAACTGGTCAGGAGGTCAGTACTAGCTGACTGAGCAGAGGAGGTCAAATAAGGCAAGAGACATCAGGAAACAGGATTATCTTAATTCCCTGGAGAAGTTTTCAGTCATGTCCTGGTCTCACAATCAGAGAGGCAGGTCTGAACCCAACCCAGGAACCTGCACTAACAAAACACCACCCCTTTCCTAACCCTGGCTTAAGGCCTCCTACCCTGTATCCAGGACAGACCTGATTTGGGCCTTGGTTTAACTTTTGTGGATAGTGCCCTTTGGGGTGGCACTTAGGGACACAGAGCCAATGCCTGGAACCAATAGTTAATATCCAATAGTCCTATGTTAATGTTTTGGAAGCCCCAGAACTAAGTATACTCTTGCTTTGGGAGATGACCTTGGGGAGATCTGGGTCAGAGCTCCAAAGGGCTAAAGTCTTAGTGGAAAAAGACACTCTTCTCATGGTGACATTAAAGGGATTCCAAGCAGGTCTGCCTCAAAGGGGGCTTCTCCCAGGCTGGAGGGATGGCTGAAACTGGATTCTGGATTCAGGTTGTTTTATCCAAGTCCAGTTCTTCTCTGTAACTGAGCTCAAGACTTTGATTTCTCCTAAGCCTGTCTCTAGACTTGGAAAAATGGATCAATAACAGCAATTCTTCCTAGAATGCTCATGGAAATGAAATGAGGTGGCCTAAGACAATCCCTTCACACACACACACACACACACACACACACACACACACACACACACACACACACAAAACAAAAACAAAAACAAAAACAAAAAACCCAGCCCAGAGGCATCAGGCAGGCAAGCACTTCTGTCACTGTTAGGAACTATTGTGCCATTTGCACCTTGGAAATCATATTTCTGGGGCAAGGAGCTAAACATCCTGTGCATCACTGAAAACTGGTCAACTTCATGGGCTAAGAGCTGAACTCCCCAGCTTCAGATCTTGGTTCTCTAACTTACTGCATGGGTCTATTCAGGCAAGTCACTTAGCCTACTAATACTCCTACATTTGTAAAACAGTAATGTCTCTCTGCCTCACAGTGTTATTGTAGGGATCCAATGAGTTCACATTTGTTCAGGGTTTAGAACAGTACCCAACACTGTTAGAGTGCTATGACTTGAACTAAGTAAACTACGTAGCTGTAAACTTCTGCTCCTCCTGCCTTCCCCTCCAGAGTGCTAGGATTATAGGCATGTGCCACCATGTCCAGTATATGCTGGGAATCGAACCCAGGGTTTGGTGCATTGTATTAAACACTATTAGTGTCTCCTCTTGCAACTAATGCCCTTACAGGTGGAACCCTTTCTTAACCCACACTGACTGCCACATAGTGGCTGGCTCCTCTAGATTCAATGGACGAATGTACTGAAAGGGAGAAAGGAAAGTAAGAAAAAAAGGATGGATGGAGGGAGACAAAAAGGTAGGTGAGGATTCCTGGGGCAGAAAGCAGCACCCTCAGATTGCTACCAGCCCAGGTGGCTCTTGTCTCAAGATACCAAGAGTCTAAGAAGAAGAACAAACAAAAGCAATGAAGGCCCTGTCCTTGGTGGCAGCTGAGGCTGCCTGCAAGGGGAGAGACTGTCCAGTCACTAACCAAGGCTGACACGTTGTATGAACAAAAGGGTCTGTGGCCTCAGATTGCCGTCTGGCACCTTGCAGGAAGTGAAGCCAAGTGTGAAGCACACCTGTCCTCTCTGGCCTTTTAACTGGCAGGGATTTAATTGCTATGTGGTGGGAGAGGTGGGCGGTCCTGGCTTTGAAAAGGCCAGGGGATTAATTGTGTGTTAATGGATGGATGTGCAGGGGTTAGGAGAAGCACAAGGGGAGAGGATGGGAGCTCCAGCATATTCTGCCATCCCAGTCTCTTTATGTTTCCCCGCCGTGTGCCTTTTTGGAAGCCAGATGGCCTAGACTGAAATGAAAACAAACGCACTTGGGGAAGAGAAGCCACAGAGCATGGTTCTCATGCAGTGTGACCCCAGGAGGCAGATTTGGATTCTAGAACTGTTCCTCATTCCCTGCATTTACAGAGTGGCTTTCCACACTTTGCTCAGAGCACTCAGGTCCTTCCAGGGTTGAAGTGTTTCACTCTCATCTCCTTGTGCCCCTGCCTAGTTCCTTTTTACCCTTCTCCAGGCCACGTGCCCCTGGCCTCTGCCCTGTAGCTGCTGGCTCTGTGCAAATGTCCTCTTCCATCTCATTATGCAGAATCCAGCTCAAAAACTAAATCTGCCAGGTGTCCCTGAGATCCTCTTAGCTTGGACCATTTTCATACTTAGTGTCCTGTGGTGGTTTGAGTGATAATGTCCCCCATAGGCATAGACTCATGTACTGGAACATTTGGTCCCCAGCTGGTGGTTCTGTTTGGGGAGGCCTAGGAAGTGAGGCCTTGTTGGAGGAAGCATGGTGTTGTGGACAGGCTTTGAGAGTTTAGAGACTTGTACCGCTTCCAGGTCTCTCTCTGCTTCATGCCTGTGATTGACATATGAGCTCTCAGTTCCCTGCTCTAACCATCATGCCAACTGGTTGTTGCCAAGCCTCTCTGCCATGATGGACCCTTACACCTCTGGAGCAGTAAGTCCAAATACAAAATTCTCCTACAAACTACCTTTGTCATGCTATTTTTATCACAGCAACAGAAAAGTAACTAATACAGTGCCCACTGTATCTTTGCTCCTTTCACAAGATATATGAATACATTTCGGGGAGAGTAGTTATATTATGAAAATTTGCAATTAGTTTTTTCTAATCAACTTGAATATTTTATTTTGCTTATAACTGGATACATTTTGGCAAACCATTGTCTACTCTTTGGAATCCCGGTTGGATGAGAAAAGCAAATCTCCAGATTGCTTTCAATAATAACTTGGATGAATATTAAATCTCACAATTCCTATAGGTAATAAATATTACTAATTTTGACTTTTAAAGTTTTGAAAAATGTTTGCAGAAAAACAATTGTATTCATCACTTTTCTGCTGCTGTGGTGAAACACTATGACCAAGGCAACTTATGATGACTTATCTGGGTCATAGCTTCAGAGGATCAAGAGGTCTTCAAGGCAGGGAGGCATGGCACAAGCAGCATGGCAGCCCAAGCAGGAATCTGGGAGCCCATATCACACCCCAGGAGCGTGAAGCAGATAGGAAGAGTGAACTGAAAGTGACAAAGCCTTCAAACTCTCAAAGCCCATTCCCAGTGACATACTTCCTGCAACAAGGCCACACCTCCTAAACTTCCTCAAACAGGAACCGGGAGCCAATTTGTTTAAATACATGAGCCTATAAGAAACAGTTTTTATTCAACCATCACAATATTTTCATTATACTTAGCTTTGTAGCGTGTGTGTGCGTGCCTGCGTGCGTGCGTGCGTGCGTGCGTGCGTGCGTGTGTGTGTGTGTGTGTGTGTATGTGTGTGTTTGTATATGTGTGTATGTATTCCATAGAGCACAGTGGTCAGAGGACAATTTGTAGGAGTTGGTTTTCTCCTTCTACCACATGGGACCCGGAGATAGAACTCAGGTCATTAGGCTTGGAGGCAAGTGCTGAGCCAAAGTGCTGAGCCATCTTGCCAACTATCTTTTGTTTTTAGCTTTCTAAGTTCCTCAGCTCTATAAACACCTGTAAAATTGCTGGCCCTAGGCTCTGGCTCCTAAGCCATAAAGGGACAGAGCCTTGTCACCAGCAGAAATGTTCTTTCACCTGTACAAACATCCCTAAGAAGTTTTTTCTTTTTTTTTTTTTTTTCCCTAAGTGCGTCTTCTATAAACCCAAGTATCTCTAAACCTCTTGTGGAGAGCTAACTAATTATATAAAATCACATTGAGTATTTGATTCTATATCCAGCTACCAGTTAAAGGCAGAAATACACAGGACATGGCTGCCACCAAACAAAGACAATACAATTGTAAACTTGTAAGCACCAAATAACATATTGTGGGAACACAGAAATCTGAATATAAGGAGACATTTTACACACTCCTACTATTACTTATAATACATATTTTATGTACTGGTAGATCAAAAGTACACAAACAGGAAAAGGTACAGGGGATTTGAAAAACAAAATGGCAAAGTTGGTGAAGTAAATATTTAGAGAATGATGTTAAATATTTAAATTGTTAAATATTTAAATATTATATCATAATTGTGAGGTTACACAAAGTGGAGTCCCTCAAGGAGTCACGCTATGGTAGAACTTTTCCTGTGACAGAACAGTATTGCAGGCCATCGACAAAGGATCTATCTGCTTAGTTAGTATAAAGAGGAGGGCTGGAAGGGGCCTTCAGCCTGGAGCCCTGGTGTCTGGAAGGACTTTGTGCAAAAATTCATCTGTGAGAGGGACAAGGAATGGGTAGGTATCTGAGTGAGAGGCACTGGTTTACACAGAGACAAAATGTGGAAACCCTAAAAGCGACACAGCAAATCCCAGCAGCTGGAAACATAAGCAAATGTCACATTAAAGAAAGCCTCATGAAACAGGCCCAGGAGTACATACTTTACCCACAGAGGAGCAAGTTTAAAACTGTAGATATCCAGACATAGGTTTCACTGCATCCATTCACCAACTGCCTTTTATACTTAAAACTTAATAGTTGAACTTAAGTTATCAACTTTCAAACACAAGTATATTTCTTTTTAAAAGAAATTGCATATTGCCACTGTAAACAAGCAACTAGTAGCCCTTGTCCTTCATAGAGGTTAGTGATTAAGAAAAAATTAAAGATAACAAAAGCAAAACAAGATCACTTCATTCTGGTTGTGTATTATGGATCATAGCCAGCACCTTCACCTCTACCCTGCCATAAAACCATAAACTTGTAATGTGTGAGTCCTCACTGGTTATTCACATTTCAAAAGAGACAGGGAAGCAAAGATAAGAATCTCTAATGGTAGAATCACCCTTCCTTCGAACAGCCCATTTGCTTAGCTCTCAGGGACAACCCCTTTGTTTACAAGGACTTCTGTGTTTGTTAGGCAAAGTACAGTCTATAGCAGAGGCAATCCTAGAAGCCTCGGAATTAACAGGGTGAGGAATTAATGAGTCTGAGTGGTAGACCTTTTCTGGGTCACAGTCAGTGATTAGTAAGTGCCTATGGCTAAACACTCAGGATCTGGAATGTTCCCAAAGGCTCATGTGCAAACCTCTCTGGGGTGGGGTCTAGAGGAAAGAAGTCAGGCCACTGTGGGTTATCCTTGTAAAGAAGACATTAAAGCTCAAACCTTCTTGTTCCCGCTTTCCTTCCAGCCACAAGGAGGTGGCTTCCACCAAACACTCCTGTCATGATATACTCTGCATCATGGTGACAGGTCCCATAATGTTGAGGGATATTTGTATACACTGTGTGAAGGTGTATTGCTATGATTGGTGTAATAAAAAGCTGAACAGCCAATAGCTAGGCAGGAGGTGTAGGTGGGGTTCTGGTGAAAGAAAGGAAAAGGAGAATGAATCTATGCACACATGAGATGCCAGGAGACACAGAGAGAAAACAGGAGGTAAGATGGAAGAGAGGTAATGCCATGTGATAGAATATAGACTAATATAAATAGGTTAATTTAAGTTATGAGCTAGTTAGGAGCAAACTCAAGCAATAACCCAAGCTTTTATAATTAATAAGAAGTCTCTGTGTCCTTATTTGTGAGCTGGCAGCCCAAAGAAATATCCAACTACACCATGATGATCCCTGAACCTTGGGAGAAGGGCATGCACTATAGACAGATGTCCCTTTATTACCAAGCCCTTCACAGACTCTTGTCCTCTGCACTTTAACTATTGTGAGTCTCCGGATTAGCTGCCATCCACTGAACCAAGATGCTTCTCTGACGAGGACTGAGAGATGCACACATCTGTGGGTACAAAGATGCATATTTAACCTTTAAAAGAGAGAGATTCTATTTAATGAAGGAGATTAGCATGACTACCAATTATCAAGGAGAAAGAAGAGAAGAAAAATACCCAAATCTGATGATCACTAGTTGGTTGGGTAATTATTTTGATTCTGTACTAAGTTCCTTGTTAAAGTCAACTGTAAGTGAAGGTTCAATTACTTTAGCAAAGGGGGTGGGAGCTGGCAAGTCTTAAATTACCCAGTTGAACCTATAACCTCCTTCCTGGGGGTTGCCTGAATGAATCCAGAACTGAGGGATGGACTGTCTTTATCTAACGAACCTCAAGAAGCATTTGGCTTATCTTGTCTTTGTCCCTGTGTCAAATGCTAAATGTGTGGGGGAAGTGCTCCAGGGGAAGTATGTAGCCTGCTGCCCATAAGAGATTTCCATTCTGACCTAGTCTCCAATTGCCTGTTGATTTCTATTTTTAATGTTACTGACCCCTGTGCCCAAGTGCCTCATCTGTTTCTTCACTTGAGTTAGATCACTTTAAAAAGTTAACTAATAGTTAAAGTATTTTAGATCTATTTTCACAACAATCTACCATAGAGACTTCATTCAGCATAGGGCCTGGAGAGGTGGTTCAGCAGTCAGGAACACTTATTGCTCTTGCAGAGAATCCTGGTTCGGTTCCCAGCACCTACAAAGCAGCTCATAACTGTTCGCAATTCCAGTTCCAGAGGATCTGAGCCCTTTTCAGTCCTCCACTGGCACTGAATGTACATAGTTCACTATATAAAATAAAAATAAATGAAACTTTATTTAAGGACTATCAATGTATGTGTAAATGTATTTGCAAATGGTAGACTACCACACCCCACCACGACCTCGCGCCAGCCCCTTGATCTCTGAAACAGGTCTTGTGTAGCCCAGACTGACCTTGAACTCACTGTTTAGCCAAGTATGACTTTGAACTTCTGCTCCTACTGCTTCCACGTGTGAATGTTGTGTTCACAAGCATGAATCACCATGCTGGGTTTATGGGTTACTGGCAATTTATCCCAAGGCTTCCTGCATGCTAGGCAAGCACTCTACAGATGAACTACACTTCCAGTCCTTTCTTTTTTATTTTAATACGTTTCCCAGGACTCCACAGAAATGGTAAGTGATTGCTACAAGAAGCTGCCTGTTGGAGTTTTCCTTTGCCCTTTGTTTTCAGTAAATCTGAGGATTCAGGCTATTTGAAGAGTAGCCTGCTTTGCAGATTTCAATTAACTCTGTGTGTGTGTGTGTGTGTGTGTGTGTGTGTGTGTGTGTGTGTGTGTGTGTGTGTTTACAAGTGAACTTAAATTCTTCTGAGAAGATGGAATATAAATACAGCAACTAGTGACTTCACTAACAAAAAGAATATGGCCTGACTCCCCTTGCCAGCTCCCCTCCAACATTTCCTAGACTGCCTGGCCCCTGAGCTCCTATGTGCAGGCCTGAAAAACAGCCTCAATGTGTTTTATTGAACCATTCGAGGGAGTGCTATTCTTCCATTCTGTGAGTGAAAAACCCCATAAAATGGAGGCTGTGGACCTTTGGTCCTCTTCCTGTCCCTCTGAGATCTCCGTTCCATACTAGCTTGACTTTCCTAGCGGGGACTTATCAGGAAAGGATCAAGAACAGGACTCAGGGACAAAGGCTCAAAAGGGATTGGGAACACGCAGGTCACTGAACTGGAAGCAGAGGCCACTGACTATACAGGGGCCCTATGTGTGTATGCAGAAGAGCAGAGTCACCCAGTTGTCCCAAGAGTGGGGCCAAGACAGTCAGCTATGAGGTTAGCCATCCATGAACAATCAGGATCACAATTTCTATATGACCTTTGGCACCAGCTGTGCCCCTCTCTGCTGGCAGAGGGCTTCCTGCAAACACACAGGAAACACCAGGGCTTTTACTCCTACTTTGTGAATACCAACTGAATTCAAGCCCGATTTCCAGTTGTAGCTGAGACTGTTACACCCCTGGTTGGTTTCCATGAGCCTCAGATTAGTTGGTCTCTCCAGGGAAAGGCAGCTGGTCTCAGGGGCTGTAGGAAAGATGCCTTCCTTCTCACGGTCCTCACACAGGAGTGCATCTTTCCCCAAACATGGAAGGACTTGACTGACAAGAACGGGAGGCTGCTTCCCAGTGGAGTGTCATTGAGATCTTCCCAGGAGCCATCAGAAATCAGGGTTCCTTAAGTCTGGGCTCGGTGTTCTTGGTCACATCCTGTGACTGCATGATGATGATGCACAGCTGTCACGGACTGTAGTGTAGGCAGCTTCTCTGGAAGATCTTTTTCCTATCTCCCTTTTTGGACATCTTTCTATGCCACATCTAGCTGAACGAGGTTATGGACAAGCCTATTCAAACCTTGGAATGTGATTTCCAGACTTTTTAGTCTCAGGACCCTTTGTAGTCTAAAGATAATTGGAGCATTTGTTTGATGCGCAGGTGTCTTTGAGTGTTTTCTATTTGAGAAAATGAAAATGAAAAAGAAGTTCAAGATTTATTTACTTAGGAAGAACAGAAGTGAACGTGTTTGCATCTACTTTTAATGAAAATAGCTATTTTCAAACCACAACAAGACCTGTTTTAAGAGTTGCCTTGCTTCACGTTTTCCTGCAAATCTCTTTGATGTCTGGTTGATAGATACCAGCTGGATGCTCACGTTTGCTTCCCAACTGCTGTGATATTGCATGCTCTAGAATCGCCGAGAAACAATGTGTACCTACAGGAAAGTGAGTCCCCAAAAGGCAAACACTATCCAAGCATGGCTGGAAAATAGTGTTGGCTTTGCAGATACCCCAAAAAGATTGTGGTACCCCCAGGATCCCAGGGCCACTTTTGAGAGCTGTGATCCACTGTTGTGTTATTCTACCTCTACAGTGAGTTCCAGGAAACAAGCCCTTTGGGAAATCAGATTTCCAGTTCCTTCTAGATAGTCTAAAGAGTCAGTGTGTCCTCCATCAGCATTTCACTCAACTCTGTGTGTCAGAACGCATTTCTCCTCTCTTCCTCCCTTTGAAACCTTGGAACATTTGACTTATATCCTCCAGTGTGCAGCTCCACAACCGCAAGTGACTGGCTTTCTCAGTGCTACCTAAGTCCCGGAAAGGACTCTGAGTGATTCACCTTGAAGCATTCTGCTGTGGTAAAAGATTGGGGTCATGATCGAGACTATGATTATACTCATTTGACTGGAGTGATTCCCTACTGGACCAAGCAATAGTGGCCACAGGGTTAGGATCACATGAAATCCAGGTTTCATGTGAGGTAGGTGGCAGTTGAATGCAGTTGACATCAGCAGCAGGTGCACGTGTGTGACTTCTGTGTGTGCATGTGTTGTTTGTGTGTGAAGAGGATTTAGAGCGGTCAGGTGAGTCTGGAATCATCTCCTAAGCCTTTTATCAAATCTCAGTCATCGTTCTTTCCAATTTCCTCCTCTGTCATGCCACCTGGACTCTCAGCAAGAGCCTTAAACTACCCTCCTTTGGGAAACCCGATTCCCCTTTTTGCCACAGACTCTCTGGATAGCCAGTTGCCCCATGACCTTTGAAACTTCTGAATGACAGCTCCCCGCCCCCACTCCCATCTTCCAAGAGCATTCCCCATCTAACATCCTGTTGATGGCAGGAGTTCCTGGAATTTATAAATGCCAAGAACAAAGAAAACAGAGAGAAGCAGTCTTTAGCACCCCTCCCCAGGGGTGTTCAAGAGAGCCTCAGGGCTCTGCGCTGTTGTCAATCTTCCCTTGCCATCTGTGCCTTTTGTTTATAATGCAGTTGATTAAAATCTGCTTTATTTACCCTAGCTGTTTCAAGTTCAATAATAAGGGGAAATTAGCTCTAGGACTTCCATGGCAGACTCAATGGCCTGAACCCAAGCAGAATCCTTCCTGTTGGAGTCCTCCCACTGAGCACCACTTTCTTGCTTGAAACCAACAAGGCTGGGCTCTATGCTGCAACCTGTGGGGAAATGAAGTTGGTCCCAAAGATCACACACCAGTAACTATGCCAATCAGTTACACTCTAATAAAACGTAGCGTGAGTCAGGGAATGGAGACTTTGCCAAGCCTCATGGCACAGGCCTGTAATCTCCGTTACTCAGGAGGCTGAGTCAGGAAAACCATGAGTTCGAGAACTGTCTGGCTTATAGAGGGAGTTGAAAGCCAGCTTTTGCAACATAGTGAGACCTGATCTCAAAATTAAAAGTTAAAAGAGAACTGAGGACATAAGGGGTAGAGTAACTACCAAGCATGAGGTCATAATTTAATCCCTTTCACATTGCCGTGGTACATATGGAACTGGGAGTGTTTCATATCCTTCAGCGATGAGGAATGATCATATCTAACCACTGTTGATATTGCTGTCAGGAAGGCTATGAAGCACAAGGTAGTGGGTGCTCTTGTTATTATCACCCTGTGGAGAAACTGAGGCTCAGGGAGGCCAACCACCTAGTTAGAGCAAGCTTGAGCCTCCAAGATTAAGATTCTATGATGAATTCAAAGGTGAGCCTGTGTTCCCAGGCTTCCTTCCTCCCCTTCCGGACAAGGTAACTATTCTACTGTGAAGAGGTTGCAGCCCAGAGAAAGTCAACTGATCTTCCCTGAAGCACCAGGAATCGCCCCAGGCTGCATTGTCATCCTCTTCCCAACCATCCTGTCACTCCTGTTTTACCAGAGCAGTGAGGGTCATAGCTTGGAGCCTGGCACCCCTCACCAACTAGGCTTGGCCACCTGTCCTCAATAGTCCAGTTAAAGAGACAGGTAATCATAAAAAGCAGAGAAAGGAGGGAAGGAGACATACAATGTGACATCCTAGGAAGAGGAATGAATAAACCAGGGTAGAGTTTAAGCTTATATAGGAAGCAAAGGACATGTGGAAGTCAGCAGTGCAGGTCCAGGTGTGCTTCTGCCCCTCACTGACCAGTCACAGTCTCAGCTCCAACATCTCCTGGGAGGAGGCCTGACAGGTCATTAGAACTGTGTGAAATCTGTTTCTGGGAGGCAGACTTTCCCTCTGGTTGGCACCAGAACCCCAGCCTTTTCCTTCTAGTGTGAGACTCCTGTTTGAGGGGGGAGGGGTGTTGTTCCAGTTTCATGAAATCCATTGTCTTCATAGTCTGATGGCTGAAGGGAGGAGCACAAACACCTCCTGCTAGAATATCTTCTCTCCTGCCAGGATGGTTAGTGGTTTTCTCTAAGCGTCCCTCTCCCCTTCCCACTGGCAGACAAGCTATATCCAGGCTTCTTTTTCACTGTGGACTCTACAGGGCTAGATTAACTAGACTACTCAGTAAATGGCTATAATGAGTGAATGAATGGATGGATTTACCATGTGGTATATTACTTGTTGTCTTACAGAAGTTTTTAGTGGGACCAAAGAGTGCCCCCTCATTTCTCATTTCCCTCATTCAACCCAGAAGAAATTAGGTCGCCCATCATTGGGAGAATGCCACCTTAGTCTGATGCTATTTTCTTCCCTTAGTATGATGTCCTCTCCTTACTTCATGAAGGGTGAGTACGTTTCATTCAATGTGGGAGCTAGGCAAGTGGATTAGACCGAGTCCCCATTCTCAGAGTTACACTCTAGGGTGCTGCTGGAACAAGCAGGTGATCACAATTCCATGTGGCAAATGCTAGGATGGTTTATTGGTGACCTTTCACATCCAGGACCAGATACCAGGCAAGAGGAGACTTAAGGAATAAGAGATTCATTTGAGGTCACAGTTGGAGGGGATATAGGACCATGGCAAGGAAGGCACGGCAGCCCATGGGAGGTTCTTGCTCACTGTTCAATGGGGAATCAAAGGGAAGACACAAAGCACGGCAGGATTATCAATACTGAAGTGTTGATTCCCCTCTCCTCCACTATGACCCACTTCTACCAGCGAGTCCCTACCTCCTAGCAGCTTCACGCTCTCCCAAAACAGTGTCAGCAGCCCAAGTTCATTAGTCTATGAGGGTTATTTCACATACAAACCATGGCACAGGCAGGTGCTCTAGGATAACACATCTGGCTCTCCTATGGCATGGAGACAATCTGGGATAGCTTCCTGCAAGAGGTGGCCTGATGAAAGGAGTTGTGGAGGTGCATATTCTGATTATGAGTAAGATAAGAGATCCTAGATTCATAGAAGCACAACTTGTCTCCTTGGCAAAAGAATACATATTTTAGTGTTATTTCTAGACAACTTCCTGGTAATTAAATAGCATTCTCTTCTGATGTTGGCACGGAGGACGAATGAGGACGTCCTCATAGCTATGGGTTCACATCACCCTGCAGTGACTGTCCCTTAGCTAATGAGACAAGGTGCTGGGAGCCTCACCATGGCCCACTATAGGAATGGTTCCTGGGTAGTGGCAGATAACTTCTGCCGGGCCTGTTGCATCCTGGCATGAGAATGGGGTGGAGTTACAATGTGAGAGGTGGGGAAGCTCTCAGGTTCTGAGAGCTGGAGAGAGGAGAAGAGAGAGGGTGTCATCTGAGGTCTGGGCGGCTGTCTCCCTAAGGCCCAAGGTATGGTCTCCAGAGCAGGGTGCTGCTGAGAAGCAGTGGAGGAGGGCAGGAAGTTTTCACATCTCTGGAGATGTGGCCTTGAAGGGGATTTGGGGCCTCAGACCCTTCTTCTCTTTTGCATCTGGAACACGAGACAGATACTTTTGCCATGCACAGCTGTCATAATGTGCTTGCTTCTTTGTCACCTCCTTTACAAGACAGCAGGGTCTGGACTCTCCAAAACTGGGGGCCCAAATAAGCCCTTTCCCTTACCAAACTGATTATTTTAGCCATTTAAATTCTTCACTGATTGGGGGTTGGGATGGGGGGTTGGAAGGGGTAATGGGAGGATGGGAGGGAGAGGGAACTGGGATTGGCATATAAAATAAGATTGTTTTTAATTTGAATAAAAAATATTTTAAAAATCTTTACTGATATTTATTTATTTCTCCATGTGTGTTTATATGTGTGTGTGAGGGATGGGCGTGGAATGAGTGTACATGCACACCACAAGTGGAGTTCAGAGGGCAACCTGCAGGAGCTGGGTCTTTCCTCTATCATGTGGGTCTCAGGAACTGAACTCAAGTTGTCAGCCTTTGCCACAAACCCCTTTGCCCACTGAGCCACCTTACTGGCCCTATCTCAGTCATGTTAATAGCAATGGAAAGTTGGCTAGCGCAAGACCTAGGGAGGTGAGCAGAATGTGTCTGAATTATGTCATATGTCATAGTGGAACATGGAGTTATGGAGAAGTGCCCAGGTAATAAATAGGGTTGGAGTGGATGGGGAGTTGGCTAAGCAGGTGGGAGACAGTAACGGTTGGACTTGAAGGCACTGGGCCTGGGCATGAAGAGATCTCTAGTCCCTGAAAAGCTTAGAGAGGGGGCTGTTGTGTGCCACAACTGTGGCCTCCTGTTGAGTACCGACAGAAATCTAACCCATTTTCTGCTCTCCCAAAGGTGACAGCTTTCTCTCTGTGCATGGTCTAAGCTAGTGATTTCCAGGACACAGAGAGACCCATGTTTATGAAAGAATAAGGTATAGATCAGTAAGTATAGGACAAGAAAGGAGTCAAGATTCATATTGTCCCAGTTTGGGGTCAGGAGCAATGATGCCACCGCTTCCTCTGTACCCGAGACCCTGGGGAATGCCACCCCGTCTCTGGGCTTTCCTTATCCATAGAATAAGAAGGGTAACACAGTCCAAAGGCCAAAGGTTAGTTGGTTGATTGTACACTTTCATTTGCTTTTGTTTTTTACTGTGGTTTTGAAAAAAAAAAGCACAAGATTAAATTTACTGCTTTAGCCATTTTGGCTTATACAACTCAGTCATGTGATCAGTGTCTAGGTCACTGTGAGTCACAGCCAATTGAGCTTTTAAAGGTAAAGTTTAATGACACGATGCAGCTTATATGTTTTGTCTGATCACTCGTGAAAATTCTGAGCAGTTGGTGATTGAAATCCCTCCCTAGGGTGGGGCTGTTTTTCTTCTACCCCAGTTTACCAGGTAAAAAGGCCAGGCTGTCAATCAAGTCTGTCTTGTGTTTAAAAGCAGAGGAGAAAAGCAGAAAGATTTCCTCCTGTTGGTGGCTTTGCAGATGCAGGACCATATGTTTACCAAATAGAGTATCCGATCCATGCTTCGTCGTGCAGAAGGGACGGCCTTGCAGTCCACTGGAGCTGTTCCAAGTTCTTCACATCAAAGCAAAAACTCCTGGCGTCATTACAGAAAGAAAACGATCGGAGAAAATTGTAATCACTTTATTTTCGATTTTTCATGCTTTTTAGGTGGTGAGAGATTTCCCTTCTCAAGGTTTTTAGAAAGTTTTAGCCTGATTAACAAAGAAAAGTATGCACAATGAAAAAATTTAAGAAAATAAGAGTAATTTGAATCTAGCTATTGTTATACATTCTTCTAGAACTTTCTCTTGAAAAAACACCAATGGAAAAGAAATATGTGATTATATTTCATATGTAATTTGGTCCACCTTCTTTTACACTTTCTCTTTATTATTATATACCAGTTAATTTATAATGATGCTGGTTATGTCACACACGATCTCATTCACCTTGAGTTTCTCTGTCTCTGTCAACATTTCACACCAAATACACAGATCTTTTTGAACTTCAAAGTAGTATTGCCATTTATACCCTAGCTATCAGATCCCATGTTGAGGCACAGGGGCTGTTTCTAGTTTGTTTGCTTCTTTGCTTGTTTTTTTCCCCTCCCTACCGCATGAAGGCTGCTAACTCTTGAACTTGACATTCCTTTGCAGTCATCTCCGCTCTGTAGTCCTGGTGCCTGTGAGCCAGCTTCCTGGGCCTCCATACTCACCTCTCCCAGGAGGTTAGGAATTCTTGCCAGCTTCTTCCCCCAGGCCTCATGTGGGAACAAACGAGGTCATATTTACTGAGCACTTTTTGTTCCCTCAATAACTGGTGATCCACAAATATAAAATGTTTTTAGTTCTAACAGAGTGTTTGGGTTCCTTTCAGGAAGAAATGAGGGCCCACTTAAAATGTGTGTGTTGGTATAAATAACTACAGCTTGTGGTTTGTGTTGTAGAAGGTGCTTCGGAGCGGAGACTCTCCCAGGTTGCCAGCATCAGCAGGGTGCAGACGCTGGGAGCTTTCTGGTGACCGAGTGATGGGGAGAGGGAGTTGAAGGTGAGAGACTGCACCTGGAAATGGCACTGGACACTTAATATTTAGATGGAAGCATCACTTTCTGGTTCTCCCAGCCCTTTTCATGCACATCTACCAAACAGGCAATTATCGAGTGTTGACAGTGCTCCAGGAGAAAAAAAAAAGGGATGACAAGCAGCCATGAGCCCACGGGCTCTGCCTTCAGGAAGCTCATAACTGAGTTCATAACATCTACAGTAGCTGTGGCCTCTGTCATTTGAGAGATAGGAGAGCTGACTTCAAATCTGTGCTCTGTGGAAACCCAAAGCCCTTTAGGTTCTATGCAAACCACTGACTGAGCATCCTTGGTTTCAGCAACCCACTCTGTGACTCAGTCCCCACAGAGACCAGCCCTGTGTATGTGATGTGTGTGTAGGGGGGATGTTGTTCCTTGTTTCACACATCCCCCCTTCTCCTAAGTACCTGTGACTTTAGCTTCGCTAAGCATTTTGAAGGAAGCTTTTCTATCAAGGAAACACAAAGAACTAAAGATCAACTAATGATCACTAATGTGTCAGCAGTGATTATGTGTCTCTCTGGGGGGAGCAATCTACTTTGTTAACCTCCACCTACCTCTCAGGTATCCGTTATCTTCTCTCTTCAACAGTGATAAAGCTATCTTTGACAGACATGGACCTCTTTCTATATGCATTCACCCTTTGCCGAGTCAATGCATGCCAGTCCATGGTCCCCCTGCCATCATCTCTTCCTGGGAGCTTTTTCTGCCCATGGGTGAAAGGACAGGTGTCTCCTGAAAGAAGCCCTGGCCCCTCAACCAACAGGAATGGGTATATATGCTTGGCTTTTTCATCCTTAAGCTTGGCAGTGCATAGGCAACACAGGGTCTCAAATTGCTCTGGGATTGCTCATACTTCAGGCTGAGCAATGGTAGAAATACATATTTAGTGACTTCTTCCCTTTCTTACTACACTTTCCCAGTTCCTACTGTGTGTTTTCTAGAATCTCCTCCAAATACAGTTCTGAACTCCAGTGGTGGTTTTGGGCCTCCATTTCTGGGCACAGCCAGGCTAAGATGCTGAATCATGTGGTCAAGGTCACAAAGCTAGACTGTACTCCAGGGAGAATGGCTTTGGAGTCTGTGATCTTTCCCACTGCATCACAGCCTTCTTGACTTTAAACTGAATGCGCAGTATGTTTGATTTAAGGGCATCCCTCACCCCAGAGGAGCCTCCAGGCTCTTGATCTCTCTCCTTCAATAAATATGATAATGGCTACCATTGATCCAGGGACTTTCACTTGCCTGGTCTTGTGCTAAGTATGTTGCTTGCTCAGCCTCATTCAGATCTCACAACAAACCTTGGGAAGAGTGCCACTCTTGTCAATCTTCACATCTTATCTCTGGTATAACTGAGATTCAGAATTCAAGGGAACTGCTCAAGGTCATATAAGCAGAGTCGGGATCTGTACACAAATCTTTCTGGATCTCCCCAACTCATACTCTAATGTACTGTATTATATATTGTAAAGAAAAATGGGTTACCTGACATGTTCATGACCAATTTCTCAGTTTGCTGTCATTGCTACAAGTAAAGTACTAATAAACACTGGCTTAAGCAATGCACATTAATTAATATAGCATAGCTATATGTGTTACAAATCTGTTACAGGTCTCCCTAGGTTAAATCAAGATGCTGGTGGAGGCCTCAGGGGACAGTCTGTTCTTGCCTATCCATCTATCTATTTTTCTATCTATCTATCTATCTATCTATCTATCTATCTATCTATCTATGTACCTCTCTACCTACTTATTTATCTTCTATTAACCTGTCTATCTATATACCTATCTACCTGTTTGTCATCTGTCTTTCTATCTATGCATCCATCTATCCTTTTTCCTTTTCCAGAATCTTGAGGTAGCCTACATTCTGTCTTCCAAGCCAGCAATGTCCCACCCATCTCTCTGACTATATTCTCATATCTTATTTCTTTTCAACCACAGCACAAAGAGGTTCTCCTGGTTCATAGGCTCATGCAAATTCAATTAGGCCCTTCTAGAAAACAGGACAAGCCACTCCCCCCATTTCACCATTTCAACTTTAATGACAGCTGCAGACTGCCTGCTGCTGAGTAAGGCACTGTGGCAGAGGCATTGACAGCCAAGTTCTGAAGAGACAGGCTCACATTAGCTCCCAGATTCAGAGGTTCCTACCTAGGATGGGGTGGCCCCATTGCTTTGGGCCCACGACACATCATGACAAGAGCACTTCTCACTTAATTTCTAGGACAAATGGGAGTACCACAATGCCCTTCAAGAACACATCCATAATGACCTGCAGACTTATGGCTCCTAAAGGTACTACTATCTTCCCTTCTCAAGAATGCCAATGGGCTGGGACAAAGCCTTTACCACATGGGCCAGTGAGGGACATACCATATCCAAACTGCAGCATCAGGTCAGGGGACATCTTTGTGAGGGAGTGCATCACTCTACACTCCATAGTCAAGTGTATCTGGGGAGCTACCCTGTGGAGGTAAGCTGAACTTCACAAGGATGGAATCAATGTAGAAATAAGGTACACAAAGTGGCTCTTGTGTGTGGGAGTGCTTACCTCTTCACAGAGAGTAGCTGAGTAAAGGCCTATTGTTCACCATGGTGCTTTTGCCCACACACGCCACAGCAACTGACAAAGAGTGGGCTTACAAAGATGGCTGACTGATCAACCTCTATTTCAAGGAGTCTGGAAGAAGTTATCCAAGGTCTGTTGGGTTACTGGGGAAAGGCACAAGCTCTTTCCAGCTTCAGTTCAGTTGGGCGTTGGTGGCACACACCTTTAATCCCAGCACTCAGGAGGCAGAGACAGGCAGATCTCTGTGAGTTCGAGGCCAGCCTGGTCTACAGAGGGAGTTCCAGGACAGGCTCCAAAGCTACAGAGAAACCCTGTCTCAAAACAATAATAATAATAATAATAATAATAATAATAATAATAATAATAATAATAAAGACTTTTCAGACATTCTATATCTCTGTGTAGCCCAGACTAGCCTCAAAAATCTTAATCCTCTTGTCATAGGCACCCCCCTTTTTTAATTACAAGTAGAGGTCAAAGGACAACTCTCTGAACTGGGCTCTGTCCTGCCACCATGTGGAATCCAGAGTTAGAACTTGGTCCTCAGGCCTTCACTCAAGCACCTTTACCCAGGGAGCCATCTCGTCAGCCTTTAACCTTTTCTATGTGTTATAATTTGAATATGATTTGTTCTCATCAAAATTCACGTTGAAGTTTAATGGCTTAACTCATCCATGTGGCAGAGTCAGAGGTGGGACCCTTGGGAAGGATTAGTTCATGGGGCGCTTGCCTTCCTCGATAGATGAGAACATTGTTTTCCTCCAAAGAGTGGGTTCTTTCTCTTTTAGAAATGGACTATATCTTTCAGAATCGGGTCAGATTCTGACCCGAGCAGATTGTTATGTAATGAACCTGACACACCCCATGGCCTGACATACACAATCCTTCTACATGAGCCCATTTCCCCTTCAAGTTTCTCTACCTAAAGCTCTAGGGCCTTTCATCAGACTTAAGTATATGTGGCCTCCTGACCTTGGGTTATGAGCCCAAACTAATCTCCCTTTCATGGTTAAATTACCCAGATTCTGGTTGGTTGTTTCAGCAATACAAACTACACCAAGAAATTATAACTATGCTGAGGAATCATCTCTAGGTAAGACAGCCTAAATGTGACATGGTACATCAAGTGATAAGATAGACCGAAGGAGACTATCTTTGGTCCAACATAATAGATGGACTATGTGTGCAAAACTGGATAAACTATGAGATTAAAACTTGATATGCTTGATTATATCAATTTTAAGGACTTCTCAAACAAAAGATACCATAGTAAGGCACAAACGGACTCAAAAAAGATACTGGCAATGTCTGACACTCACCAAGGACAAATACCTGAATTCTAGAATATTCATGAAACTCCTGCAAATCAAGATTTTTAAAAAAAAAACTTAAGACAAAAATCAGCAAAGCTTTGGGGAAAGAGAAGAAGAATAACAATGGGAAGTTAATGGAAAAAGAAAACCCTGCAGCCTAAGAGGCAAAGATAAAGCTGCTCAAAATTCAGTCACCGAAGGACAGACCAACACAACAGAGAAGACATCAGTATTACACTAGCAGAAATAGAGGACAGTTCATGTCAAACATTGGGAAGATGTGGCAGCAAGAACCCTGGTCTATGGCTGGTGGGACCTTTGGCTGGTCTAGCCTTCTTTGAGAGTTACCTGACAAGATGATATCCAGTTCAATTCACAAGTACATGCAGACCACTGCTCTACTCTCCTGAGAAGTCACAGGAATTTCTTACCCAGGGCTATGAAGGACCAGGGGTGAGAATTCTCATCACACTATGTATGAACTGACCAGAAACAAGCCTGTGTGTGCATTACGGAAGAAACAGAAAGGCAAACTTGGTTATGTGGAGTTGGTATATATAACAGCTAGAAGAACTGTATGTCTATATTTAGCTACAAGGCTGCACCTTAAAAATACAGTGGCAGTCGAAGAAGCAAGAAGTATTGCAAATCACATGCACAATACATAATGTGAATCAAAATGTATGCACGTATAAAATGGACGTTTTCCAAGAGCTCATGCATGGGAAAAGATACATGTCAAATGCCAGAACAAGACCATCCACAGCCAAGAAAGGAGTGTTAAAGCAAAAGGGGTAAAAAGAGAGCAAAAGGAGAGGCTTGGAGAACTAGTAAGGCAGAGGGAACCCTTTCACCAGTGGAGGATCCATACTCCTAGCTCTAATTATCTCTAAGGATTGAATTCCCTGAAGTGAATGATTGCATGGCACTCTGGAGTTATGAGAAGATGGGAAAGCAACGGGATCCCTCCAGACTGTGGAATCTCTCCAATAGAAGGTTTTTTTTTTTTTTCATCTTCCGTTTTTGAGCTTAGAACTCGGGGCTCTCCCCCAACCCCCACCCATCCTAGAGCAGTGACAGTCTTTCCTCTGCTGAGGCAAGAGATAAGGCAGACACTCTGAGATGTGGCTGCGGATGGACTGGAGGAGAATCAGATCCTGTGTGCATAGATTATCTGATGATAGCTTATTAGCCTTGCATGGTTAGGATCATGGGATCTTGACTGACTTGAAGGAGTCTGCAAGTTTGAGCTCTACCTGTCACAGAAGTTCCCCTTCAACTTTCTTTCCCCTTCCTCCAGTGTCATTGTTTAGGAGCCCTTACCTCCTCCAGCTCCAGCCTGCATGTGGCTTGTCTGGAATCTTACTGTCTCGAGGCTCACACCACACTGCAAAGCAGAAATGAATCTAAGCTTCACCTTCACCACTTCCTTGCAGCTTGACTGGGGGTAGGGGTAGGGTCTTTTCACAATGGGAAATGGCCCCTACCTGGACTTTTCTATCCAATGCCTCAAGTTAGGGAGCAGCAAACTACTGCTGAGTCCTGGGGTAGCTGGAAGGCCAATAAGTGGTTTCACATGGCTGTAAAATAGGTCGATAACAATGAATATGTAATGGAAGCTGTCTGTGACCTACAGAGCCTAAACTATTGACTAGCTGATCTTTTCCAGAAAAAAAAAGGGTGGTGGTGGTGGTGGTGTTGTAGACTATTGCCTCAGACCCTTCCCAAACCAGCAGGAGTGGCACTAACCATTTCTTTAGGACTTCTTCCAAAGGTGGGGTTTTGGGACCACCTCTGCAACTTCTGAGTCAAACTGTGTACTATGACCACACTGATGTCTGAACATACAGGGATGTTGGGGAAGCCTAGGATCTCTCAGCATGGCTGCTGAGTTGCTAAGGGCCAGGCTCTACAGTTAAAATGTGAGCTGGCATCCTAGTTCCTTCACATGTGTGCTGAATGACTGTGGTCATCGTTTGGTCTCTACCAAGCACAGTTTCCTCACCTCTGCAAGAGGTAAGTGTAGGTTCCACAGAAGGGTTTCTGTTATGTGACTGTACTGAGACCTATAGTCTAGAGTGAGGGCTATGAGAACGCCAGACTTGGAGTCTACCACGGCGCTTCTTCTTTCTGCCAACCAAAGGGGAAAATGCTTTGCATAGATATGCAGGTGGACCTGGGTGTTTCCTAAGAATCCCAGCTATGCAAATACTGTGAGTCAGCAGGTGGGCAGGACAGGGGCAAGCTGGTGCACACCCCTGCATCAGGCTGTTTTCTTTTCAACACCAGGAGGGGCCTTGACGGTTTGTGTGGTCCCAGGTTGCAGGTCCTTGCTTTCCTGAGAAACAGTCAATGCTTGGATCGCATGGAAACAAGTTTAAAATATAAAGAAAAACAAACCCCACAGCAAACAAACAGAGGAAAACTGATGCCTCCACCTAGAAGCCAACCCCAACTGCCTTGGGCACAGCCTTGCCTGGTGTTGGCCTTCCTTAGGCCATAAGTATTGATGTGGCTGTGTGATTTGAATTTGATACCCACAGGGTTCGATTTGATGATACTGCCTGGCTGGATCCAGGTGAGGGCATGAGAGAGCACGTGGAAAAGGGAAGATGTTGAAATGACCTAGGGCTTGGCTGGGAGAAGCTGTGTGCCTCTGGTACAGGACCTTCTTTCAGTTTAGATTTGCCAACTCTTACTTCAGGGGGGACCTAAGACAAAAGGGAGCCTTTGTGGAGGACAGTGTTTATTTTATTCCAGGGCCTGGGGTTTGCTTCCTGTTTGGCTTTCTGAGGGCTGCCTGTCAGAACTAACGAAGTCCATCCAAACATTTTCAAGGATACAGACTTTAGAAAAGGCACTTGTCCCCAAGCCCTGTTTACTTTAACAACACGTACACAGTTCACGCCAACTTACCTCAGCACAAAACAATTCTCCCATTGCTCCATTGCTGCCTTGTGAACTTGGACCTCTCAAGGGTGAACTTGATGTTTTTGGACACGTGACCATCCCTTCAGGATGAACACTGAACAAAAATTCCATAGACAGTGTATCTTTAAAGGGGATGCTTAATTTTTTAAATTGTATAATTTTATGGGTGTATTATGCCAATTCACTACATACATGCAATGTGTAATGGTCAAATCAGAGAAGTGAGCATTTACATCTCTTTACCACCTTATCTATCATCTATCTATCTATCTATCTATCTAGTGACTTGGGGGCTTATATGAGTCAAAGTGTGGGATATGGAGGTCAGAGGATAACTTGAGGAATCTATTGCCCATCTTGTGGGTCTAGGGACTCAAACTCAGTCCATCAGCCTTGGGGTCAGGTGCCTTTACTTGCTGAGCTATCTCACTGGACCCATATCAATAATTCTTAATCATTTTTATTGTATGGTAAATTTCATGCTCAGCTATACATTATGGGGAGTTTCTTAACCAATGGTTATGCTGCTGTGCTGAAGAACAACCGGATGTGAGTTTTCCACTCAGTGTTTTCTGGTCTTTTATTGGGCTCCTCTGTGCCTTCCCTCCCCACTGCCCTTTCCAGTCTCTAACAGCCATGGTTACATCTTCTTTAAGGCTAACTTACTGGCTTCCACAACTGAGCAAGAGCATATGATTTAGCAATTCCACTACTGGGTATATAGTCTAAGAAGATGAAATCATTATGCCAAAAAAAATCCTTGCCTTCTTGTGTTCATTGCTGTATTATAGACAGTTATGCAACCATCCAGGTGCCTTCAGTGGATAAACAGAGTGAGAAGATGGATTTTTCCAGGGATATTACTCAGTCAAAAAAAGAGGGAGTAGGCAAAATAACAACAAGGAAAACAATGATCTTATAGGACCATTAAGTAGGTAATTCTATGTCACTTGTCATCCTTGCTGTGATGTTTTGATATTGCAAAGAAGGCACTAGTAATGGTTCCACGGGGACAACAGATTTGATTGAGTTGGGCCATATCAGACAGTGTGCTACCCCTCCCCAAGTCTTCTTCTAGCCCAGAAGTTCTTGGATTTTCTAGCCTCTAATTCTGTGGGAGCATTGCTGACTCCTTGTTGGCATCAGGCATGTTTCTGGGAGCATCCCCTAGGGACAGCAGCCACCATAGACTGCTTCAGGGAATGGAGTCATTAAGCTTTAGCCTCAGGGACAGCAGTCACTGGGGAAAGCTCCAGGGACAGAAGTCATCAGGAGGTAGCACCATGCTTACTTACCAGAACAGCTGCTTGGAAGAAATGCACCCATGAGGCCACCTGCAAATGACAGCTGGTACCAGCTCAGCCTGGTTCTTGTTCAGGAGCATGTGACAATCACAAGTTACATGGTAGAAACATCAGGGAACCAATCAGCCATTACCCAGTAATCAACCATTACCCAGTAAGCAAGTACCCATGAGGAACCTAGCCCTGGCCATGAGGAGTTGATTTTCAATATTAAGCAGACAGTACCAACCGGAATAAAGGAAAGAGTCCATAAGGCAAGGCTGAAGGGCACAAATGAAGGTTACAATTAAGGATCATCTTAAGTTAGAAGAATCAGGATTTCTGCAAAGGGAATCAATACAGTGGGGAGGCTGGGAGAAGCCTAGACTTAGCGCTGGCCTGCCCAAGGCAGGAGTCCATGTCA
The DNA here is from genome assembly GCF_003668045.3 of Cricetulus griseus. Classification (NCBI taxonomy): domain Eukaryota; kingdom Metazoa; phylum Chordata; class Mammalia; order Rodentia; family Cricetidae; genus Cricetulus; species Cricetulus griseus. The sequence continues at coordinate 141,948,173 of NW_023276807.1, read as the reverse complement.
CTAAACATACACTCTTCCCTCACATATCCAGTGTTTGCTGTTACGGTGTTTTAAGCAGGTTTTCTGCTCCAGGAATATCCCTTGTGTCAAAACGACTCCCCTGCCCCCTTGCAGCTTCAGGTCCCACTCATAGATGTTGTGATGAGTAGACAGAGGGCCAAGGGTGGTGCAGTGTGCAGAAGTTGTTTCGGTTCCTTTGTTTATCTTTTCATGGTTGCCTTTTATGTGTCAGTAGGTTTGATATTTTGAGATAGACTCTTGCTATGTAGTCTAGGCTGGCCTGAGATTTACTATGTAGCCCAGGCTAGCTTCAAAGACCTTCTCTGATTGTCTCATAGTAGCAATTAGTGGTTAGGAAGCTTGTAGCAGGGGGTGGAACAAAGTTTTGAGTCTTACTTGGGCTTCCCAATTTGTCATCGGTGTGGAATTGGGCAGGTGTTGTACCATGGCCAAGTATTGGTTTTCTCACCTGTACAGTAGGGTTATCCAATTATTTGTTCAGCCTACCTCACAGGGCTGTGGTCAGGGTTTCCCATGTGTCATCTCTCGTCTTGGATCTCTCATCTACTTCCCCCATGCTATGCCCTGAAGTTCTTTTGGGGGCTATGCTTTTCTGGAAGCGCTAGTATTCAAATGCTGTTGCCTTCCCACCTCACTCCTGGCTATGGCGAATGTCCTCTGCTCCTGCTGGAGAAACTTCGCTCCAATTTTGCACAAAACAAACCCTAACTTCATGCATGCTAGCACGTGACTTTAATGACCATAAGGAGATAAAGGAATTTCAAGTCACAGCCCTGCAAGCCCCTAACATTAAATCCTGGACTTTGTAATGAAGCACCCTGCCCAAACCTATCAGCTCTGATATCTCCTCTTGCTGTCAGTGTGTCTTTCTGGCTTTTTTCTTGACTCTCTGTATCACAAAACATTTTGTAGGGCAATTCAGCTCTGGTGTTCCCTGTCCCCAGGGAACTCTGGGAGTTCCTCAACTCTGCCTTCCCTCAGTAACTCCAAAGCTTAATGAATGTACTTAACCACCCGTTGAGCCACACTCCATGTATTTATTTATTTAGACAGGATCTCACTTTGTAGCCCTGGTTACCCTGAAACTACTATGTAGACCAAGTCCTCAAACTCAGAGATCCACCTGCCTCTGCCTCTCAAGTGATGGGATTAAAGGTGTGTGCCACCACACCCAGACATGCTCAGTTTTAAACAAGGGAGAGATTTGTGGAAGGACATGTCAGTGTCTGACCTGGGAGTTAGGTTAGACCCACGGGCTTGGAGAACCCATGGGCTAAGCCTGGGGAGAGATGACTAGTCATGGGCAAACCAGACATCACAACTCGCAACTAAGTGAGAAGGGTCCAGTGAATGTCCCAGTGTCGGGGAAGGACAAAGCAGTTGTTATGTCATCAGGAGGACCCTGTTATAGGGAAATTCCCCAAAAGGTTAATTTAAATCCTCACTTTGGAAGTAGGAGACACCCAAAAGGGGTACCCATGTTTAGGGAACAACATCAATAGGGGCCGGTGGGTCATGTTATCATTCTATCAGCTTGTTAACATCAGAAGAAAAAGAGAGAGTGATACATCTCCCTCCTTCTAAAATCAGCCCCAGGCCAAAACCTCCCAGAGTCCAGCTCACTGGCCTCAGCTCTAGAGAGATGTAGTGTGGCGTGGGTAGCAGCAATATAGATTTCTAGCTGGGCCCTCACTGCCTAATTATATTGCTACAAACAAGAGAGTGGATTTGAAAGCTCCAAAAACTGGAAAATGGGCTAAAAGGATGGATGGCTTTAATTAATCATTATCACTCAGGTGGGATAGATCCAAGACTTGATGCTAGACTGCAAGGAGGGCCCAGGGAGCCCCTGGCATGCTGTCAGGTGTGAAGAGAAGAAATAAGGCCAGTTATTATAGCTTCACTGTAACTAATCAAAATGGGAAAGTGTGAGGCTGAGCAGCTCCATCTATTGGCTCTGCAGCCAGAGGCCTCATATAAATGCTAACAAGGCAAGGATGGAGGTCTGGCTGGCCAGCCAGAGCTGCAGAGAGCTGGGCTGTAGCTCTGCATCCTCGGACACCACTGTGGTCCCACTTTAATTTGCAGACATCTTAAGCGCTTGGTGTCAGCATCTGGGGGACCGAAGGGAAGCAGCTGTCGCCTAATGGATGTAATAGATTAAAGCTGAAGCGCACGTGGCTCTCTCCCATTTTGTTATCTGGTTTGTGTCCTATTTATTTTGTTTACTCCTCACTCCTGTGGGTTTTGGTGAGAGAAGTTTTACATCAGGGTGACAAGGGAAATCTCTATTAAATGCTGGGTACACTAAAATGTAGAGGTCACCACTGTAGGGATGAGCGTCAGAACTGGACAGAGCAGGTCCCCCAGCTGGATTGTCTTGAACAGATCTGACTTCTCAGTTTCTACATCTATAAAATGAGGTTAACAACAGTGCCTTTGAGACAGCCGTATAATGGTTTAGTTCAGAGGTAGACATACAGAAGGTGCTCAATAAGTGGTGTCACCATCACCATCATCACCACCACCACCACCACCATCATCATTAACAATATCAGTTCCTGTCCATGCCTTGTGGATTCCAAACGGGACTAGCTCAACAGGGGATTCAGACTTGGGTCTCCTCACTGTCACATGCTTCCCTTTCTTCTTCTGGAAAACAAAGCATCCTTTGAAAAGGGAATTGCCTTCGTTTCCCATGGGAAGTCATTTCTACAACCCACGAGTAAATGCAGTCTAATGACTAGAATGTGACAGTAGCTATCAAGAACGAAATGTTCCATAAACAGTGCTGCCTTCTAAAATGACTCAATCCCAGCACTCTATTTGGGTTGTTTCTTGTTAAGCCATTCCTTCCCAGCAGGGCCCCTCACCCACCTCTACCACCCAACCTTCCCAGATCATGAGACCCCCCCCAATATGGCACATCCAAAGTCCCCAAAGAATGCTCAGCTGTCCCAGGGCTCAGGATAAGCCCAAAGTTGAGTGGCCTTGGAGAGGAAGCAGGGGTCTTGATGCAGCACAAGGCGGTTTGCCAACCATCAGGGCAACGGGCCATGCCTCATGAATTTTCAAGGAGACATCATTTCATCTCAGAGCATCTGTATTTCATCTCAGAGCATCTGTAACATCCTACAGCAGATTTTCCTCAGGGGTTCATCTGATAAAGGATGCAGGACCCACCCGCATCTCCTCTGCCATAGCTGGGTAGTATCGAACAAACGTCAGTGAGGGTACAGTTGGAGCAGCACAAACTGCCAGCTCCCCTCCCATCATTGCCAGAGCTAAGCTCACCTGCTCACACATGTAACCACAAGGCAACCTGTGGCAGGATCCTCCTCTTTTTTAAAAGCATTGTTCTCCAGTGGAGGACTTCGTTAAGGCCTTTGGAGTTCATGTGGACTTTTATAGAGGAAGCAAGAATTCCATACTTAATTCAACATACCTCACAGACACATGACAAATAAACTCAATATTTTTGGAAAGTGGATTATTGTTCCACTATGCAAACTTTCTGTCCCCTCCATACATGGGATCCAGCTATCAAGAGAGCCCAACTAAATACCTCCATTTTAAGAGTGAGATTAAGTCCCAATATTGTAAATTATTTCATGGAAGTCACATGGACGATCCCCAACAGAGTAGAGCTATAGCCCAGCCTGGGACTCACAGGCCAGAACTTTCCTTCCCATCTCCCTGAGCAGTGCCAAAGGCCCCAGTACATACTCTAAAAAGGAATATTGTCCTTAACTTTGTCCATCTTCCAACCCAGATTCCCCCTGTCCCATTCAGCTCAACACCTTTTGTCCCACTCCTGAGGATCAAAAATATTTTCTGAGTTTTGTGTGTACACATACACACACACACACACACACACACACACACACATGAATATATAGTTGTATACACACTATATGCGTATCTAAATACATATATAGTTGTGCACACACATACACATATATATACACATACATATATAGTTGTATACACACACACACACACACACACACACACACACACACACACACAGTCTCATGTAATCTAAGCTGGCCTCAAACTTGCTATGGGGCCAAGAATGACCTTAAACTTCTGATCCTTGTGTCTCTATTTCCCAAAAACTAAGGTTACTGTCATGTGCCCTGCCTCCCTTCAGTCAGTTTGTGTAGTCCTGATGTTCACAAACCCAGGGACTTATCCATGGTAGGCAGGTACTGTACCAGGGTAGTTCTCTTTTAAGATGAGTTTTTTTTTTTTTCTCAGCCATTTGCATTTCTGGCTTCTCTTCTATGAGACTGTCTAGCATGTTGGCTTGCTTTCTTTGGATAGTTCCTGCACTCTGCAGTGAAGTCTCTGCCACTCCCTGCTGCCTCCTAGCCAGCCAGCCTTGCCTCTTTACCTGCTGGACGCCTGTATGTATTTCAACATGACCTGAGCTGAAAACATGTCCAACCGATCCACAGACATCATTGCTGGGGCACCCAGCTCTCCAGCTGTGGCTGAAATATCCTAAATCCTTGCTTCCATGGTCCAGGATCCCAAGAGCTCTCTAGGAGCAGTGTGAATACTGGAGGTTTTCTATTCTCAAGGGTTTCTTTGCCTCTAGCACTTATGGTTTTGACCCATGACAATTTAAAAGGATCTGAAACCCTTCTTAATCCCCATTTCTCTCCCCAAGCAGTTCAAGATTCAAAGTGGAATTGCGGTGTGGGGGGTATTCCTGAGTAGAGATTTTCCCAATACCTTTCCTAGCATATATAAGTACCTGAGAAGCTCACTCCAGCCTCCTTCCACAAAGTGCCTTGGCACTCTGTCTCTGCCTTTCCTCTCAATGTCCCCATTCAGATGCCTAGTGAGGCAAAGTCACTCAATCTTCTTCCAGACATGCTATGGAGAGACTGGAAGAACCAAGGCCTCTGTTTGTGTGTTACAGCAAAGCAGGGACTCTGGATGGAGAATGCTTACCCTCATACTCCTGAGACCCTTTGCTACTAGGTTGGGCTTTAAAGGGAAACACTCCAAGGGTCTGACTTTTGTGTGAAGTCTAAATCATGGTTTGGTCCTAAACATCAGAAACCTAAGTTTATTCTTTTTTTTTCTCTTAGTTTATTCTAGCTCAGTCTTAAACACCAGAAACCTGGTGGTTTATTCATTTACATGTCTGCCTCTTCCCTGGGATTCAAAGTCGGTTTTTGGTTCCTACAGTAGGGAGATATAGGGTACATTCAGAGGGAAGGAGAGCCAAGGAGCAGGGAGCGGGGATAGATTTTCAGCCAACAATTGATGAAGAAAAGGGAAAAGGAGAGTAAGTGACCTGGCATCTTATCTGATGTTCACTGCCCTTAGGCACCTGCTAACCCTGAAAGCTAGGTAGGCTCACCAAGCCAGGAGCCCTCTGATTGGCTGTGCCCTTTCTTCGCTTGCCTGTCCTGACCCTGTTCGCTGCCTTGCCCCGAGAAGTACTTTTCTATTTCCCACAAAGGTGCCAGATGGGCTGGGTGAAGGGAAGGGGCTGAATGGAATTTTGTTGTTGTTGTTGTTGCCAGCGTGACCTCAATTTATTTTCTACCCCGGAAAATTCCCACAAAGCCTGATATCGGGGTTTGCTGCAGTGGACTTTGAGGGTGAGGTTGAAGACACCCCCCCCCCGCCCCCAGGAACGGGAGCTACCCAAAGGAACCTCAAACTCTGAGGGAAGTGGATCATCAGAGCCCGAAGGAGTGAAGTTTGGAGGTATGCTATCGATCGCGCCCCTAAGAGGCACAGGGCGTGGCCCCACCCCTTCCTGCTGCGGGTCTCCTTCCAAGGAGGAGTGCTTCGCTGTCAGCATCTCAGCCCCTCGCTCCAGGTCCCCACGCACAGCCTGTCACCTCCCATTATCCCAGCTCTGCTTGGGAAGAGCATCTGGCGCGTGTGCCTGCAGGCCCAGGGGGTGAATTTAGGCTGGATTTCAAGCCTGAGCTAAGCAACATTATGCTGTGGTCTGAGAACGCGGGTGCTTGCCTAGGCGCTGCTGGGAGCAATGAGTGCGCCACTGCAAGAGGACCAGTGACTGTGGCCAAGCAGGTGGCGCCCGGGCCCTAGCTGCATCTCTTTGCTGAAGGCTGGGATAGCTGCCAAGCTCCCACTGCCCACTGCCCACTGTGGTTAAACACCGGGCCGGTTCTGGCCTGGCCTCCAACAAACTAATGAGGACCCGAGAGAGCGGGTCCTACCCTGGCCTCCAACTCACTGTGTAGCGAGTCAAGTCTGGTTTATGCGGTGCTGGGAATCGAACACAAAGCTTCCTACATGCTAGACAAGCTCTAGCTGCTTCCTCAGCCCCAAGCCTTTCTCTTCTCACCAAGCTGGACAGCACTGGTTCTTCCAGAAGGCAGACTCACATAGAAAAGGGTACCTGTTCTTCACAGAGGTTAAAAGATCAGTGCCAGGGTTCTGAGGACCTCGATTGCAGTGTTGGCTTCATCACATATCAGCAGCTAATTTTGTCTCGCTTGGGCTCTGGTCCTTCTGTAAATGGGGGCGGGGGTGGGGTGGGAGGGTATCAGGTAGCTGTTTGGAGGTTTTGTTTTGTTTTGTTTTGTTTTGCCAAAGAAGCAAGAAGTTTGTTAAAGCCCTTAGCCCAGAGCACCACACAAATCAGGAATGGGGATGGGGTGTGATGAGTGACAACTATGACCTAACCCAGTGACACCCATTTACAATCATCCTCCCCACTCAAACTTCAGCTACTGTAGCTATGATCCCTGAACTAGAAGTCAGAAACAGAATTTTGAAATTTCTTTCAAGCTGGAAGCCTAATCCACATTACAACAAGATCCAGGTGGTCTGTCTTCACGCTGCAGCTTGAGAAACACCAACCTAGAACATTGGAGGCTTGCTACTAGTTGCCGCCAACAATCTTTTGGCTTCTTGGAGTCACTAGGAGCACCCCCCCAACACACACACACACAGCTCTGCCTTTGGTGCTGGTGCCATTTTCCCCAGGACTGCCTTCTGAACACACAGCACCATTCTGGTCCTCTATTGCCTTTCTCTTCCTCTGATGCTCTACTGGAAAAGTGCCAAGAAGAGAAAACAGTTAGCTGGGATAGGTGAGCAGAAGCAAAGGAAGGAAAGCTAGAAACACAGGTGAACTAGCATGAACTACCAACTCCAAGCAGTCTCCAGGGTCTTCTTCACTGCTGCAACAGGGTGAGGCTCAAAGTCCTGTGCCCAGAATTCACTAGGGTGACTTCTACCTTGTGTGGGGTTTCAGCCTTGGACATCCCATACCTGGAAACAGGAACCCAGCAACTTGGGATTCTCGGAGCCTAGGTCATGTCTGATATTCCTTCCTTCAGGAAAGTGTTGCAGGATGTCGGTGTACCGGAAAAGAGATCCCCGAGCCTCAGGCCATGCTCTTTCAATGCCTTTTGTCCAGGTGTCACCCTCTAGGTGAAGCTAGGGGTAGTAGAGTGGTTCTCAGGGAACAACCAAGTCCCCTGTCCAAACTGGGGTTCTTGAGAATTGTTGGCTTACTTCCTCAGTGGCATGGTTTTGTTCAATGGCATGTTTGCACCCTGAGGCAGCCCCAACTAATGCCTATTGGATAGGAAAGGGCCACTTGCTGGAGCATTCCAGTGGCAGCATTGCCAGGAACATGATGGAAGCTCCATTGTAACTGCCTTGAGAGTGAGTTCAGTCTCTCTGTCCCCCGTGGTGCTGTTGCCACTCCTGGGCATCGCTCCTGATTGAACATACTCCCTAGCATGGGATGGCCAATGACTCTGAGCCAGACTAGTTCTGGGGAATTGACTATCAAAAGACAAAATTGCAGCACATTTGGTAAGATCTTAACTGGCTTGATTTTCCATTCTGGAATGGGACTGCACTTAGGTCTATGAAATAGTGTCCCAAAGAGCTGAGTGGAGGGGCTGTTTTCACAGCCAGTAAAAGGGTCAGTTTAGTTACTATTCTTGTAGGACTTGGCTAAGACAGAACACCAGAAAATAATCTGTTAACATCAGGCTACATTTTTGTAAGGATTAAATTGAAGGAACTTAATTATCATGCTGATTAAAACTGGCCTTTGGGGGGAAATTTGGCTCTTTCCTGATTTCTCTGAAGGGTAGGTAATAACTTTGATGCTATTTCCAAAACAATGGCCTTCAATAATTTTCACTTAACAGGATTTAAGACAATGATTTTTCTTCCTAAGTATTGCTTATGCCTAAGAGCCTCTGGCTATGGTAACAGACTAGATAACTAATTTTCTCAAATTAATATACAGACAACCTCCAAAGTCTATAGGGAATTGGTTTCAGAAACCCTCAGACACCAATATCCACAGTCGACAATACTCTTACATAAAATGTTGTCCTATTTACATGTAACCTATGCTCAGTTTCCTCTGCACATTTTTTTGTTTTTGTTTTTGTTTTTTTGAGACAGGGTTTCTGTCTCAGGATTGCTTTGGAGGTTGTCCTGGAGCTCTCTCTGTAGACCAGGCTGGCCTTGAACTCACAGAGATCCTCCTGCCTCTTGCCTCTCTAGTGCTGGGATTAAAGGTGTGTGCCACCACCGCCCAGCTCCTCTGCACTTTTAATCATGTTCAGATTGCTGGTAATGTCCTCATACAACAAAAATGCCATCAACGTTGTGGCTGTGTTTTGTGTTTAGTGGATGAGGAGGAGGAAATTCTGCCTGGCCAGCATAAAAAGCACAGCCAAACCCACCACACCTGTCAGCAACAGAGCACTCCTAAGTACTTTTGATCTGGGGCTGGCAAGGTCAACGGTTCTAAAGACTTTGGATATGGAAGGCTGTACCATTTTCTTGTGTTTTAGACCTTTTGGGGGCAGACATTCCTGGGTACGTTGTGTCGACTTAAAATTTTCAGAAATTAGAAATGGCAGGGTGTGGTGGTATACATCTTTAGCCTCAGCACTTGGGAGGCAGAGGCAGGCAGATCTCTGTGAGTTCAAGGGCAGCTTCAGCCACATAGTGAGTTCCAGGACAGCCAAGGCTACTCAGAGAGACCCTGTGTTAAAGTAAATACAAATAAATAAATGAATAAATAAATACAAAATATGAAAAAATAATCTATGGCAAGTGTGTGAATACAATCTCATGCTGCTCTTTGGGGTCTATTTCTGACAAAGTTCCTGTGTGTAACCAGGCTGGCCTGGAACTTACGACTTTTCTGTCTGAATTTCTGAGATGCTGGAACTATAGCACAATTTCACTTTTAAAAGCATAAGCATTGCAAAGGAATATGAATTGAAAGCTAATAGTCCCCTTTCATGTCAACCCATTTTCCAGTTTACTTTTTCAGAGATCACCAGGTTTGGATAGGTCATTTAAGACAAGCTTTTTGCCATGACTCTGTACATTTGTAAATGAATAGAAACACATTTTTTTCTGTCTTTTTTGTTTTGCTTTTGAGACAGGGTCTTCTCTAACCCAGGCTGGTCTGGAAATTGGTACATAGCTTGGGATGACTTTGAATTACTGATTCTCCTGCCTCTACCTCCCAGCAAATGGGGTTATAGGGATATGCCATTATACCCAACTGTAAATAAAATTTTTAGTAGCAGTGAGACCAAGCTGTTTAGGACATTTACTAAAGCCTTGGAATTTGAAAAGCATTTTTATTAAAAAGTTACTTTATTTTATCTTTTTGAGTGTTTTGCCTGGGTTTATGTAAATGTGCCATGTGTACACATTCCCCAAGAAAGTTATAAGTGGGAGTAGGAGCCCCTGGAGCTGGAGTTATAGCTAATTGTGAGCCACATGTGGGTTCTAAAAACTGAACCTGGGCCTGCTGCAAGAGCAGCAAGTGCTCTTAACTGTTCAACCATTTCCCCAGCACCTCCCCCAAGTTGTTTTAAAAAGCAAATCTAAATATCAAACTACTCAATTTTGTTTTGTTTTTGAGGTAGAATTTCTCCATGTAACAGCTCTGGCTGTCCTGGAAACTTGCTCTGCAGACCAGGCTGGCCTCAAACTCAAAGAGATCTGCCCGCCTCTGCCTCCTGAGCACTGGGATTAAGGGCATGCGCACCCTCCACCCACAATTTACTCCATTCTCCTTAATGCCTGTATTGTATTTCTTGGCATGAACACACCATGTAACCACTCCCTGGGCTGCTCCTAACACATATGACATGTCTAAGAAAACAGTAGGTACACCTCAATTTCCAAGACAGTGATGTAAAATGAAGTTTTCTCTCATAGGCTGATCACCTCTAGCAGAGGTTATAATAGTGGGAAACTGACTAATGCCGTGTCCCTGTGGTCACTTATCCTTTCAGGGTATTTACATAAATTTATATGTATTTAGTTGCTGGCAACTAGGTGTGTGTGATAATCTGCTGAACAAGAGACACTCAGCACTTGTCCTCACAATGCCTTTAATCTGACAAGGAAAAGGGACATTGCACAGGTCCATTTCTCTGTTCCTAGTCTTCTCAGAAGGCAGGAAAGCAGCAGAGGGATGATACTAAGGAAACAGAACAATAGAAGGGCATAAGTCAAGACATGGCCTCTTGCTTCAAGGTTCAGCAGGCACAGTGAGCCTGGGAGTAGCTGTGGAAGCCATGATCTGAGCTTTACTGATGAGAGGCTTGCCACATGACTTGCCTTGGGTATTCTAACTCCTCATCTGGTAGTGTGAAGTCTTCCCAAAGTCACCCTCCAGTCAGGCCTCTGCAGCCTGTGTAAATGAATGGTTCCAGGTAGGAAGTGAGGGCAAGGGGAGTGCCCCTACTGGAGGTGTGGATGATGTTGTCCCTGACCTCAGGACCATGAGAACAAAGCCATTACTAATTTCTTCCTATAAAACTCTCTGTGTTGTTTAGTTAAATGTCATCTTCCAGGAGGTTGACGTACAATCAGTTTGTTCTAGAACTCCACAGAATTCATCGGAGGTTTGCACTTCCCAGTGATTGTTTTCAAACGGAAGTTGAAGAGCTCCTCACGGGAAACTTAAAACTTAAAAAGTGGCGTCTGCTTCCCAGTGTTGAGTGGTGATGCTGACATTTCACTGGAATCTGCTTCCCAGTGTTAGTGGTGATTCTGGCATTTCACTGGCTTTCTTTCGAAGAAAAACTAAAATGACCAACAGGAAGCTCCCTGCTGTGCCAATGCCTAGTCTTCCCAGATAGAAGCACTAAAATGGCAGAGTAGCTGAAGAAGAGACAGGCAAACAGTATCAGCTGTATGCTCTTAAAATATTTGTCAATTATTAGTAGTATTAGTAGTGGGAGCTGTGTGTGTGCATGTGTGTGTGTGTATGTGTGTGTGTGTGTAAGAGAGAGAGAGAGAGAGAGAGAGAGAGAGAGAGAGAGAGAGACAGAGAGAGAGAATGATGTATGTGTGCTATGGTGTACATGCAGAGGTCAGAGAATGACTCTGTGCAGTGAGTCTCTCCTTGTTGTAGTCAACAAAGCTGAAAGGAGTTGAAGATCTGAAGAGCACTCTGACATCAGATGTGGGGCTGCTGGTTTCAGGTCTTGCTTTGGTCCAGTGTTTTCCCACTATGCCTCTATGCTCCCTTTCCTTCCTTTTGGAATAGTAATGTGTATCCTGTGCCATTGTATGTTGGAAGTATGTGATCTACTTTTTGATTTTGAGTTTTACAGGGAGTTACAGTTAAGAAGTTTCCATGAGTCTCAAAAGAGATTTTGAACTTGGAACTTTTAAACAGTGTTGAGACTGTTGTAGGCTATGGGACTTTTGAAGTTGTGTTGAATGCATTTTTGCATTATGGTGTGGTCACATGCCTATGAAGGCTAAGAAGTGGACTGTGTGGTTAAATAAGAACAGCACTGATAAGCTCAAAGATTTGAATGCTTGGTCAGCAGGGAGTGGCACTACTAGAAGGTGTGGTTTTGTCGGAGGAAGTGTGTCACTGGAGTGGGCTTGGAAGTTTCAAAAGCACACTCTAGGCCCAGGCTCTCTCTCTCTCTCTCTCTCTCTCTCTCTCTCTCTCTCTCTCTCTGGATCAATAGTTCTCAGCTACTGTTTTAGCACTTGCCTGTATGCTGACATGTTTCCCACCATGAAACTGTAAGCAAGCCCCTGTTTCAATGCTTTCCTTTATAAGAGTTGCTGTGTTCATGGTGTCTCTTCACAGCAACAGAACAGTGACCAGGACACTCCTTTTACCATATGGGTTCAGGTCATCAAGCATGTAGGGCAATACACTTTGTGCACTGAGTCCTCTTGCAAGCCCTCAGCCATATTTAGTAAGCCTCGGTGTTTTCAGAAGGAAAATGGGATGGTAACTGGAAACGTTCTGAAAGTATTAAATATGATAACATTCACGAAAAGCTATGAATTTTCTGAACAAGCTATCAATAAAGGTTAGCTGCTAATACTGTCAGTATTCTGCTGAGTGCTGCTGTGGTTTGAACATTGTCTGCCCTATGACAGTTCATGTTGAAATTGCATCTCCAGGGTGACATACTCAGAGGAGGGATCAGGTGGGACCTCCAGGAGGTGATTATGGCTCTGTGTTCATGAATAAATTAACCCATTCATGCAATTAATGAATTAATGGGTCTGGTATCAAAGCCAGTTTGGCTGTATTTTTCAAGGACTCCCCGCCTCTTGTCACATGGTGACCTATACTGCCTCAGGACTCTATCAACAAGATGGCCATCAGCTGGGGCTTAAGAGATGGCTCAGCCCAGAAAGTGCTTCCTGCACAAGCCTGAGGACCTGAGTTTGATCCCCAGAACACATGTAAAAGGCTGGGTGGGGTGGTATGTGTTTGAAATCCCTGTACTGGGGACACAGAGACAAGCAGATCCCTGTGGCTCAACCAGCAAGTCTCAGGTCAGTGAAAGATTCTCAAAAACCAGTGCAGACAGATCCTAAGGAGCAGCACCCAAGGTTAACTTCTGGCCACTATGTGTACAGACACGAACACTTGCATACATACACACAAAGATGCACACACACGCACATACACACAGACACACAGACACACAGACACACAGACACACAGGCACACAGATACAGACACACACACACACACACACACACACACACACACACACACACACACACCACCACCACCACCACCACCACCACCACCACCATCATCACCAGAACTATGAGCAACAAAAATATTCCTTTACATTTATAACTTACCCAGTCTGAGGCATTGTGTTTTGTAGCAACAGAAAATGAACTCAAACAACTGCCGTGCCCAATTCCATATTCACCAGCCTAGACACCTGAGCAGCCGTGACTGAGGAGGCACAAGCATGAACTGCACCATCTGCCTGTGTTTTGAATATTTCAAAAACCAGTGAACCCTGAACACTAAGTGTGGCACCGATCCTTGCTTGTGAATCATGCGGTATCATTCTCTGTGTTTCACACTGAGATGGAGTGCACGCCTATGCTTTCAGGTGCTGAGGGCCACTGAGGCCCCAGTCACTGTGTGGGAGCCCATCACCCTCTCCTGTGCTCTTCTGCCCAAGTTGGCCTTTACTTCACTTTCAAGAATCTGAAATTCTGAGTTCTATGTGTTTTTATCTAGCCTGGCTCGCAGCTAGTCTTTCTTCAGACAATTGTGAGTAGAAGGATGAGCATTCCTGTGCTGCTCAGGGTGTTAGGACAATGGGGTCCACTGGGTGGGAGGAGGGGCTGAGGGGTGGGGCCAGGAGACCTGTGTGTCAGTGATGCCTTTGCCTCACTTTTACCTCCAGGAATGGGGCAGGCAGGACTAGCAGGCAGCTGGGAGGATAATGTCTAGAAGGGTGTTGAGTTCCTCAGAAAGGGGTTTCTCTAAATTCAGGGCATGGCTGTGTCACTCAGGAAGAGGCAGCTATCTCTCAGGCCCTCTCCACATGTCACTGTAATTGCAGAGACACTTTCATGGCGGCCTGGCCGAAGAGAGCTCACTGGCCAGACGCTGCAGGTCACAGGTGTGGAACTGTGTCTGAAAAGCTATATGAGCAGTGATAACAGCCTGAGGCAGGGAGCAAAACAAAATCCAGAAGTCCATCTGTGCTAGGACTCTCCACTTCAACCCTCCCCCACCCCCTTCCCCAGATGGAGATCCTAAGGGGCTGTTACTCTGAGTGTATTATCTGTGGAATTGTATGTTACCTGTGGAATTGTGTGGAAACTAACACCCAGGAACCTTTTACATATACAGGCTCAGAAGCTCTCAGAACTGTTTTTATACTTTTGCCTGTTTAAAGATATTTCTTGGGACCTGAAGTTGCCATGGATGAAGGCATATTCCCTAATGTACAGGGAAGAATGTGCGGTGGCCACCATGGGGCAAGTCCTCTTAGCCATGCTTTTCACTCATTCTTCTGGATAAGGTTCTACAGGGTAAGGGAACTCAGTGGTAGCCTAGTGGGCTAGCATTAGTAGCCTGAGTCACAAACGGTTGAAGGGACATAATGCAATGGGTGCCATAGACTATTCTTCTCTAAATCAAACCTGTACAGGGACCAGGTGAGTCAGCAGGGACCCAAGAGCTCTTTTGGAGGATGGGCTTAAGGGTAAGTAAAAGGCAACATATGTGAGACTTCCTACAGAAAAGAATCAATGATGATTTGAATTCAAAATGCACCACTCATGTTTTGAATCTGTGGTTCCCACCTGGCAGTGCTATTTCAGGAAGCTGTAAAAGCTTGGAAGTGGGCGCCTGCAGAAGGAAGTCAGTCCATGGGGTATGCCTTTTAGAGTACTGGGACCTGGGGTCCTCTTATCACCATCCCCACTTCCTGTCTGCCTTGGTGTGATCTGTTCTGTCACACTCTCCGTGCCATGCTTGACTGACACCTCTAAAACCATGAGCCAAAACAAATCTCCCATCCTTTAAGTTGTTCTGTAACATTTTGGTCACAGCTGGGCAAAACTAACCATCACACAATCCATCCAGGAAGAAACATATTGGACCACAGCCACTTCCGCCTTTTTCTTCTGAAAACTAGAGTCCCTTGGCCCTTACCTAGAAACCCCAGTCTGCTCTGGGACTCACAACAAGCCCTTGTGTCTTTAGGCTTAAGCTGAATTGAGTTTAGATTGTGACTTTTCTTCTTGAACACAGATGTCCAGTGGCTAAGCCTCAGTGTCTTCATCAATAAAAAGGGCGGAGTAATGTTAGCCCTATGGACATGTTGACAAGGTAGAAGTCACACGTTAGATTTCAGAAATGAAGAGAAAGATCAGTGGTTGGGGGTAAGTAGCAGGACTGTTTGAGATCTTGATGTTTCTTGAGAGTTATAGAACTTGTCCTGGCAACCTGGCTGTGCTCCCAAACGGCCATATTTGGGTCTCTTTCCCTTGGTCCTGATGGGTGTCTGTGAGATGCAGCACCAGGCTGCCTGGAGTGTCTTCATAGTGCCCCTGTTTGTGCATTGACGAGCTTCCTGTTATGCACCCACTCGATAAACAGACTCTGGCTGAAATTCCATCGAGAAGAGACAAACAGTGAATAAAGTAAGCACGTCAAATGCATGGTGTGAGGTGGTAAGAAGCTCCCCTTGGGGCATGTGGAGGGAGCGAGGGAGAAAAGTCACTGTGGGGTGGAAATTTTTGAGAAAATATTCCGGAAGTCCTCACTGAGAAGCATCAGTGGGTTAATATTGTAACCTGGAGGTGATGCTCTGACACTACTGCAGCTGTCTGCTGTCTGGTCCCACACATCTGGCCACACTGTTTGCTTTGCCTGAGAGCCTGATCTTGGACCTAAGAAGGACCTGAGTCAGCCCAGGCTGATGCAGAGAGATGGGAACACCACGGAGGTGACAGGCCTTCAGCAAGAAGAGAGAAGCTGGGGAAAACTCTCGGGTCCAATGGGTGCCCGGGAGGACCTGCACACTCAGAGTGGAGCAATGACAGGGACCTCTCAGCAGCCAGGCTTTATGTTCTCATTACACAGCGTGCGGTCTAATCAACATGATCAGCATCACAGCTTGTTAGAAATACCAAATTTTAGCTCCCAGCCCAGACCTACCGAAACACTCTGCATTTCAACAAGACATTGCATTTTAATGTGATTTGTTTGCACATTAAAGTACAGCTGTGCCAAATAGAGTATAGTACACATGTCTGATTCATTTGTACATAGTTTATATGTTGCGCTTGAGGAAAGTTGAGCTGTTATTTGTATAAGGGTGGTATGTAGGGCAGAAGAAACTGCTAGAGAAGAATATAGCAGTGCTGCAATAGTCAGAGATGAATGTTCCTTTTATAGTTGCTCTGTGTATCTCAATACTGGGATTCTTTCCTAGGGAGAGGGAGATAGAACTGGATAAGAAGAGAACACGATCAGCTCCTTTTGAGGTCATCATGACTTAAATCCCATTTCTGGTAACCTAGTCACATGACCAGATATAGCTGCAAGGGAAGCTAGGAGATTAGCAAGGCAATTGGATTTCCAACCTTTTTTTTTTTTTGGATTTAAGATGTATTTCATTTTAATGTGTGTGTGTGTGGGGGGGGTCATGTGGATGTGCATATGGGTAAAAGTGCCCACAGAAGACAGAAGGGTCAGATACCTTGGAGCTGAAGTTACAGGTGGTTGTTAGCCTGATGTGAATACGGGGAGTTGAGTCCTCTGCAAGAGCAACACCCACACCTAACTACCAAGCCATCTCTAGTTCCTGGATCTTCTCCTTCTACTAGTGCTGTACCATAGAAGAAAAGAAGAGTGGATTGTGTGGTTACAAAAGGCCCTTTCTGCAACCCCAAGGAGAGAATCACTGGGGCAAGTCAGGGACAAGGGTATAGGCTGGATTGAGGACTGGAGTACAGTCCCAGGCAACTTAAATTGAGGTCTCATGTATCATGATGCCTTGAACTTTGACCAGGAGGCATCTCCAAGGCCAGTTCCAAGTGATTTAGGTCCAAGACCATGACTAATGTTTACAGCCTTTTTGAAAAAAAGAACAATGTGTACGTATGTGCATGCGTGTGTATGTGTGTGTGTGTCTGCACCCCTGTGTATGTTCATTTATGTGCATGCATGTGTTTCTGTGTGTATATGTGTCTGTTTGTGTGTCTGTGTCCCTGTGTATGTTCATGTATGTGCATGCATGTGTTTCTCTCTCTCTCTCTCTCTCTCTCTCTCTCTCTCTGTGTGTGTGTGTGTGTGCATGTGTGAGTGATAAGGGATGTCTTTCTGTGTGCTGCGAATATTCATTGCTTTTATTGGTTGGTTAATAAAGCTCTTTTGGCCAATGACCAGACAAAATATAACTAGGTGGGAAATCCAAACAAAGATGCAGAGAGAAGGAAGGCAGAGTCAGAGGAGATGCCACATAGTGCCGAAGCAGGAACAATCCAGAGCATTACCAGTAAACCTCAGCCTGTGGCAACACATAGATTAATAGAAATAGGTTAATTTATAAGAGAGGGCTAGCCAGTAATATGTCTGAGCCATTGGCCAAGCAATTATATTTAATATTAAGCCTCAGAGTATTATTTCATAAGCAGCTGCAGGAACTGACAGGAGGCACAAAAAACATCCAATTACTTGTGAATGTTTGTGTCTGCATGTGCATGCATGCATGCATGTGTGTGTGTGTGTGTGTGTGTGTGTGTGTGTGTGTGTGTGTGTCAGTCCTCACCAACTATCTTGTTTGAGACAAGATGCCTTGTTTGCAGCTGTATCCTCCAAACTAGCTGGCTCGTGATCTTCCAGGGATTTTCTTCTCTCCAGCTCCCATGTTGTAGGAACAGGGGGATTACAGATGTATGCTTCCATGTCTGGACTGACACATGCTCTGGGGATCCAACTCAGACCCTCATGCTTGTCCAGTAAAGTTCCAGGTAACTACTGAGCTGTCTCCCCAGACCATATTAAATCTGTCCACCATCACCCTGCTCTTGTTTTCTGAGGCTCCAGAAAAGCAAACTCAATTTCCTTCTTCCTCTTGAACTATCCAGCTAGCCATAGACTGAGAGAGATGTGGCAGGTGAAAAATTAGAATCCTTAGTTTCTCCTTCCCCTTCATGATATCACTTTAACATTTAATCAAGGTGTCCAAGGATACCAATTGTCATTGTCTGTTTCTTCTACTTCCCCATTCTAGTCCCACTTTCTGCTCATCTACTTTTGGAGGGCTGCAGGCTCAAGAGCACCATCCAAGGAAAAGACAGCTGTCATGTTCTCTGCTGAGCACAAGTCTCACGTTTCTAAAAATGGGAACACTGGGAAGGGTGACTGGGACAGGGATTGTTTATACATGTTTGTGACACTGTGGCGCTGGGTTTAATACATGGTCCTAGAGTTTGACATGAATAGTGCAGCCCATGGTTGTACATGAGGCAGACCCTGTCCCATAGTAAGCCTTTCTCTGCTTTGGGGTGTTTTCCTGGTTGTGTTTTTCAACCCAGTTTTATTGGCCTTGGAGCTAGTGGGGGTTTACTTAGATTCTTGTGATATAAATTCCAGTTCCAACTCTTTGCGTGTGTGCTTGCATATATGTGTATTATATGCCTGTGTGTGTGTGTGTGTGTGTGTGTGTGTGTGTGTGTGTGTGTGTGTGTGCATATGGAAGCCAGTGGTTGATGTCAGACATCCTCCACAATCTTCAATTCATTTTTCAAAACTTATTTATTTTTATTTTATGTGCATTCATGTTTTTCCTGCATGTATATATTTATGAGGATGTCGGATCCTCTGGAACTGGAGTTACACGCAGTTATGAGCTGCCATGTAGGTGCTGGGAATTGAACCTAGGTCCTCTAGAAGAGCAGCCAGTGCTCTTAACTGCTGAGCTGTCTCTCCAGCCCCCATCTCCACCTCATTCTTTGAGACAGGGTCTCTCACTGAGCCTGGAGCTTGCTGTCTCAACTAAAATGGCTGTCCAGTGAGCCCTCAAAATCTGCTTGTCTGTCCCCATCTCCAGCAGTAAGGTTATAGGCTTATAATGCTATTTCTGGCTTTTATGTTGATGTTGGGGATCTGAACTGGGGTCTTCATGCTCAAAAAGCAAGCCTTAAATTACTCAGCTTATTTCTAGAATCTGGGGGTGGAGTCTCAAATGAGTAATGGTTTTTATCAGGTTTGCCTGTGAGGGACTGTCTTGATTATTAATTGATGTAGGAGGGCCTACTGCATGCTGTACAATTCCCTAAGCAGGTGGTCCTACGCTGTATGAACAATCTTGTTAAACATGAGCCTGAGATAGCTAGCAAACGGTATTCCTCCACAGTTTCCACCTCAAGTTCTGCTTGGGTTCTTGCCCTGACTTCCCTCATTGATGGACTATGAACCAGAAGTATAATCCAAATAAACCCTTTCCTCCCCTAAGCTGCCTATGGGCCAATCATTTTGTCACAGAAACAGAACGAAACTGTAATGATGGGTTTCACACGTTTAGATAGGAAGAGAACCAGGCCCAGCATGCATCAGTCCAGAAGATTGCAGCTGCCTAGAGGGCAGTAACGTTAAAGATGAGCCATCTACTGTGAGGCAAGGAGTGGCGCTTGATGGGAGAGCACATGACTAGTAAGTGTGAGTCCCTGGCTTCACCAGCAGCACCACACAAAAGAAAAGTAAACACACAATGAAAACACAGATTTTTATGACAGCTATTTACTATAAGCTGGGTATGGGATTAGACTTTGTTTTACAACAAAGTGATGCTTTTGTGGTGGTAAAATACACATGATATTTTATCATTATAATAGTGTATAATATAGTTCAAAAGACAGTAGAAAGAAAGGATTTTGACATGTATCCTCATAAAGATATGACAGCTGGACATGATGGCAATGTCTGTCACTCTAGAATTTGGGGGGGGGGGTGATTCAGAAGAATCATGAATTCTAGGCCAGCCTGCTCAACAAAACATCAAAGAAAGAGTTGCAAATGTTTGAGGTCACAACTATATTTAATCTGATTCAAGCATTGTGCATATATACAAGTCTCAAGAAAGTACATGATACTCCATTAATCTGTACATGTTGAATGTTTGTATACATCAGTGAAGGAGGGACGGAAGGAAGGAAGGAAGGAAAGAAGAAAGATTGTTTCACTCTTAAAAAAACACACACATATATATGCGCATTTCTATGCATTTGTGTGCAGTGCCTAAGGAGGCCAGAAGAGAGTGTTGGATCCCAAGCTGGAGTTACAGGCATGGGAGCTGCCCAACGTGAGTGGTGCGGATCAACTCAGGTCCTCTGGGAAAACAAGAAGGCCTTTTGACTGCCACACCATCTCTCCCACCCTTACCTCATCATCTTAAGCATAGTGGTCTGACAATGTTCACAGTGGTATAAAACTATCATCGCTGTCTATGGCCAAAATATTTGCATTATAATTTTCTATTATCTCACCCTAGATCTTGGTAACTTGCATTCTGCTTTCTGTCAGTATGAATGTTCCTATTCATGGACATCGTGTATAAGTAGCATCACTCAGTATTTGTCCTTGTATATCTGGTTTATTTCATTTGAGCATAATGACCTACCTATGCTACAGCATGTATCACACAGAGTATATTCTACCACTTTTCGTGGTAGAATAGTATTCCACCACATATGTGAACATGTCATGCTTTGTTATCCATTCCCTGGTGGTGGGCAGTTGAATTATTTCCCACCTTTGCCTGCTATTAATAAGGCTGCTATATGATACACAGGCATCTGTTCATATTCCTGATTCCAGGTTTTTAGCCTGCATATTTAGGAGTGAAGTTGCTGCTGTGACACATGGTGACTGTATGTTTAGAATTGTGAAGAATCTCCAGACTGCTTCCCACCTGCAGTCCACAAGTGACCCAGTGTCCCATGCTCACCAACACTTGGTTATCTTCTGGATTTCTTTTTCTTTTTCTAAAAATGATTATTGTCATCCCAGGGGGGTGTGAAGTGGTAGCTATTGTAGTTGGACTAGAGTTTTGATTCAACTATTGTCAAAGTCTTTGTAACACTCTTAGAAGGCTGGGGAAATTCTCTTGGCTCCAGGGTATGGGCAAAGCATACACCCAGGAGATGGAATTTTCATCATAGGGTTTTGAAATGTCAGTGATAGGTGAATAGTACATGGATGAGGGATGCTAAAGGGATGCTAGCCGTCCCTAGAGACTATGGATCACATACAATGGCAGCCCACAAATCCTGCTGCCATATGAAGAGATGAGTCATCTCCTAAAAGTCTGCTGAAAGCCACTGGCTTCATACCCACATCACTGCTCAATGTCACAAATGTATGTCACTGCATTAGGAAAAAAGTGTAAGTGCCCTTCCCCGGGGTCTCCAAGTATATATCAGAGAGCTGTCCATATTATCAGGACTAAGAGGCTAAAATAATAATAAAATAAAACATAGATGTGATAGGGAATATACTTCTGTGTATGTTCATCTTATTGATTGTTGAATAAAGTACTGTTTGGCCAATGAAGCAGCAAGTTAGACGGGACTAGGAGTCAAAGGGGATTCTGGGAAATGTAGTAAAGAAGTGGTGATCCAAGCAGGAAGTGACATAGCAGGGAGACTCATATTTAAGGAAGGACAAGGAGGAAGTGGTCCCCTTTCCCCTCCACTCTTCCTCCAGAGTTGTGATGTGATCCACCGGCAAGGGAAGACACCAATGGAAGGCGTCTGGTAAGATAAATCTTATAAAATATATAGATTTATGATAATTAAGACTGAGCTAACAGATGAGAATCCTAGTCATTGGCCAAGCAGAATTTGTACCTAATACAAGTCTCTGTGCATTAATTTGGGCCCTAACTCAGCAGGCAGAACTCGGGTGGCTGGCGGAGACCACCAACGTGGCGGTGGGGCTTGAACGGCTTTTGGTGGAAAGATTTATAGTAACATAGATGCATATTGGTTACATATCTGCCATGCAGTTTAGTTTCTTTGAAAAAGACAGAACTGTTATAACAGAACCCTGGTACCAGCTTAGGAACCATGTGTCAAGCACACCCTCCAGGATCCTGGTGGGCAGAGAATGGAGCTAGTGACCATCTTCACTGTTCTTTTGGAAACACAAAGACTGGATGGGGAAATATTAGGTCAGGGTACCCACATAAAGCTTGTAGAAAACAAAAAGACTGAAGAAACAGGGCTGGGGACATAGCTCAGTTGGTATACTTCTTGCTTAGCATGCACAAGGTCCTAGGTTTGAGCCTCAGCACTCCATAAAAATCATGCATGTTGGTGCATGCCTATAATGCCGGCATTCAGGAGGTAGACACAGAAGAATCAGGCATTCAAGTTCATTCTCATCTGATAGAAAACAAAACAGGCTACCATAAAGCAGGACATCTGAAAAATTAAAGTCAGAAACAACTTCAAGAAAATAATAATGAAGCAACTTTGTTTTAGTTTTACACTGTCATTTTTCTTTTATTTCTTTCTAATATGAAGGTAACTGAAGCAGCACAGAAAAAGAATAGCAAAATGCCAACTCTCATGTTGCTGTCAGCTAGTCTGGACAGTCTTCAACTCGTAAGCAATCAGGTTTTAGCAAAACCCTCACCTACCACCTCCTATTCTATAGCAACATCTCTCTGTCCATTTCCTCTCCTGCACACCTCCTATTCAGGAAGTATGCTTTTCTATCACTGTGATAAGACATGACGGTGACCAAGGCAACTCATAAAAGAAAAAATTTATTAGGGCGTTACAGTTTCAGAGAGTCCATGACCATTAGGGTGGGGAGCATGGCAACAGGTAGATAGGCATGGCGCTGGAGCAGCAGCTGAGAGCACACGTCCTGATCCACAAGCACAAGGCTAATTGGGAATGGTGCAGGCTTTTGAAATCTCAAATCCAGTGACACACCTCCTCCAACAAGACCACATCTCCTAACCCTTCCTAAACAATCCTACCAACTGGGGACCAAGTATTCAAACATATGAAGATACTGGGCCATTCACATTCAAATTATCATGTTAGAAATATACTCATTTATATTTTAAAGAAAGAAAGAAAGGAAGAAAGAAAGAAAGAAAGAAAGAAAGAAAGAAAGAAAGAAAGAAAGAAAAAACAAACTCAGCTGGGACCCTCTGTTGCCTGGATAAATTTTGTTTACAGTTAAGATAAAGATATCTTCCACTCTTATTTTCTATCATTTGTACTAGCAAATACAAATGGGCACAGAGACACCTCGTAAAACAGCAGGAGGTAAGGAGTCACTAAAGAGAGGACACTCCTGTTAGCACCACAGAGGATGAAACTATCAGTCACTTAAGTGTTGTTTCTCCAACTGTGTCCTGCCCAGTTGCAACCCATCTCTTCATCAGAACTAGCCTGCTATGACTGTTCTAACGAAATACCTCAAACTGTGTAGTTTAAATGGCATAAACACATTTCTCACAGTTCTGCAGAGTAAAGTCTGAGAGAAGCTATCAGTGGGTTTAATCTTCAGAAGCCTTTATCTTTGACTTGCAGATGTCACCTCATGAGGTCATTCTCCATGTGAGGACATTGCTCATATGCAACCAGGGTCCACCCTAATGAACTTCTTCCACCTTCATTGACCTCCTTAAAGCCACCAGGTGCAAATGCACTCAAGCTTTGAGTCATGAGGGTTAGGGCTTTATCACAAGAATTTGGAGGGACACAATACATGCCATCACACACTCCAGATAAGAGCCACTGTCTTGCCTTTTATAGTAACCACATCATTTTTCCACCAACCAAATCAACAGGATTTGCTTTCCACATTTTAAAAATCTTGAAATATTGTTTAATCTCTTCTAGTCCATTGACTTCTCTCTGCCAGGATCCTCTTTTATGCAACACATCTGTTGGGTTTGATTGACACCTGTCACAGAATTCCTGGGGATTGGCTTTTACTAATTGTACACCAGCGCTGTTCAACCTGTTATTCTTTCCCACATAACTTGGTAAATGGGTCCAGGTCAAACTTAGGTTTGATCCCTTTAGCAAGACTATATAATCAACATGAACAAAAC
The DNA here is from genome assembly GCF_003668045.3 of Cricetulus griseus. Lineage (NCBI taxonomy): Eukaryota > Metazoa > Chordata > Mammalia > Rodentia > Cricetidae > Cricetulus > Cricetulus griseus. Next base: position 141,924,258 of record NW_023276807.1, on the reverse strand, counting down.
ATCTCATGCTTCTGTTTTGATGATTGCAAGTGTTGATGCCAAATATCCAAATCTACACATTTCTTTCCAGGTGCTAGACCATATAGTCTAGCTCCATCTTCTTGGTTCATTGAATTCATTAGCTGAGTAAGACCCTTATAAAACTGTTTTCTGGGTACCAAAATAAATTCATAAAGGAACAAACAATCCAATAAATGTTTAATTTTTCCCAGTTTTCAAGGCAATGGACTATTGATTCCCTGCCAATTAAAAAACCAAGCATTATGATAAACGTATGCACTTGAATATACTTGAGAGCCTCCTCTGTAATCCTTATCCTTATTAAAGCTCATTTATCCCTTTCTGGGCTCATGGGAGCTTTGTACATCAGCCTTGAATATTGTTTACGTGACCTCAGTTGTCTTTCATAACTTCTTCATTATCAGGAGGAGGCCAGATCATCAGAGCTCATCTTGTACATTTCTCTGATAAATCTTAGTGGGATTCCAAGATGAGAGACTGTGTGGTAGGGATGCTCACTGATCATATGTGATTGTTGTTTCCATGGTGTTTTAGTTGACAAAACACTCCATCTACTCCTATAAATATGCCCATATTAGCTTGGTGTGCAGCAGATTCACTTTCTGTCTGCACCTCTCTCTTTTTGTCCATGTGAATAGTTATCTGTTGGTTCTCAAGGACACAGGAGATGCTGGAATAAGAGGACTACTTGATCCCAAGTTACTCCTGGCTGACCCCACATTGTACACATGACTACTTCAGAACAATAGGGACACCAATATCATTAAATATTGTTGCCAAAAGCAACTGTTGAGTATTTTCGCCTCTGATATTTTCCTTTCTCCTTATTTCTTTGATTATCAGATTGACCCATCAGATCAGCATTAGTGGACCATATTATTTATAACTAGTTTGTCTACCAAGAGTGGAGAGTTTAATGAGTTTTGATAATATATAGTGTCCATACCACAAATTTATTTAAGTATCACAGTCTATTTAATACCACAGATGTGTGTATGTATGTACATAATGTTCATATTATATATTTAAATGATACAACACATCAACTAATGTAAATACGTCTAGCACAAAACTAGTCACATCTCTTTGCAGTCTACAGTCTCCGTTCCTTGACTCTTGGTTCCTAACAACCATAATCTGTTTTATGTCACAATTGTTTTATTCTTATCAATGCTCATGTAAACGCTGTCATAGTTGAAGCCTTTGGTGTCTGGATTTATTCATATAGCTCCGGGATTTTGACATTTACACATACTGATGTATTTTACTCACTTTTATTGGTGAGTATACTTTTGTTGTAGGACTATATCACTATTCTTTCTACATTTTAAAAAGGATTTTATTAGATATACTTATTATGCATAATGCTTCATTATGACCTTTTCAGACATGTATATAATGTATTTTGATCACAGTTACCTCCCATTACCCTCTGTTATCCTCTCCCACTCTCATTGAGCCTCCCCTCTTCCCAGGTAGTCCCTTTCTGTTTTAATTCCCCCCTTTTCCTTTGGTGAAACAGTGAGTTTAATCAGAATTACTTTCAGGAGCTTGGGTAAGGAGTTCTTTACATGAGCATGGGCAACTTACCAGTGGCTACACCACTGAAGAAAACAATTGCTCCCTCCCCTAGCAACCATGCAACAGAGTTCAAGCATTAGGGGAAAAGGGCCATAGAAAAGGGAAAGGGCATGGGGGAGACCTGCCTCTGGGGACAGCAGCAGCATGAGAGAGGAAAGAGAGGCAGAGAGACAGAGACAGAGACAGAGAGAGACACAGAGAGAGACAGACAGAGGAAAGAAAGAAAGAGATGGGAGATGGGCAGAGTCCTTTTAAAAGGGAACATAGTGAATATACAGAGGTGGTGCTCTTATTGGCGGCAGCTGAGGGAGTATCCTGTCAGAACTCCAAAGGCAGGCCAGAACAAATGTCTATATACAAATGGGGGATACATTAGGGAGCAGGGCCTAGTTGGTGGAAGTAGTTCACAGGGGGTACAGCCTTGAAGAGGATATTGGGACCTTAGCCCATTTCTCTCTCTCTCGCTCTCTCTCTCTCTCTCTCTCTCTCTCTCTCTCTCTCTCTCTCTCTTTCTCTCCCCGTGTGTGTGTGTGTGTGTGTGTGTGTGTGTGGTGACACACACACATGCAGAGTGAGAAAGAGAGAGAGAGAGAGAGAGAGAGAGAGAGAGAGAGAGAGAGAGAGAGGAGAAAGACTTTTAAGTCAGGGTCTCACTCTAGCTGTCCTGGAACTCACTATGTAGACTAGGCTGGACTCAGATTCACAGAGATCCCACTACTGGGATTAACATGAAGCACCACTATGCTGGCTCTTTCTGTTTTTGTTTCCCAATGACTGTGAGTTGAGTAGTTTCCTCTACCATACTTTCCTGCCATGATGTTTTACCTCACCACAGTCCAGAGAAATAGGGTCAAACAATCCTGAACCAAAATCGTGAGCCAAAATGAAAATTTCAGGGTTAGTGAGATGGCTCACTGGATACAGTGCTTGTTGTGAAAGCCTGATAACTTGAGTTTAAGTCCCAGGCGGCCTGGGAAGGTAGAAGGAGGGAACTGAGACCACAAGGTTGTCCTCTGCCTTCTAAATGGGTACTATGATACGTATAGATTTACACACACACACACACACACACACACACACACACACACACACACACACACACACACATCAAACACAAATGGAATAACAGTAGCAAACATTGAAATGGATTAAGAAAGCTCTCAGCTCTCATCCAAGAAGTTTCTTTGTGCAGTAGCAGGTAGTCAATGCAGAAACTCACAGCTAATCAAAGTGGAGAGAAGTGTCCCTGTGTGGGACAACCATGTCACCTTCTACCCCAAGGCTCAGGGACCACCGGAGAAGAGTGAGCAGAAAATTGTCAAAACCAGAGGTCAGGAAGGACTGGAGGGAAGCAGTGTCTCCTGGACAAAACAAGAAGCTGTAGTCATAAGCTCCCATCAGTCATGTTTGCCTGCATGACACCTGAAGAAGATGGAGCCAATGAGCATTCCAGCAAAGAGTGGGAAGGCTTCACAAATCCCCACCCCTAACCAAGGTAGATGGCTTCTGAGAGAGGGAGAGTCCATTTTCTTTAAGGGTATGGCCCATGGCAAATGATTTATGCTCTGGTAGACACTCAGGAAATGATGGGCACAAATGGGTTATTTAACAAAACATAAAGTGGAGGCAGGCATGGAGGTGGAGGAGGATCTCAGAAGAACTAAGGGAAGAAGCAGGAGTGGATATGCTCAAAATACATTGAAATTCTCAAAGAATTAGTAAGTATAGCTTTAAAAAATTAAAAAATAGACATTTCTCCAGAAGCAGAGGCAGGTAGATCTCTGTGAGTTCAAGGTCAGCCTGGTCTACTGAGTGAGTTCCAGGACAGCCAAAGATACACAGAGAAACCCTGTCTGGAAAAACCAAACCAAACCAACCCCAACCCATTTCTTCCTTGTTCTGTCTTAGATATTTTTGTCATAATGATGGAAATCTAACATACTCCCAAGGCACCTATGCCCAGGTCACCTGAGCTTCCTGCAGAAGTCTGTAAGATGGACTTAAATTCTCTGACTCAGTTTTCGCAATCCTTACAGCTATCTTTGCAACAGAGAGAAGGACGGTGCCTCCATCTCTGTCATGGCTGCTCCGCAGCTACTCTCACGGTTTGCTTTGTGGTTTTACTGTGATCTCCTGGGATGCCCCATAACCCCTTCCTCCATACCCAGCCCTGCCTGCTCAGGGGCCTCCCATTATGCCTTCCTTTTCATTTTCTCACAGCGGCACCTTTAACTCAAAAATTTCACTCAGGTCCTAATTCAATTGGCCTTGAATAATCCCAATACCATTTTGAAAAATCATTCTTTTTTTCTTGTCCCTTCTTTGTCTCTGTGGCAAGGAAGCCACACAGGCTGAACAGGCTGCTTTTCAGTAAGTATTGTCTGTTCCTCCATCTACTTTTGAATTTCACTTTGCAATGATGGAAAAGTTTCTCTGCCACCCCCTGAGCTGAGCGTTATCAACTTGGATTTGCATATAAGAAAACCTGGAGCAATTGTGAAAGAAAACAGGCAAATGAGAGCTTGTTTGTTTATAGCAACTGCAGACAGGTTCACAGTTGCTTTCCCACAAAAGGTCCAAATGCAGCTTTCACTGCTGTTCACAGGTAGTAATCTATGCACAGCTCCTTACCTTGCAATCAGTCTAGAGGTTATACACGTGGGGCACCTTCTATAAGAAAGGATACACAAAGATATTGCTTTTTGCCAATGTTACAAAACACAGCTCATGAATAAATTACTAGCCTACCTCCCACACCCCATAAGCTCCACTCAGCCCCTTCAGGACCTTCTGAGCAAACCAGAGATCCCTGAAGCTTATGTTTCATTAGCATCATAGTAAATATGCTTCTAATTATAATAAATGCTGCTTGTTTGTTGTTTGCCTCCAGTACCAGGGCTAAAGCCAGCTTACTCCATTCATCTTGTGGATCCCATGGTCCTGGCGCAGTGTCAATAGTCAATAAATATTTGTTAAGTGAAATTAATTGCTGGCAGCGAATGACAATGGTGATGAGTGTCCCATAACTACCTGAATGCAATTATTTTCACATAGCATGGATCTAGTTGAGCAGTCTGAGGTGGTTAACAAATCGTCTTGAATATACACATAAGGGCCACAAAGGTCATCTTGCCCCAGGGATTGGCTCCTCTCCAAGCACCCTCCCACAGAGCCTTCCACAGCAGTAGAGGCCATTCCTTTACCTAGAGTGTTGCAGATGTCTTCCCAGGGGTTCTGGAAGTCCCCAGCCCAAGGCTTGCAGCTTGCAAGACCATTGGCTGAAGCCAGGAGCCGAGGAGCTGGGTGACCTTTAACAAAGAACTTCAAGGCTTATTCTTTCCCCCAGACTTGCCAGCAGAAGACATGATAATCATTGACCTTTTCCTAAGGACACTCCTCAAGCTGTCACCAGAAGAAGGCCTACAGTACAATGGATAGAAGTTGACTTTCCCTCTGAGATTAAAGTGCCTGCTGATATCCCTCCATAGACGCTCCGAGACAGGAGCCATCTGCACCAGCAGCAATTTCCCAGCAGTGATCCGAGGATAAACTCCCAGTGAGAACTCAGCATCCCTTCTGAAGAGCAGGGTCACCAGCAGAACCCTCTAGAGAGCAGAGTGAGGTCTCTGTCTGCACCACACAGCATTTGGTTCTTCCTAGAAGCTCCACACCCACTGCTGAAAATGGCTAAGATGGAGTTTCTATTTCTTGTTTCTCTGCCTTGGGCAACTTTGTTCTGATGCTTCTAGAATTTGGGTGTATGAGCTGGGGTGAGGACCTTCATCAAGACATGGTATTAGGCACACTTCAAAAGCCAGAGTTGGAAGAGAAAGAAATGTAATAACAGGGATTTAGAGATTAAAGCAATTTAGGAGAGAGAACACAAACACAAATAATAGCAGTAGAAAAGAAATGTGACGTGGTTCGTGATGAAACACCACCTTGCAAAACCATAATACAAACAAAATATGGGTTCTTGACTGAGCTGAGAGGGCCTGATTACTTGTGCTGTCTGAATCCCTGAGTTTGGACCAAACTTCTGGTTCTTGCAGTTGAGAACTTTGAGGCAATTTCCTTAATTTGCCTAAGTTGTCTCTTAGGCATGGGATGTTGAGATTGGATGATATTTTTTAAAAGAGGTTTGTTTGGCTCATGATGGTGAAAGTTGGATGACCAGGATAAGGGGATCTGGGCCTGCTGAGGAATATGTGTTGATTCAACCCAGGGTAGAAAGCTGAGTAGAATGTGTGTAGTAGAGAGAAAGGAGGCTAAACCTCAGAACCTCAGAAAGGTTAATTCATTCCTACAAGTAAAAAAACCGAAGCTGTTTATGAGGGCTCTGCCTGCATTTCCCAAGTACCTCCTGCTAGGTCCCACCTTCCAACAGCTCCACACTGAAGACCAAACTTTAACATAAAGGACTGGAGAGGCAGCCGAATACTTGCCCAGTATTCAAGAGGCCATGAGTCCAGTGGCCAGCACTGTGAAGCAAACAAACCGAAGAAATACTTAACATGGACTTTGATGAAGATGAACCACATTCAAGCCACAGCTTCAGCCTTATTATCTTGACTTACAAAGAAAGGACTAATGGCAGTTCCTAACCCAAGGTCTGTGTGGAATTTCAATGGGGAAAAATATAAATATTGCTTGGCTGTTGCTGGCCTCAACAATGAGCAGCGGCTAACAATCACCCAACAACCAAAGCACATTTAGGATCAATGAGGACCAAAAGCTGAAAAGCGAGGCACACCCTATGGATGGGCTCTGAATAGTCTCACTTTAGTGAGGTAGGTGAAAGCATGAAGGGCAGGCAGGCAGGCAAGTCTTTGTCAGAGAAAAATTTTGTTGCTAGCAATGTCTTACTTAATAGGAACTTTCTATTCAAAGTGGCATGGAAAGAGGGACTGGGCAGGACTGATCACCTCTGATGTCCTCCCTCTACAGCCACCACCACGAGTTTTTGTCACAAGGCAGAAAAGCTGCTGCCAAGTGCATCAACTCTGAGTCAAGTCTGCAGAAGGCAGAAGCCAAGGCCACAGGAGTATTTAAGTTGACCAAAAGACAGTCTTTCCTTTTATTTTTAATGAAAATTATTTCCAGCCATTATGCATACCTTTTAAATATCAGAAGGGCAAAAAGTTGCACACTAGCAAACTTGTAGAAGTCCATACTTTCTCATTATGAGATGCTTATCTGACAACAGTTGTTGACCTTGGTTGCATGTCATATTTCCTAAGAAGGGCCTAAGGAAAAGAACATATACACTTAGGGTAGACGTATGGTGAGTAGGGTGATGTAGGTTTTAATTCAAGATCAGAAATGACTTTACAGTGAAATCAAAATAAAGATGCTTTCTGCCCTGCAGTGTGCATTTGTCTTAAAGCCTTGAAGGAAAACGATTATTTGGTAGCTTATTGGTCCTTTCTTTTTAATTTTAGTTCTATGGATAACTATGAGGCCCTCAAAGAGAAATGACTAAGAATTGGATCTAAAATGACCATAGGAAAGGTAAAGCAGCAAGATTTTAGGACTGAAAAAAATACAGATCCATTCAATACAGTCATTGTTGGTCTCTCTCTAGCATCAGCCAACCCTTTCTCCACCGAACTGAAAGTGAGATTCAATTCACCAGAGATTAAATTCATGAAAAAATAATATGGGCATATAGATTTACTCAAGATTAAGCTCATTGGAAAGAAAGCACTATAATCTGGAATTTGTAACATGGAAAAACTACTAAATGAGAGTTAGGGTACAATTTGGAAAGAAAATGTAGTGATCTCATGAACAGACGGCCAGAGTGGAATACTGAAGAAGAAACAGTGTGATTGCAAAGCGATCTATGACTCATATCCCCAACATGAGTAGGCAAAGCCCACAGAGATGCCTGCTCACACAAGGAGCGTACTTTGTATGAGATGGGAAACACAAGGAAGAAGGCTTCAAAGGGTCTAGCTAGTGAAATTTGGAGTTCTTTGGGCATACAATTGGCCCTGACCTACAAGAGATGGCAAGGCCAGGAGGGAACTAGTTTGTGATGGATGCAGATATACCAGCTTTGGGGGTGAGATTTTTCCATGTGAACAAACATTGCAGTTCTGCTGACCTGGCTGGAAGGTGTTGGATACTTCAGATGCACACAGAAGAATGGAATGTGAAGACATTTTTGCTTAGTGGGTAGAACTGGATGAGGAGGAACAAAAGAAAGGAAAAAGACGAAGCTAGCTAGTCCTGACTATTTATTCATAGACATGTGCAGCAGTGAAATAATAGGGAAAATGAACTTTTGTTAAATCTCAGGAACTTTGAATATACCGTCCCATTTGCCCCTAAATGCAAACCTAGTGAAATGGAATTATAACCTCCTGTTCCCCCAAAGACCAGTGAGACCCAGTTAAAAAGTAGTGGTTGATTTTATGTGTAGATAGATGTGGTGGCACATGCTTATGACCCCAGCACTTGACACTCTAAGGAAGGAGGATCTCAAGATCCAGGCCTGCCTGGGTTACACAGTGACTCAAAAAGCAAAACAAATTGCACATCAACCCAACTGGGCCAGAGGGTACCCAGATGTAGGCTAAGCATTTATCCTTGGTGTTTTAAGATAGCATTAATCTAGTCTCTTTGGTAGATTGTCTTCTAGAGTACATTTGGACCAACACAATCTAAGTCAAGGCCCAAGGAAACAAAGTATCTGGCCTTCTCCTTAGCTAGAAAACATCTTGGTGAAATGCCTTTGAACTTCAGCTTTTTCCCACCTTTGACCCTGAAGGGAACATTGGGTCTTTCCGGGCCTTGAAGCTGACAGCATTTAAGATGAAATTTATCCTATCCACAATCCTGGTTCTTAAGCCTTCAGGTTTGGAGTGGAGCTAAGCCATTGATTCTCCTGGAGAGGGAGACAGGGAGGTGGGGAGAGGGAGAAATTTGTCACAGTTGTATACACATACCCACAGAGGAGGTGGTGGCATGGGGAAACCCTGTCTCGCTCTGTGATCAGCAGGCACATCAAGAAGTCATTTTAGGAAGACCCCCAAACCAGCAGCTAGGGGCCCAAATGTTCTTCCCTGGATATACTTGGGAAGTAAGGCAAGCTGGCCCAAAGAATAGCTCTAGATTTTGGCAGGGGGCATTTTGAGTTGGAACACAGTGTTCACTGAGGTGGAAATCTGGTTTGAGCCATAGTCTGTAGTAGACCACATAGACACATGCTGAGTGTAGTGAAGATTTCCCACTATCCAGCCTTGGAAAGGCACCCAGAGGCACTGCCAGCACTTATGATCAGACCTGAGAAGGATCACCCAGTGGCATGATCAACATGCCAAATCCCCAAAGATCTGTCCAGAGGGTCAGCACCAGGGTTCACAGAAAGACCACAAACAGACTCTCAATCTTTACCCAGATCTTTTCCCTCTCCTATACTCTTTCCATATTTGAAATATAATGCCATTTTAGTAGACCAGTTCTGTCTTTCTCTGTTCTCTCCCTTGCCTTTTCTTCTACTTTTTTTCATTTTTAAGATTGTATTTTTTGTTTGTTTGTCTTTCAAGACAGGGTTTCTCTGTGGTTTTGGAGGCTGTCCTGGAACTAGCTCTTGTAGGCCAGGCTGGTCTGGAACTCACAGAGATCCACCTGCCTCTGCCTCTGCCTCCTGAGTGCTGGGATTAAAGGCATTCGATATCACCACCAGGTTAAGATTATATTTTAATTACAACATTTTGCTTTCCCTTATCCTCCCGCCAAGCCCTCCCATATAGTCCTCCCTGCTCTCCTTCAAATTCATGGCCTCTTTTCTCATCATATATATATATATATATATATATATATATATATATATATATATATTCCCAAATGCAATCTGTTAAGTCCATATAATGTTACTTGTATGTATGTTTTTAGGATGACTGTTTGGTATTGGACAACCAATTGATATGCTCCTCCCTGGGGAAGATCACCTCTCCCTCTCCCAGCTTTACCCATTTTTATGTAGTTCCTTGTATAGGGTTGAGGCTTAGTGGGCCTTTTCTCATGCAGCCTGGATTGTCCATTGGTGTCGTTGTTCTTCATCCCATGCTTCATGGGTGTGGCTTCTAAACACATGAGCATACAAGCAACACTAAGTGGACTAAATATTCATAGAACATGTATACACTAGGTGTGTGTGTGTGTGTGTGTGTAAACAACAATAATAACAAAAGGAGATGAGATCATTACTTTTAGAGGGGAGCACTGGAGAAATTGGATGGGGGTAAAAATGATGTAATACCATGTCACAAATGAAATTTTCAAGAAAATAAAAAGATCTTAATAAAAAGAGAATTAGTGAAATGGAGAATTGGTTTTTGGAAAAGATGAAAACTGTTGATAGATCAACCAAATTAATAAAAGGACAAAAATTAATAAAATTAGAGACAGAAAGGGCTATATTATTCTAGGTACCAGTGAAATTCAGAAAATTGCTAAGATATACTAGGAAAGTCTATATTATAATAAATTGGAAAATCTACAAGAAATGGAAAATTTTTAGACACATATGACCCACAAAAATTAACCCCAAAGACATAAACAACTTAAATAGGTCTGTAATAGATTGAAACAGTAGAAAAAAGTCTTCCAAAAGAAAGCCCAGGTGCAGATGTACTCCTGGCTGAATTCTACCAGATCTTTAAAGCACTAACAACAATGTCCCTACAATAGAAAAGGGACAAATACTGCCACACTCATTCTTTGATGGCAGACCTACACAGATACCAAAACTAGATAAGGACACAAAAAGAAGGAAATTGCAGGCAATCTCCTTAATGAAAGAGATGTGAAAAGCTCAATGAAATATTTGTAAACTGAATTCAACTACACATCAAAATTATTATTAAAATAACCAAATAAGGCTTTCCCTAGGGATCCAAATATGGTTTGACATATGCAAACCAACAAATGTAGTACATCCCATTAATCATGTCAAGAACAGAAAGCGCACAATCATTCCAATAATGTAGAAAAGGCCTTTTATTCAATTCCCTTTAATGATGAAAGCCCTGAAAAAAACTAGCAGTAAAAGGAGTACCCATGAACATAATAAAAGCCACACCTATAACCCATATACTAAGTAGAAAGAGGCTCAGAACATTTGGATTAAACTAGGAAAGTGACAAAGTGTCCACTTTCTCTACTCTTAGTCAATATATTCCTTGATGTCTTAGCTAGCGCAGTAAGGAAAAAGGCAAACAAGAAAGATGTCAAATCATCTTTATTTGTAGATGATATGATAATCATATTGCTATATATTTATGAGACTCAAACAATTCCACCAGAAAACATATATAAATACTTAAATATCAGAATACAAACTGCCATACAAAAATTGGTAGCTTTTTTCATATGCTAATAATGAAAACACTGACAAAGAAATCAGGAAAATGATTCAATTCATAATGGCATATTAAAATAAATAAGTAGATAGATAGAAAGGTAGATAGGTAAGTAGATAAATAGATAGATAGACAGATAGATAAAAAGCTCTAGGAATAAACCTGTCTAAGAAACTGAAACAATTCTGTAGTGAAATTTTTAAAATACTGAAGGAGAAACAAGAAAATTGAAAGATGCCCCATATTCATTATTATTAGAATTAAATTGTGAAAATGACTATATATTAAAAGTAATCTATATATTCAATGTAGTGCTCATCTAAATACTAATGACCTAATCATATGGTAATACAAATAACCCTGGATAGCCAGAGGAATTGTAGGAAAAAAAAGAAGTGCTGTTGAAGGTGTCATGATACCTGATTTGTAGTTTATACTGCAGAGCTAAAAACAGCATAATATGAGCACAATAACAGACACTTAGATCAACAGAATAGAATAAAGAACTCAGAAGTAAACCCATACAACAACAACCATCTGGCAGCTCTTCAAAAAACAGTGCTGGGGAAACTGGTTGTCCACATGTAGGCAAAGGAAGCAAGATCCCTGTCTCACTCCGTATAAGAATCAATCCAAAACAGATCAGACATTAATGTAAGACCTGAAATTGTCAGAGAAAACACTTCAATGTATAGGTATAGGCAAGAATTTTCTTAAAAGGACTTCAAAGTCTTGGGAAATAAAACGGTTGAAAAGTGGGATTGCATGGAATTAAAAAGCTTCTGTGAAACATTAGAGTAAAAAGACAGCCTATGGAGTGGGGGAGCATCCTTGCTAGGCATTTATCTGACAGTGGAGTAATATCCAAATATATAAAGAACTCAAAAGGCTGTACGCAAAAATGCCAAACAATCCAAGACATAAACAGGCTGACAAAACTAACAGGTTTCAAAAAGATAAGCAATAAACATGGAGAACTGCTCAATATCCTTAGCCTCAGGGGAATGCTGGTTAAAACCACAATGAGATTTCATCTGACCTCAGTTAGAGTAGCTATTATTGAGGGAAAAAAAAACCAGCTAGGACTGGAGGACTGGAGGGCTGATTCATCAGTAAAGAGGGTAGACTGTTCTTGCAGAAGACCTGAGCAGTAATGTCAGGCTCACAACCACCTGTAACTCCAGCTCCAATAGGACCTATTGCCTCTGGCCTCTGGGCACCAGCATTGCATGCACATACCAGTGCATAAGCACACCCCCCACCCACATACACATACATAGTTAAGCATAAAATAACTCTTAAAAAATAAAAAGTTCATTAGTTGAAAAGAATTAGCAAACACTGCTGAGGATATGGGCACAAAGGAAATCTACACTGCTGGTGCAAATACAAATTGTTCTAGCAACTGTGGAAATCAGTATGAAGACTCCACGGAAAACTAAGATTAGGGCTATCAGATTACTTAACTACACCATTTGTGGATATTAATCTGGGGGACTCTAAGTCAACATGTCTCAGACATTCTTGCACATCCCTGTTTATTGTAGCACTATTTATATTAGCCAAGTTATGGAATCAGCTTAGGTGCTCATCAATAGATGACCGAATAAAACATGTGATATATATATATAATATATATATATATATATATATATGTGTGTGTGTGTGTGTGTGTGTGTGTGTGTGTGTGTGTGTGTGTGTGTCCAATGGAGTTTTCATTTTTCTCTGTTATTTTTTGATAATTTCATCTGATCGTATTTTATTCCATCTCCTAACTCCTCTTAGACTCCTCCTCTACCAATGGAGTTTTATTCAGCAACAAAGAACATAGTCATCATTTGTTTGAAGATTAATGGAATTGGAGCTCATTACTCTAAGCATCACTCCATCACAAAAAGAAAAATGTTGTATATTTTCTCTTCATTCATCCTATAATTCTTTATAGAGACATAAAACATCTTATGTGTATGACATGAAGATAGGAAGGAGCCCGAGGAAGAAAGGAGAGCCAGAGAGGAAAAAGAGGAAGAGGGAGGCTTTGAATATGGTCAAAGTACATGATATGTTTAAAATAATTTGTCTTTGTGAAACCAAACTCCTTACAATGAGTTTACACAATAAAAGAGCAGTAAAATACATTTCATATGTATCTTAATGGTGTCTAAAGTCATAACAATTGTGAGGTTTAATATTATTGTACATATCACAAAAAAAAGGAGCAGATACTGAGAGTTCAGGATGCCATCTGTTGCAAGACAGTGTAATTTCAGAGATGATAAAATGAGGGAAATAGTGGGTACTAAAATCAAATATCTGGGAAGCTCAGTGATGGAACATGTGCTCAGCAAGCATGCACAAAGTCCTAGGTCCAATCCCCAGTGCTGAAAACAAGTCAAGCAAATATTATATTTTGAAAGGGGGACTCACTAATGCTCTTCTTCAAGGTTAATAGTCAGAACAAATATTTATGTATACAAACAAGCAAAGTTGGCTTACATTAACTTTCCGTTGCCACAACAACAGAAAATTGACTTGAAAGAGTGAAAGATGTTGGGTTCACGGTTTCAGAGGTTTTAATCCAAGGGCAACTGGATCTATTGTAAAGGCAAGATGTAAGAAGGATACTCTCTCCATGGTGGCCAGGAAACAGAGAGAACAGAGGTTGAAGACTAAACATACCTTGTAAGAGCAAGGCCTGTGATGTACTTCCCGCAAGAAGACCTTACATCTTAACAGGCTGTGCATTCAGCAATGGATCCATCAGCAGTTTCAGCCATTGATGAGGTTCAGCTCTCAAGAGTGCATGACCTCTCAGACACCCACCTGGTTTCTAAGACATGAGTCTTCAGGGAACATTTCACAGGCAAGCCACAACCACCAGCTTCTACATGCCAACCTCACAGACATCCTGACACACTCTTCCATGTTAGAAAACAGCAGAGCAGATTTTTTTCAACAAAATATCTTTGTTTATGTTTTCAAATATGTGGAACAAAACAAAGATGTTGCAAACACAAATCTGTTCAGTGTTTGCATTTATTAGTTTTCATAAGATTTTTTATTTATTTTTTTGTTTTTCAAAACAGGGTTTCTCTGTATAGCCCTGGCTGTTCTGGAGCTCATTTTGAAGAAGAGGTTGGCCTCTAACTCAGAGATCCACTTGCCTCTGCCTCTCAAGTGCTGGCACTAGAGCCCAACCCTTTAATAAGAATTTTAAAGGGAAATTAGAGCCAACTCTAATGTTCTTTACCACCTACCTCCCTTTTTCTTTTATGATCACTTCAGAGTTTAAAAGTTATTCATCCATTTAAAAACAAAGACTGTTTTTTTTTCTTTTCTTTTTTGTTTTGTATTTTGTTTTTCGAGACAGGGCTTCTCTGTGTAGCTTTGGAACCTGTCCTGGAACTCGATCTGTAGATCAGAATGGCCTTGAACTCACAGAGATCCTCCTGCCCCTGCCTTCAAAGGGATTAAAGGCATGTGCCACCACTGCCCAGCTTTAAGAAACAAACTGTTTTTGCAGCTTTAGACAATGTCTTTCTATAGGCTACTCTCACTGGCCAGCATCATTTTAACCTAAAATGTCAATATTACATGGTAGGAGCTTCGAAAGTGTAGATTTGTGCAAATTAACACTGCAAACTGAAGAAAGCAAATATACTTTATTTGTATTTATTTTTGGCACACAGGACTCTGAAGTCATGACCCACCTCCTGGGGATTCTCGAATCACCACTTGGCCTTCCTCTCTGAGATCCAAGAAACACTTTCTACGGACTAGTCTGCATCTTTATTTACATACATCCTAATAAGAAAAATGTGAAAAGTTGACTTAAGTTAGACCGAGGGAAAGGAAAGGGATCATTATGGTCTCAGCAGAAGGCATGGTTACTCTTAAGGTTTCCAATATGGCAGTTGTTCAATGCCTTAGGGGGCATCCTTGTGTTAGGGGCCCATAGCACCTTGGTCATATAGCATGACTATCTTGCCTTCTGACCTGGCAGATGTGATGTGGCATTCTCTCACACCACCTCAGTTTTTCTAGGCTAACAATCCTGAGCGTTTTGCTTCATATATGATAGCTCTTGGGTGATGTTCCTATGAAAGATGGACTCTTGTATTCCTAGGTGACTCATCCAGAAAGTCACACATTGAACTTTTGCTTTTGTGACGTTTCTAAGAAGAAACAGGAACCATACATACAAACAAGGGAAGCAATGGTATAACCTATGGTAAAAAGTACGGGATGGGGTCAGGGGCATGGGCAGGGTACAGAGTAGGAAGGCTGGAGAAGTGGTTACCACCAGAGGGGGTGTGGTCAGAGAGCCTTTGGAACAGAGACCCATAGAAAAGGAGGATACGCAGGAGAACATTTCAGAGAATGTAACCAGTGCAAAGTCACTCATGAGCTAGCCAAAAAGTGAAGGGAGAAATAGTAGAGGTGGCATAGAATTCAGACACAGTTTATACTGAAGCTTTTAAAAATCATTTCAAGGCATTCAAACATCGTTTTTTGCCAAGGAAAGTGAGTTTATATGGAATTTTTAACTGAGAAGTTGACTCTGTTTATTTAGTCTGGAGTTTCAAAGCCCACTAACCCCAGAGTAATTTTGAGGTGGTGAACAAATGAGCACTACTGGAGAGCAAGAGAGCTTAATCCAGTGCGTAGCTCTCTGCTGTGTGGGCAGTGAACGGATTGCTAGAAACTTCACCTGCACCATCTCCTCTTTGATTTGGTCATGGTAATTGTTGTATTTTACTAACATGCATTGGTAACAGGGACTGGTAAAAATGGAGCCTTGAGCTAAATCTGGTTTGCCATCTGTTTTTGTATTGCCTGCTAGCTAAGAATGGTTTTTACATTTTTAAATGATTCAGTGGCGGTGGGGGGGTTGGGTGGGCAAAAGAATGACATCTCATGATGTAGACATTTTATGAAATTCAGATTTCACTGTTTTTAAAGTTAGTGTTGGAACAGGGCCACTCATGTTTGTTTACTGTGGTCTGTGGCTCCTCTGGTGCTGAGCTGTTTTGACAGAAATTGTATGGCTCACAAAGCCTAAAATATTTACTGCCGGCTGCTCCTGGCTCACAGCACCCTGCTCACTTTCACACAATGCAGACACAGAGGCCGGCACGATGCCACACTTGCCTCTTAGAAGCAGCTTTTACGTATGATTTTTTTAGATCCATTTTAATGCACAATTCAATGAGTTTTGACAAATGTGACAGTCATGTAATCACCAGGAAAATAAACACAGAATATTTTCATTACTATAAAATTTGCCTCGTGAGTCGGCAGCTAATCTCTTTCCCGGGGCCCTAGCCACCACCATTGATGTGTTAGAAAATGAGTTAGACATACACAATGCAATGGCAATGTGTAAGTACAGCTATAGAATCGTGTAGTGTGTAGCTTCTTTGAGTTGTCATGATACAATGATAGGCCATGTGTCACTCGTTTCTTCACTGAATGCTATTCTGTTGTACAGACATACCACAATTTCTGTACCTGCACATACACTGATGAACATTTTGGCCATTTTTCATTTGGGGCCTCTTATTAGTAAAGCCTAAATGAATATTTGGGTTTAAGTCTCCTTAGAGATACACATGTTTATATTTCGGTTGGGCAGATAACTAGAACACAGTCACTAAGTCACATGGTAGGAGTATGTTTGTTCCCAAACTCTTTTTGAAGATGCTGTGTCATGCTGATGTCCAAGTGACAATGTCTGGGCCATGCTGTTCCTACTTAGCTTTATCAATATTTACATCATAAGTCTTCTTAATTGCAGGTATTCCATTTAGTATATAATGGCATATCTTTTGATGTTGAGGTGTATTGAAATGTAATTTATAATTTTTTTTTGAGACATGGCCTCAGTATGTAGCCCTGGCTGCCTTGGAACTCACTATGTAGACTAGACTAGTCTCAAATTCACAGAGATTCTCCTGCCTCTGAACCCGAGTGCTGGGGCCAAAGGCATGCACCATCATGCCAAGTAATACATAATATTTTTATCTCTACTATATAGAATCATAATTGAAGGATGAAGACTACAGCATGGTTTTTTTTTAATTCTTTAGCCTTGCTAAAACTTATGTATTAATTGTAATGGGGTGGGTTTTGTTTCTTTTATGTAGTTCTCTTAGAATTTTCTACATAGAACACCATCCTGCCTACAAATACAGGCAACTGGTTGCTTTTCTTTGTTGTCTCTATGCCTTTTACTTTTTGCATTTTGGCCCTTATTTGGACCACACAGGACAATGCTGAAGAGGAATAGTGCAAATGAACATCCACACTTGGGTGGGAATGTTCTAATGCACAGGAGAATAAAAAATTAGGGGATAGATAACAGAACCGGTGGTGCTTGCTTGCTTGGTTTGTGTCTTCTCTTGGCTCTACTTTTGCATATATTGACATTACTTTCAGGAAAAATGTTATCTTTTTGGTCCCTGGAAGCTCCAGGCATACATCTGATGATTTTCAGTCTAGTTCAAATACAGGTGCTTTCCTTCCCTTCAATTTTTAACTTTCGAGAATTGCAGTAGTATCAGGAGATGTTTCTGTTTGCAGCTACGTTGAACCAACAGTTACCATTCACAGAGGGGCCTGATGGTAAGAAGCAAGAGTCAGGGGAATGAGCTTTGAGTTCCAGCAAGAACCTAGAATATCAGACAAGGAAATGGAAGCAGGACAGGTTTCTCCATGCATTAAAGGGGGGGGGGTGTCAAGGACTTCTAATACTCAGGGTTCGTGGTGACAGGATATCATGCCCAGCTTTATCCCTACAAGATGGGATGGGGGAAGTATGGAGACTGAAGTCGTCCATGGGGCTTCTGTGGCACCAAATGTCTGGAGAAGGAGAGGTTGCTATGCAGGTTCTCAGATCCACACCAAAGTCTCCTGAATACTTCCTTTTTGTGAGGTGAGTTTTCAGTGATGAATTATTAATAGCAGTTACCTTGCAGACAGCTTCAAAAGATGGTAGCATTGTGCTACATTGTGGTTGTGTTCCAAGCTTGCTTCCTCTGGAGAGAAAAGAGACTTTGCTGCATTTCCCAACAGGTTCCAAGTGAGCACAGTACTTAAGTGATTACTCAGCAGGGAGGCACGACTTTTCTCGAATTCCGTGTTTTCCCACAAAAGACATTCTTGGGGGGAAATGCTCTGATCAAAAACCCATAAAGTAATATCACTTCCATTCAACATTTCTCCATGTAAAAAGTTAATAACCCTTCAGAAAGCAGTATAAAGGAGTGTTTCTGCACACAGGCACACAAGAAGTAATAAAATGCCTGGGTGCAAGGGGAGGAAGTGATTTTTTTTAATCAATAAGAGTTAGACAACCCTACAACTTTAGGATCCATTTAGATGAAAAAATATTGCCAAAATGTGAGATCAACACCAATTCATAATGAATATTTCTGACCTAAAAGCCACCAAAGGACAAACAAATTTATGTAATGAAGGTTTTGATCTTGATACTAGCAAAATAAGCTTTCCCAACTATTCATTTTCTTTCTGGTTTCCAAGGAGATAGGGCTTTTGAATAAGGAAGTAGTGTGGGGTCAGTTTACAAGGTGCACAAGGGATGCACACAAGGACCCAAAAGATGGGTCCTGCCCAGGGTTATTATTGTACAAAAGAAACTGCAAAAGCAATTTTCCACTTACCTTTCTCTGCAATAGAAAAACCAGAGGCTGTGGGGACGTTTGAAGAGTTAAAATGGGGTAAGTGGATTAGTGTAGTTCCCTGATGATTTGTGAAGTTTTATACAGAAATGTTTTTTGAAAAGCAAACATCAGAAATCCTTGAAAATATGGACAGCTCACAGTCTGAGGGCAATGTTAGGTTACACTGGGTGTTGGATGTTCGCTTTTGTATTTCTTCAATTCTCAAGAAATCTATCCTTAATTTTCAACCTCTCCCTATCTTTCCCACACAAGGGTAAAGAGACATCTTATCAACAGAAGGAACTGCAGAAGAGGAGCTGAGCCTGTTGGGGGTTTTCAGTCCTGTTGCTTCTTGCTGGGAAAGGAGGCCAGAGCCTGGAGCTGGGCAAATCATCTGCCATCCATCCACCACCCACCATTTCTACCTACTCTTCATTGTTGCTGTTTTTTTCTTTTTGGTGGGTCGGGGCATATGCATGCCATGGCATGTGTGTGGAGGTCAGAAGACAATCCTACAGAGCCAATTCTTACTTGTCACCTTTGTGTGAGTTCTAGGGATGAAACTCAGGTCACCACAGCAAAGGCCCTTTGTGTTAAACATTTTTGCTGGCTCATGGCTTAATTTTTTCTAGTTGTATGTATGTTTATATATCTGGGGGTGGGGTGGCAACATGTATGTACACATGAGTGTAGTTGCTGATGGAGAGCAGACAAGGGAGTTAGGTTCCCTGGGAGCTAGAGTTGCAAGAGGTTTTGAGCCACTATGGTGGGAGCTAGGAACTGCCTCTGCAAGAGGTATCTACACCCTTAACTACTGAGGCAACGCTCCAGTTCCCATGCATTTTCTTAATATATGCTCTTATCTTGCCTCTTTCCCACTTGTGTTTTGATTTTCTCTTTAAAACAATGAATCCACTGTCAAAAAAAATTTGACTCTATTTTCTTGGTTTAAATGGAATATGGAGCAGGAATGTATGTTCACCATCCTTGGTAGTGAAAAGCACTGGCTAAATTCACAAGGCAGGACCAGGGTGTTTGCTATTTCTTTTCATTGTGACTTGGGTAAACAAGCCTAGAAGAAAGAGAGTGCTATCCTGCTGGCTTAGTTGTTCTTTTGGTGTCTACAAAAAGGAAGATTCTCGAAGTCGGTCTCAAACAAGCATAGCCAAGACAGAGCGCACTGGTGCTACTGTATGTGGCCTCGGCTTAAGTACTAAAGAGGAAATGCTTTCCCCCACACCAACACAGAAATCAACACAGTTGAGCCTTGATGCCTTCAAGCATCCATCGTGTTTTTATGACCTGTAGCCAGTAGAGCTGAACACAATGATTGGTGGCTCAAAGTGGGACTACAGGGTGTTTGGAAGATCAATAGAGCCCTGAATTCCAGCACTCAGGAGGCAGAGGTAGGCGAATATCTGAAGTTGAGGCCAGCCTGATCTACAGAGTGAGTTCCAGGACAGTCAGGACTGTTACAAAAAACAAAAACAAAACAAAACAAAACAAAACAAAAAAACCTGTCACAAAAAATAAAACAAACAAACAAACAAGACCCCCCCAAAAAAAGAGTCCTGAACCTGAACAAACTATGTACTATATTTGGTTGCTCCTAAGACACCCCCCAGCATACATATGCTAACATCTCTTAAGTCATGATCAAGGTCATGGCATGGTTTAATGGGGCAGTCATTCTGTTTAGCTGTACATGAAATAGCTCATCTTTAGGATGACATATAAGTCATCAATCTCATTATCTTATATGCCATCTTATAGCCTTTATCCAGTAGTTGGTGGAAATAGAAGCAGATACCCACAGCTAAACCTTGAACTGAACTGGAATCAGTTGCAGAGGAGGACTGATGAGCAAAAGGGTCCAGACCAGGCTGGTGAAACCCACAGAAACAACTGACATGAACAAGGGAAAACTCTTGATGCCCAGAATGATGATATCTGGGAAACCAGCATGGGAGTGATCCAGACCCCCTGAATGTGGGTGTCAGTGAGGAGACCTTGGAAATCTATGGGGCCCCTTGTAGTGGGTCGGTACTTATCCCTAGCATAGGAATGGACTTTGGGAGCCCATCCCACATGGAAGGATACTCCCTGAGCCTAGACACAAGGCGGTGGGCCTAGGCCCTATCCCAAAGGATATGACAGACTCTGAAGAGCCCTATGGAAGGCCTCACCCTTCCTGGGGAGCTGAAAGGGTATGGAATAGGTAGGGTTTTAGTTGGGGGGGGCAGGGGAGGAAGGGAGGGAGAGGGAACTGGGCTTGACATGTTAAATAATTTTTCTAATTCAAACTGAAAATTTTTTTTAAAAAAGAAATAGCTCATCTTTTAATCAATGATTGAATCTAAGAGTCATTGGAATGTGGAACGTCTGAAGGCATGTGAGGGTCAAAAGGAGAAAACAAAATAATACTAGCAGATCAAACTTGCAGCAGGGGGAAATACCAGTGATCAAACCCTCACCACCAAGGGAGGGAGAGAAGGTTGACGCTGTGCTGTGCGGGGTTGTCATTTGGCTTTCAGAGCCTGAGAACTAGAGCTTCTGTTGTCTGCCTAGACAAGTTGCCCAAGGAAAATCGTTCAACTCCCAGGGCCTTTGTTTTCTGGCTTAAGAACTGACAGTTGCATAGCTTGCCTGCTCCTTTGGAATGCTCTAAGTTAAGGGGTTGACAAGCCACTGTGAATGTTGCTTTTTTTTCCCATATGCATTCAGAGCAATTACTGGGGCAATGGAGATCATTTTTGAACACCCATGGGTGCCTACGGCACCCCTCATCAGTAGCTAAATATTCCATGGAGCTGAGCTCTTTAATGTTCATGAATTACATTGGCAACACTCTTTCTTTTTTTGCCCATGTTTAATTGCTCAGAAGCAGCAAAGGGCATGGTGGCAGCTATAACCCGAATGACTTTGCGGGCCTCCCTGCTGTGCCTCCAATTCTGTGTTCGAGATTTATCTCCACTCAGAATTAACAAGAAGAAGGAGGAGAAAGGGGGAGGAAATGCTAAATAGCTTCATCATATTACAACAAATTAAGTTCACTTTGTACCGTGGCAGAATACCCAGGTGCATATTAACTGGGATGTTTATGGCCGTGGCTTTTCTCGGGCTGCTTTTGGCTTTGTTTATGGTGTTCCTAAATCCCATATCCCTGCAGCCTTTTGGGGAGAGAAAAAAAATAGAAGTTTGGCTGAAACATATTGACAAGGCATAGTCTCCTATTGGTTCATATTTAAAAAGCAGTTCAGTTGTAAATCATGTCACGTATGGTATTATGTGCTTGTAATCCCAGCTCTTGGTGCATGGAGGCAGGAGGACCAGTTGTTCAAGGCCAGCCTTGACCACATAGAGAGCTTCAGCCTGGAGTCACATGAGACCCATTCTTACTTAAATAAAGAAAGAGAGAGAGGGAGAGAGGGAGGGAGGAAAGGGAAGAAGGAAGGAAGGAAGGAAGGAAGGAAGGAAGGAAGGAAGGAAGGAAGGAAGGAAAGGGAAAAGGAAAAAGTAATTAAAATCAAATTGTTGCATCCTGTGAGGAAAGAATCACAAATGTTTCTCTGTAGATACTATCATGCTTGTCATCCCACTCTCATTCAGCAAGTGTCTCTTTTATTTGTTTTATTTTGTTTTGTTTGTGTGGATGTTTTGCCTGCATGTGTGTCTGTGTGCCGTATGTGTGCCACCAGGCGTTTCTTGAATGTGGCTTCTGCATACTTGTTCAGCCCTGTCATATGCAGGGTTACCACAGCAAATAATTTGATGAAGCCAGTTTTTGATGAAACAAAACCAACTCCCTGGCTTTACGAAGCTTCCATTAGGGTGGGTCCCTGTGGCTTGCACCCTCCAGCACTCCTTCCTGTGGGGCCTACATCAGCATTCCTCTGGGGAGCCTTTCTGTGCTGGTACCAGGATGGCTGAGTCAGCGCAGAAACCAGGGCTGGAGAGATAGCTCAGCCATTGAAAACGAATGCTCACAACCAAAACTGCAGCACAGAAACCAGCTAATGGCCTATCACAATCAAGTGATTGTCACAGATTTGTTCATTGTTACAACCAGAGAGAAGTCCTGGGTTTTAACTTGTGTCCCAGGGCTTCAAGTTGCTGAGATATAGAACTCTTTCTGCCTTCTTTGCCTCCACACAACCCTTTCCACAAGATATCTGGAAAGCCTGGGATGTACCACTAACTTCTCATCCTTTCCTATGTTGGAAATTTCCCTGCTCTCTGGTACCCCTTCCCTCCTGGACAGACAGTGTAACATAGGGGACACTGTGGAGGTATGGAATCAGACAGAACTGGTGTTTAAACCTACCTAGGGGGTACTAGTTGGGCCTTGGCAGGTTATAGCATCCTCAGCTTTAGTTTCAATGTCTGTCTACAAGGGGTACGAGCCCATCCTCATGACAACACACACAGCAGGAGCGACATAAACAACAAAACTTCTTTCTGTTTTGTCTTTCCTTCCTCTATCACTAAATTGCCATGTTGGTACCATGACAAATTGATCTGGCCACTGATGGTCCCTGGGTAGAAATAATCAGAGGGCTTCCAAGCAAGGTTACCCTGATTACAATTTGGCTCAGGCCCCTTCCAAACAGCTGAGGTAGGCAGTTCACACCAGTTTCTACTCCCTGCAACCCGGAAAGCTGGGGCATGAAGAGCTCATGATGGTGACCACAAAGCAAACGGATTTCATACCAATAATGGTCTTGCTCACTCGGAACAGGCTTAGTGCAAACAGGTGGATCTTAACTAAGCACACTTAACCAGGCTTAATGGCAGGTAATTTACAGGTACTGAGGGGGTGGGGATGGTCTACTGCAGCAGTGTCTTAGTGATGGGGGCTGTCCTTCTGTATATGTTTCTCTTATTGGTTGATGAATAAAACACTGATGGGCTAGTAGCCAGGCAGGAAGGACAGGTGGGGATACCAGATAAGGAGAATTCTGGGAAGTGTAGATAGACAGCAGTCTTCATATAGAGCCTGCGAAGAGAGGATGTGCAAGATGTTCTCGAGTAAGCCAAGACCATGTGGAAATATATAGATTAATAGAAATGGGTTAATAATTAAAACAGAGCTAGCCAATAAGAAGCCCAAGCCACCGGCCAACAGTTTCATAATTAATATATGTCTCTGTGTGTTTATTTGGGGGCTCAAGGAGGCAGGACTTGCTGGGCCAAAGACCCTCTCATTGCATCTTAGTTACTTTTCTATCGCTGTGATAAAACACCATGACTGTTGGCATAGTGGTGTATGCTTTAATCCTAGGCAAAGACAAATGGATCCCTGTGAGTTCAAGGTCAGCCTGGTCTACAGAGTAAGTTCCAGGACAGTTAGGGCTATTACACAGAGAAACCTTGTCTTGGAAAAACAAAAGCAAACAAACCAATAATAACAACAAAACCACCATGACCAAGGCAACTTAGAGAAGAAAGGCTTTATTTGGCTTATGGTTCCAGAGGGAAAATAGTCCATGATGTCGGAGCAGAGGTAGGAGGCAGCTGGAGCAGCCACCTCCAATCACAAACAGGCAGCAGAGAGACTGCTATACTTCCTCCAGCAAGGTCGCATCTTCTAACCCTACTTGAACAGAGTCACCAACTGGAGACGAAGTATTCATTTGCCCCAGGATGGGCAGAGTGCCATCTCATTCAACCCACCACAACCAGCACTCACCCCCTCTCTTGGTAGGTGAAGCCAGTCTGAGTATGGGGACTGTTGCCACTGGCAGCTCAGAATTCACTTCTCTTCTCTTGAAAATAAACACATGATTTGGACTGCAGCAGCTGACAGGACCTCCTGTCTTGGATAATTCTTCTTGCAAAAAGCGAAGCCCCTTTCTGCCAAAGAAGCTCCAATTTGTTCTCTGCTTCTCTTGATACTTAGGACACATCCATCAAGGGTCTGTCTCAAGCCAGGGCCTCACACAGACATCTAAACACTGCAGGATTCTCCTAGTGGTGGAGAGAACAGCAGCTACCATCTCCCTGTGTTTCCCCCACCCACCCCTGGGGGTAGCAGTGTCAGGGGTCCCCCATGCCCTGCAATCCAAGTGAGATCATCTGTCAAAAATGGCTGAAGGTCTCCTTGCTGGCTAGTTCTGGTAAGTACTTCTGGCCAGGGTTCTAGCTGAATCATTGCTCAGTACATTAAACTCTCAGAGATGCAGCAGATCAGAAACCTCCCTGTCAATTCGTTTCTTTCTAAGTCACTTAGAGTGCATTTCCATTGCTTGGATAAGAACCCTAACTTATACATCCCTGTTCACAAAAGATTTCCAAATCTGCATCCTGGTTCTGACAGCTCATGTCTTCTGAATGTCATCTCTTGCTTCCAAAGAAAGGACCTGCACTTCTACTGGCACACATACCTGTGATAACATGAGTTGGACGTCTGCTTTTTTAAAATCTCACATGACCGTGAACAGTACCTGCAGTATTCGGCTTCCCCAGGAGCAGGTGGTGCTCCGGGAATCTATTCTTGCAGCTCCTTTTCCTTTAGCAACCGGTATTCATTTCTGTTGTCTATCAAGATAGGGTCTTATGTAGCCCAGGCTGGTTTCAAACTCACTGTCTCACTATGATGCTATCAATGACCTTGAACTTCTGATTCTCTGTTCTCTTCCAAGCAAGCACTGGGGTTGCAGGCATGGGCTGCCACTCAGTATTATGCAGTGCTGGGCATTAAATTCAGGGTTTTGTGCAAGTTAGGCATACACTCTGCCAACTGAGCTACATCCCAAGCACTCTATATCCATTCTGCCTCCCCCCCCCACATACCCGAAACCCCAGGTAGGCAACAGATGTATACACACTTATGAAGCTCTAGGCCTGGGGATGACCCTCACAGGCTGCCCAGGCTTCAAGGGGCCTGACTCTTGCTTTTTAACAGTTCCCAGAATCATCACAGATTCAAATGTTCATCTTGTCCCTGAACTAAGCATGTGAACTCCTTGCCTTGGGCTGTTTTCTTCACTAGTCTTTCCAGGCTCTCTTCCTTTGATGTATTTTGAATCCTATCACGTCTCTTGTTCAGACACCCACAGTGGTTCATTATAGTGTTGCAAATCCAATTAGGGACCTGGATAATGCAGCTTCCTTTTTCCTGGCAAGTAGCTCTCAGGCTGTGCTGTCTTTTAGGCTTGCACTCTCACTTGCCCAGACAACATGCACTCTCAACTCCAACCTCAAGTCACCCCAAAATGGTGGCCCCTTCACCTGAAGTGATTCTGTCACCCCTTTGGGGAGATGGCTAGCAGTGTGAGATCAATTGTGTAAGGTCAGCTGTGGGGCTTGGCATACTGTGAAGTCCGGGAACAGGGGTCTTATTTCTCTACCCCAAGCTTACTGTGTTCTAGGGTGTGTGTGTGTGTGTGTGTGTGTGTGTGTGTGTGTGTGTGTGTGTGTGTGTGTCTTAGGTTACATTTCTCATCTAATTCTCAAAACTACAAATTTCTTGAAGGCCTGGACTATGTTCCTGTTATTTCTAATTCTCTTTTCATGTGGTTAGAATAAGGATAATGGCATAAATATTTCAATTTTGATATTTTGTTTACAAAGTGCTGTCACAAAGATTCTAAACACCTTGAAGCAACATTTTTGAAGTGGGATTAGAAGAGTGAGGAAGCTAGGAATTTAGGCTCTGGATTAGGGAAAGCCAATTAAAATCTTGACTCTGAAATGTCTGTGTCCCAGGTTATTGGTGTGCAAATGGGAAATAGCAATGGTTTTCAGTAAGTACGAATTAAATCGTGTCCAGATATGAAATGTGTTCATCAGGACCCAGTACATGAAACAAACCTACCTATTATTGTTGCTGTTAGGGGGGTAAGAATACAGTTCAGTGAGGGAGAGGGAGCTTGCTAACATGGCAGGCCCTAAGTTTGATTCCTAGCACCAGATAGATAGATAGATAGATAGATAGATAGATAGATAGATAGATACATACATACATACATACATACATACATACATACATATATACATACACAGATGACCATTGTTATTGTTCTATATCTCTTTGGTAATATACATCTTGATTTTTTACAGTTGAAGAAAACAAGGGTTGGAGAGGGTAATTTGCTTAAGCATTCTACTCTCAGTCAGTAAAACAGGCGTAAAGCAGACTCAGAGATGCCACAAGCACATGGCATAGGGAACTAGCCACTAGTCTCTCAGCTCGTGAGGATAGTAGCAATCACATTCAGTTCCTGGGGCCCTTGATGGCTGCTACTGAAGGACTCCAGAAACAGCAAAAGGATGGGTGTTTGGGGAGGTGGCTGTCTAAAGGTCTGCCTGGAGGACCCTAGGAGGAAGGTGGGGATTCTTCTCCGGTCACTCATGTCTCTGGTCACTCACATCTTCTCTGATCACTCATATCCTCCAAGACAGTGGTTCTCATCCTGTGGGTCATGATCCCTAAGGTACTGAAGTACTTTCATAGGGGTTGCCTGAGACCATCTGATATTTACATTGCAACTTGCTACAACAGTAGCAACATTACAGCTATGAAGTAGCAATGAAAATAATGTTATGGTTTGGGGGTTGCAACATTAGGAAGGTTGAGAACCACTGCTTCAGGGGTCAGGGGTGCTGTGTGACATCCTGAGGAATGCAGGCCACTGTGCAGATGCAGAAGGAACCACTGGGTGCAGAAATGCTCCTCCCTCGGGCACTGAAACCCTCCCTTATTCCATCCTTTCTTACTAGTGAGGAGAAGGAAGGCCAAGTCCTCAGAACGCGGTGTCTTAAGAATACGCTTAATGCTCTTCATAATGTTTCAAAGAAACATCCTGTCAATCAATGTTCCTGTTCCATTGTCACAAAATAGTGTAAGGAAAGAAACAGCCTTCTTACAAAGAAAGCATCATATTTGAGGGTAGGGGTATTTCCCACGGGAAGTTCTCATTGAGGGTCCAACACAGTGGCACTATGAAGAGACCACTGGCTTTGTTCACGATAAGCCATGTGTGCCTGGACCACATGACCAGCTTCAGGGGTCCAGGGCCCTTGTCTGAACACTGAAATTACATTTAAAGGAAATGATGCATTTTAACTGAGTGGCTTTGTAATTGACATGTAATGGCGTTCAAGATGAATTGCTCATGGATGTCCCTTCTCAGCCTACCTGGTGATTTTCATAGTTTGGCAAGCCTGGTTAGAGGATTGTGCAGATGGAGATAAGGGGCTTTAGCCCATGTGACCTTGGCACCCTCTTCATCTAAGAACCTTCTCAAAAAACAACTACCCAACCCTGAAGAGCAACTTTGCGTCTTCACTGCCCTTTCATGTTGTCACAATTTCCATGCCGTGTAGTTGACCAGTCTTAAGAGTCTAGCTCATCACATATGTTTACACCTGTGCCACATGCTCCAAACTGAGGCAGAAAGCATTCTATCCCCAGAGATGGGCATTCTTTTGTTTCCTAACTCCTCAGATTAGATTGTTTGTTCTTTGCAAGCTTAACTTGGCTTTATTTACTCACATTTATTTCTTTATTTTTGCAGTATTAGATATTAAATCTAGGGCCTTCGGAAGGCTAGGCAAACAATCTGCCCTAAAAGATTAAAAGAAAAGGTATTTAGAGCTCTGATATCACCTGCCTGTATCACAAGGTATTTCATGTTCTCCTGAGGTCAGGAGTTAGAGCAGGAAGGAAGACCATCACAGTGATGAGGAAGGTGGGGGCAAAGGGAGGGATGAGCATTGGACAGGCATACCTTCAATTCAAGAAGGAGTGCTGTAATGCATAGTTCATTATCAGTGGTGCGACTAAAGAAAGCAAGGTCACCTCCACCTCTGGGGAGTCCTGAGTGTTCTCTTTATTTCCTTCATAGAAACACTCAATGGGCAGTGCTATAAACTAATGTTGTAGCTCCCACTCCCAAACCCCATGTCCAGACCCGAGTGTCAAAGGCTTACTTCTCTGCCTGGGGATATTGGAAGGTGGTAGGAGGTTGAGAGATGGGGCCCATGGAAGAAACAGGGGCATTTGCAAGCACTATAAACTATACTTCCATCCATTTGTTTTCCTTCTTCCTTATTTCTGGAGGAATGGTTTTAGCATGAGCTCCTGCCAGAATATTCAACCTCACAACAACCCCAAAGAGATGAGATCAATTAATCAGGACCAAAATCTCAGAAACTGTAAGACAAAATATGTTCTTTTCCTTC
Organism: Cricetulus griseus; assembly: GCF_003668045.3. NCBI lineage: Eukaryota > Metazoa > Chordata > Mammalia > Rodentia > Cricetidae > Cricetulus > Cricetulus griseus. Next base: position 141,895,418 of record NW_023276807.1, on the reverse strand, counting down.
TAAGTTGATTGTCTCAGGTACTTGGCAATAGTAGGGAGCCGCTGACTGATGTATCTCTCCTGTTTTAGGGCTCCCATATAATACTCAGGCTTCCAAATTAAATTCTCCCTTCATTTATAAAACTTTGAGGGGAAATCACTTTAGCTGTTGGTGAGGATTCCTCCCTTGACATTTTGAGATTACATGTATAAGTGGAAGAGAAGAACAGGGTTGTGAAAGCCCTCTGGCTGGAGGAGACATGCTGAGAGAGGCAGGGATACAGAGTTAAGGTCATCCCAAGCAGCTCAGGTATCTGCTGCTATAGTCTATATGGAAACAGCAGTACCCACTCTTTCCTCCTCAAATCTAGTCCTTCGGAAATGGTGGCAGAGAGGGGTATCTTGGAACAAAGGATAGACTGTTAAGTGTGGCTTCTAATCTGATAGCTAAATATAACTAGATTCAGTTTACATAAGGTAATTAGCCTTAATATATGTAAATATATAAGACCTTCGGGTTCCCTGCTGCTATTTGGTGCCTTCAATTCCTTCCCACTGACTGCACTTCTTAAAGCTCCCAGGAGTAGAGTAAAAGCACTCCAAAAATTGAATTTGGGTGTGTGTGTCTTTAATAAAAATATATTAAGTGTGGCCCAATATGTGCATATCATTCTATAAATGGCATACATGGACTCTTCTGCCAGCATATTCTGTATAATAAAGGAGACAACAAAGGAAAATTTTAAATAAGGTAAAGACAAAATAATATTATTAACCTGATTGTAATTATATTCTCCCACAATGCAAAAAAATATTTTCCCCTTCTTGCAAGAGGAGCTATTCAATACAACCCCCTATGACATAGGCAAATTGACAAGCTGGTTCTAGCTGGTTTGAAGCAAACCAAACTTGGTTTCTCAAGACAGTTAGAACTAAGTTTAGCATGCCAAGGCACTGGGGGATGAAGAGGAGAGATACCACCACTGGAATTTGTAAATCATGATCTTTTGGTTTTCAGCCTTATTTGCAAATTATGCAAATTTTGTTGACATTTGGCTAGGCAGTTTTTATCTATTTTGCTGTCTATCCGATGTTCTTACTGAAGGAATCTTGAACTGTTCTCATAATGCTGGTATTTTTAACAAATGCATTTGAAACATACTTCAATTGCTTGGAAAATCTTTAAACAGGTCAGGAAATTATGTCTCCAACTTTGTGACATGTGTCATGTGTGTATTGTTTGTACCAATAGATGAAAAATTCAAATGCTTTCCAAAATGTTCTTTATGTACAAGTTTCTTTAGAAAGACTTTCTTACGTGTCAAAATGTCACCTTTACCTTGAGGGGACAGATGAAGTGTGTTTATTTGTTCAAAATACCTACTTGGTAACATTTGTCATCACGGTAAAGGTCTGAAAATACAAAATACTTCTTTCTTGCAAAAGAAAAATGTGGAACTCATCTGTAAGTTTCACAGAGCTACACAGAACTTTCCCATAAGGCAAATGGTGAAACTCTGGGTAGTTTAAGAAAGTTCCGTGATAACTTTGAGTCCAGGCACAGAGTTCACATCACCCTCTTCTGTGAGGTAACACAGTCCTCCACCTCACAGAGCATCCTGAATGTGATATCTGAAAGAGCTGGAAGAATGACAGCCCACTGTTAGCTCCCTACCCCAGGAAACCACCCTCAAGCTGCAGTGTCTGTCCAGGTGGGTGTAACAGGACTGGGAGTGTTAGTAAAGATCCAAAGGACAGCTCTTGGATGAAAAATAAATGTTTGAATTCTTAAGATGTCCCAGTTGTTCACACTTCAGTTTTGAATCCCCTGCGGATGTCTCTAGTCCCCTGCAGGTTCTCCCAGCAGCACCACAGGCTGCTTTGATGCACAGGTCTTTGGGGAACAGTCCCTGACTAACCCACAGCACAGATTTATACACTGAAAACTGTAAAATGCTGATGAAATAAAGAAGAATTAAACAAATGGAAACACATTTCAGTTTCAGAGGTTTGAAGGCTCAAAATTATTAAGATAAAGACACTCTCCGCAATGACTTCCAGATTCAGTAACCCTCCCATCAAAATTCCAACTGGCCGTTTTTGCTGACAGATGGAAATAATATAAAAATCTGAAATAATCTCAAGAAAGACAATAGTGGAAGACTCGTACTATGTAATTTAAAAACTGACAACAAATGGACCTTGAGAGCAGGGTTGGAGGGTCCAGTAGGGGCACACAGCTGCTCGTATATCCTTGACCAGACTGGACAGGGCTAGCATGCAGCTTCCGGAGGCACACACATAAAGGAGGAAGGGATCATCTACCTAGCCAGTCAGATGCTGGCATCAATAGGGTGACAGATGTTGCATCTAGATCACCCATCACATCTGGGAGGAGTGGGGAGAAGGGAAACTGTGATCGGGATGTATTAAAAACAGAAAACCAAAACAACAAATGACAACAAAAGGGAGGGGGAAAACTGACAACAAAGCTCTGGCAATCAAGTTTGTGGCATTGGTTTAAGGAGAAGCATAAAGAACAATAGAATACAGTATAGTCTGCACATACACGGGATCATTTTTTAAAGAAAAAGAAGCTTGAATTAGTATTTACTTGACTTTGACTCTGCATACCTTCTCACTTGCTATGAGACTTCAGGTAACATTTCTAGTCCCATTCATCCTGTGTCTTTCTCAAACCCAAGAAAATCACAGTCCTGACCTAGTAGGGCTGTTGTGAGGATTATCCAAGATAATCCATTTGGTATGATGCATAGTGCCTGGTGTGATGGCAGTTGTTAGAATGATGCTTAAACTTCAGGCTCCACTAAAGAGGCCTACTTTAATAAAAGTTTGCCAGTAAGTCTATCAAAGATAAGCCATAATTTCTCCCCATTCTAGTCCTACCTTCTTTTTAGGCTTGACTTTGGGAATGACAAATCCATTTCATTCACAGTAGCTATTTAAGCAGTGCTTTGGAACAGACTCTGATGCTGAATCTGTCATTGATTATTAATGTCTGCCATGAGCACAGGAAAAGAAATGACAGCAAAGTTCCCAGACACTAGTAACCCTCACCTACATACTAAAGTTTCCTTCAGAGTTAGGAGAGTGTCCACATATTTCCTGTAGGACCTCTCCAACTGTAGTTTCTATGATGTAACAGGTTGTCCAACAAGATCTGTGGAATAAAGTGAACCCATAGACAAGTGGCTTTCTGTTTTTTTAATCTTTGGTTGGTTTGGTTTTTGTTAATTTGGGCTTTTGTGTGTGTGTGTGTGTGGGGTGTTGTAGTTAGAGTTTCTATTGCTGTGAAGAGACACCATGACCACAGCAACTCTTATAAGAATAAAACACTTAATTGGGGTGGCTTGCTTACAGTCTCAGAGGTTCAGTCCATTGCCATCATGGTGGGGAGCATGGGCGTGTGCAGGCAGATGTGGTGCTGGAGTGGTGGCTGAGAATCCTACATCTTGCAGCCAACAGGAAGTCAACTGTGACACTGAATGAAGCTTAAGCAAAAGACTTCAAAGCCTGCCTCCACAATGACACACTTCCTTTAAAAAGGCCACACCTGACTGATCCAGACCCCAGGAACATGGGGTTCTGTGAGGAAACCTCAGAAATCTATGGGACCTCCTGTAGAAAGTCAGTACTTATCCCTAGCATAGGTGTGGACTTTGGGAGCCCATTCCACATAGAGGAATACTCCCTGAGCCAAGACACACGGGGGTGGGCCTAGGCCCTATCCCAAAGGATACAATAGACTCTGATGACACCCTATGGAAGGCCTCACCATCCAGGGGGAGCAGAAAGGATATGTGATAGGTAGGGTTTTAGTTGGGGGGGGTAGGGGGAGGGGAGATGGGGGAGAAGGGAACTGGGATTGTCATGTAAAACAATCTTGTTTCTAATTCAAATTAAAAAAAAAGTTGGAAAAAAGGCCACACCTACTCCAATAAAGCCACACCTCCAAATAGTGCCACTTCCTTTGGGGGCCATTTACTTTCAAACTACCTCAGGGGGGATTACTATTACTTCCCCTGTCTTGAAATAATTTATAACTTTCTGGGAAAAATTTGACCAGGAAGAACTGCTTAGAGGGCATCAAAACTAGAATAGTAGATAGGTTTGTCCAGGTAATTCAAGCTGAAAAAGGCATGCTGGAGAGGTCTAAGACTATATACAGGTGCAATCCCATCGATCTAAGATGGCGACTGTGGAACCCGAAACCACCCATACTACTAATCCCCTACCTGCAGAAGAGGAAAACACATAATCTAATCAGGAGGTTGCCAACCAAGAGCACTGTATCAAACACCCTCTACAGGTGGGCACTCCGGTTTTTTAAAAATGATAAAAGCAAAACGTGGCAAGCAAACCTTTGGTTGATCTCTAAGTCTGATACTGTTGAAGACTTTTGGGCTTTATACAACCATATCCAGTTGTCTAGTAATTTAATGCCTGACTGTGACTACTCACTTTTTAAGGATGGTATTGAGCCTATATGGGAAGATGAGAAGAACAAATCGGGAGGACGATGGCTAATTACATTGAACAAACAGCAAAGACAAAGTGATCTCGATCGCTTTTGGCTAGAGACACTGCTGTGCCTTGCTGGAGAATCTTTTGATGACCACAGTGATGATGTATGTGGAGCTGTTATTAATGTTAGAGCTAAAGGTGATAAGATAGCAATATGGATGACTGAATGAAAACAGAGACGCAGTCACACACATAGGGAGGGTATACAAGAAAAGGTTGGGACTTCTTCCAAAGATAGTGATTGGTGATCAGTCCCATGCAGACACAGCTAGGAAGAGCAGCTCCACCACTAAAAATAGGTTTGTTGTTTAAGAAGACACCTGAGTAGTCTCACAAGAGACTGCATCACACATTTGAGACTGGGAGCTGAACCAAAGCCTCATCCAAGCAGGGTGGACTGCACTGAAGTTTGATTCCATCTAAATGTTGCTAAGATAGAAGAGAAGTCTCATTCGCCTTTGTCTGGTACCTCTGTGTTCATTTATTCACTCCCCCCATTTTTGCTAGTGTGTCCACTATCCCAATCAAAGAATTACAGTATCTGTCACCCCAGAACCCGCAGATGTTTTCCTGACCCTCACTGTAATAGCTGGTTAGAATTACTATGATACACACATTTACCTTTCCACAGTATTCGAAAAAGAACTTGCATTTCTGTTACCTTAGCAGGAAAAGACCTGTTTCTGTTCCACTCCGTGCAGAAGTGTGTTTTGCTGGTGAGAGTCTGAGTACAGTTTTCTAGCAACCTCATTTCCTTTCCCAGAGTTCTCTTTGCTATTCTCTTGCTGATGGCTGCTAGAGTTTGATTTATTTGCTTCCCTCCTTGATAACATTAGAGATTCTGATTTCAGTTTTTCATTTGTTTTGTTTTTGTTTTTTCCTCGTGTAACATTGGTGAAGGATCCAGGAATATGACAAAAAGGTGGAATAAACATTAAATTTGTGCGTTCAAAATAAAAGGACTATATAGAGCAGTGGTTCTCAACCTATGGGTCAGCCATATGATATCCTGCATATTGGATATTTATATTATGATTCATAACAGTAGCAAAAGTACAGTTTTGAAATAGCAATGAAATAATTTTATGGTTGGGAGTCACAGCAACATGAGGAGCTGCCTTAAGGGGTTGCAGCATTAGGAAGGTTAAAACCACTCCCTTAGAGGAAGATGGCTCTAAGAGAATAGATTGGGGTGAGCAGATGGAGAAAAGGGACAGAGTCGCCAGTCATGAGAAGACTTGTTGGACCCATGGTAAAGCTGGCAACCTGTAAATCACATGACCAGAGGCTGCCTAATATTAAAAAATTAAATAAATGTGTATTTATCCTCTTAAGCCAAAATGAATAAAATGATTAGGTGGGCTAGAAGATGACTCAGTGGATTAAGTGCTTGCTATGGAAGCATGAGGCTCTGAGTTTTGATCCCAAGAACCCACTGAAACCTGGACGAAGTAGTGTTTGTCTGTAATCCTAGCACTCCTATGGCTACAGAGGGAGAATTCCGGGAGGCTTATGGGCCAGTCAGCCTGGCATATGCAGCAGTCAACAACAGAGATCCTGTCACAAACAAGGTGAAAAATAAAGGGCCAACACTTCCACAAGCATCCTGTGGTATACACACACATGCCCATACTCACATTCACAAGCATCCTGTGGTACACACACACATGCCCATACTCACATTCACAAGCATCCTGTGGTACATACACACATGCCCACACTCACATACATCATGGTGGTCTGAGTGAGAATGGTCCCGGATAGGCTTATATATTTGCATGCTGGGTTCTCAATTTGTGGACTGTTGGAAAGAATTAGGCGGTGTGGCTTTGTTGGAGGAGGTGTGTCACTGAGGGTGGACTTTGAAGTTTCAAAAGCTCATGCCCAATCTCCCCCACCCCCTCCCATACACCTGCTGTCTGTAGATCAGAATGTAAATTCTTAGCCCGTGCCTGCCTGCTGCTATGCTTCCTGCTGTGATAGAAATGGACTAAACCTCAGAAACTTTAAGCAAGCCCCCAGTTAAATGTTTTCTTTTAGAAGAGTTGCCTTGGTCGTGGTGTCTCTTTTACAGCAATAGAACAGTGACTAAGACACACATGAACACAACACACACACACACACACACACACACACACACACACACACACACACACACACACGAGAAAGAGAGACACAGAGAGAGAAAGGGGGATTAAGGAAAAAGTTATTGCCAAAGTACAAATACACAAACATTTCCATGACTATAAACTACTTAAGGACCACAAGTCAAGGCTGAGTGTCATGGCTCACACCTGTGGTCCCAGCTGCACAGGAGGCTGAGGCAGGGTAATTGCTTGCCTCCAGGAATTCTAGGCCAGCCTGATCATCACATAGAGACTACATTTCTTTTTAAAACAGCATACAGATTGCAGCTTGTTTAGCATCCAGTTTAGCTACTAATGAAGGCAGCTGGTCTGGGAGAAATCTTACCTCACATGGCTTGGCAAAAAACACCAGCATAAAGCTTAGGGATTTTCAAGAATCTGGATGGAGTAAGATCGTGAAGATCACCCAAACTTGTCTCACTTTCTAACTTTACAGATTTGGGGAAATTTTCCTTTAAATTTTTAAATATAAACCACATCTCCCTAGAGTGCTGCCCCGTTATATCACTAATGTACCACATCAGCTACCTTGTCTTTTTCAAATTTAAATGGATCGCCATTTACTGAGTTAGAGAAAGTTAAACCCTGCTTCCCTTTGAACTCACTAAAGACAAAGCTTGAACTGAGAATGAATGCAAGCTGTGTGTTCACACACAAAACAACTAGGTATTTATGCATGTACATTGTAATTAATGGATAATTACAATTTAATGTCCACCATTAACTCTTGAGTAATGCTCATCATCCCGGTGTAAACAGGCAACAGAAAAACACCCACACAAGTTGTTAAACACACCTTTGATTTCCGGACTCTAACTTCTATAAAAAAAATCGTTTAGTGTTTTCTAGAGGAGGGAGACATTCTAATCTTTGGTTTTATAATGCACATTAGACAGCCCTTGGGTGATGTTGGATAGAAAGTTACATATTAGTCAAGTATGGAGTATTGTCTGCTGTGTGTACATAGCATAGCTACATGCGACAAGCTTCTTCAGCATTTGAAAGTCTGGTAAACAGCCCTCCTCATCCACAATCAAGTTCCTAGTCCAGTGAGAAGTCAGACAAAAAGAATAACAGTCCAGGTACTAGATCACTTTTCTCTGCCAATCAAGCCAATAATGGAGAATGTGATTTACATACAAGGTAGTTGGGTTTCTTGACACTGAACTCCACCTCAGCATAGACAACTAGGAATGTAGCTTTCCAAAAGCCACAGCATTGAGGACCACACCTGCCGAAGAAGAAAGTGCCCAAGTTAATCACTTGGGCTGTGATTTAACTTAACCAACAAGAGAAACTCATCTCTCACAGTTCTGGGAGCTACAAAAACCAAAATTAAGAGAGATCTGTATTGGTAGTGACCCACTCTGTGGCCCGTACCTTCTCACTGTGTTCTCCCATGCTGAAGGGGCAAGAGCTCTCTCTCTCTCTCTCTCTCTCTCTTCTCTCTCTCTCTCTCTCTCTCTCTCTCTCTCTCTCTCTCTCTCTCTCTCTCCTTCCATAGGCTAATAATAAACCCATTGGGGAAGCTATGTCTTCTAGACCTGATCTCTATAAATCTTCACCTGTTAATTCCATGATTTTGAAGGTGAGTATAGCATAAGAACTTGAGTGGAGTTAGATATAAAAATTCACATCTATAATAAACATAGTTTTTCTTAAAGTCTTTTAGACATGTAAAAAGAACTTAGTCAGGATCGCCACTACAACCAAGGCTGCACTAGTGACATCACTCACTCAAGATAACCCGACACAGGTTTAGAAACCCATGATGCCCATGATGGCCACTGGACAGTCTATAAGCAAAGACCAAGAACAGTGCTCTGCTCAGCACATTTGGAGAGACAACACCTTGATCTGCCTCACAGCTGGAGAGTCTCTCTAGAATACTGACCCTTGAATCAGAGACTTCTGTTAAGAGACTGGACCTGACTTTCGGCTAAGATACATCACACAGGTAAGCAGCCTTGGGGAGACAGGCTTAGGACCAGAGTTGAGAGTGTGAGCTTTGTGTGGTGACCCTCAGCATAATAAAAATAGAACTTGTTTTTACCAGCTATGCGTATCTACCTTCTTGCTCGTGACAGTATCATAGCAGAAAGAAGAGCTTCAAACTCCAGCAATGCCTTTGGGTGTCATCAATGACATGAAGATGCTTCTCCCTTTTCTTCCTCCTGCAGCCCTCATGGGTGTCAAAAGTTTAGAAGGTGATGGTGTAGATCAAGGAAAAGGACGGCAGATGTTGAATTAAATGTCAAAGCATGGAAGAAAAGTGATGTCATTCATCTGAATAGAGAATCCACCAGGAAAGGCCTTTTTTTTTTTTTTTTTCTGTTTGCTCACTGCAATATTCTCACTGTTTCAGGGAGGTTCCATCAAACATTTTAATTAAATGAACAAATGACGTCAGTGGGCAGGGAGAGGAGACAGGAGTAGGACATGTGTGGGACTCAAACCTCATGGAAACAAACCTTGTCCTTTCACACAGATCAGAAAGATAATTTAAAAATAATAATAGCAGACATTCTAGAGCAAAATGATTTATTTAGCAGTTTTGCCACTGTAAGGCATTACAGAAGTAATTATGACTAAATAGTTACTACCACTTACTGACCGCATGTTAGATCCTAGAAATCTTATAGTGCTCTAAGCTCCTGATATTTTCATTTTCATCCCAGAGTTCACACTATTGACTGGTATGTTAGGTTTTGCTGTTGGTTTACTTATATCTCTCTCCACATTCTCTCTCTCTCTCTTTCTCTCCTCCCACTGCTTCCCTCCCTCCTCTTTTTCTCTCAGCCAAATTTTCTTCTCTGAGTGACTTAATTTCCACATCTATCAAATGATGGTAATACCACTTAACTGGTGTTGAGGCTAAGTGGGATAATGAGTGTTAGCACTGGGCAAAGTGTATGGAACCCAGTCAGTGGTTACCAGAGTGTGTGCTAATTGTCCCAGGTTTTGCTACTGACATTGCATGTGCTAGGGAAAGTCTTTGTGCTGGGCTCTGCCTGCAGTGTCAGCAAGGATGATGGGTTCTCATGCCCACCTTCTGCCACATAGGCCTGGACTTGGCAGACTCTGCCGTCAGATTCTTCCCAAATTCAGGCTTCTGGATTTTTATCTCATGATTGACTGAAGACTGATGTGCCTCACTTTCTGTTCCCTCCCTCCCTCCTTCCCTTCTTCCCTTCCTCCCTCCCTCCCTTCCTCCCTCCCTCCCCACTCCTCTCTGTATAGGCCAGAGGTTGATGCCAGTTATTTTCTTCACCATCCTCCACCTTCTTTCTGAGACAAGGCCTCTTAGCAAATCTGGAGTTCACTACATCCTCAGAGCTGGGATTACAAATGTGTGTCATCCTGGATTTTCACATGGGTGTACAGGATCTGACCTCAGGTCCTCATGCTTGCATGGCAAGCACTTTATTGAGTCACATCTCCAGCCCTCATTTTCTATGGAGTGTTAACACCTGCCCGGTTTCTATTCTCAGGGAGATCACCAAGGTAAACATGCTGCATTCTCAATGAAGAAGATGCTGTAGACCCAATACTGTGTGTAGGGATGCAGTGGCACACTCTGAGCTCCTTGTGAGGCATGCAAGAGTCCAGCCAGTATTCTTCCTCCAGAAAACTTGAACTTGTATGTGTGTGTGTGTGTGTGTGTGTATGTGTGTGTGTGAAGAATAAAGCAACCTGGAAGCCAAAGCATCACCCTGATCTACTGAGAAGGCTGATACTGGGAGACAGGCAGGGATGTGAGAAGACTTCCTAATCCTGAATTCCAGGATGAAGCAAGCTAACCCACCCAGCAACCACAGTCTGGCCTACGGGAATGAGGTTATGCAATCTAAGAGCTGTTGCTTACATGAGTACAGATCTCTGCCTCTGCTGTAGGTATCTACTACTGTTGTGATTAAGAAACTTGTCCTGCCAAATCAAGGTGAAGGGGCAGGCCACTGAGAGTTATGTGCAATCAGTATGGCCTGCTATTATTTTCTGGCTAAGGAATAATATCTATCTATCTATCTATCTATCTATCTATCTATCTATCTGCATATGTATATCTTCAACTCCTTGAACCTTGATTTCCATTAACCCCAGAAGGAGTAGAGAAAAACTCAGGGAATATCGTGAGGGAAACTGATAATCCTTTTCTCTGATGCTCCAGCCCAGTGGTTCTCAGCCTTCCTAATGCTTCGACCCTTTAATACAATCTCTCATGTTATAGTGACCCCCAACCACAAAATTATTTTTGTTGCTACTTCGTAACTGTAATTTTGCTACTGTATGAATCATAATGTAAATATCTGATAGGCAGGAAAGCTAAAAAGGGCAGTGACCCAGAGGTTGAGAACCACTAGCCTTCCTCCAGAGTGTCTAAGAGAAACCAAAGTGCCAGGGGATACCTTTGGGCACCTGTGACCTGAGAACACCCAGCACACCCATGGACCTTCAGTGAGTTTCTGTTTCTTAGCAAATGTGAAATGCAAGATAGCACCTCCATCCCTTCCCTTCCCTTCCCTTCCCTTCCCTTCCCTTCCCTTCCCTTCCCTTCCCTTCCCTTCCCTTCCCTTCCCTCTCCCTCCCTCCCCTCCCCTCCCTCTCCCCTTCCCTTCCCTTCCATCTCCTCCCTCCCCTTCCCCTCCTTCCCCCCTCTCCCCTCCCCTTCCCTTCCTCCCCTTTTCTTCTTTCCTTTCCCTTCCCTTCTTTGCCTTCCCCCTCTCATTCCTCACTGCCCACCCCCAACCCCCACCATGTTCTTTTCAAGGCTCCATGAACAGGACTAGATGGCTTGGTGCCAGAGAGGCACCAAGGTGAATTAACACTGATTCCCTTGAGGGAAAATGTAAAACTGCTAATAACTTGTTTGCAGAGATAGGAGGGGTGGAAAGTGTAAGCTGGAAGCCTCCTGCGAGCTCCAGCTTGCTTTCCTGGGAGAAGAGTGTCCACAGAGCTCATGTGCACCTGCCAGCAGCCGTGGGTGGAGTGCACCAGTTCTCACTCTCAGTTTCAATGCCTCTGGAGAAGCCCCAACACTGAGTCTCTGCTCTTTTCTGGGGCAGGGACATAGCTATTGAGTGCTTTCTCTTGCTGTGAGGAGCTCTCAGGGCAAAACCTGCCTAGAGGAGACATCAAAGGCAGGAGGGCAGTGGGGCTAGAGGTGGAGGATACAAGGGTCCCCGAGCACAGCCCATTGAAAGATCATAGTCATTTTATGTACTCAGTTCATGTCAGAGCTCCTGCGTCTACCAAAGATGCTAATATTAATCCATTCATCTGTTATTGTTTGTCTTCCCCACAAGAACATGTGGTCCCATACCTATATGTCAAACAAAACATCTATACCAAAAGGAGTGCTTTCAACATACGAGAAAAGCAAATTTGCTAGGAATCCAAATGAAAAAAACCAAGCCTACTCTCAGTGTTCACATAATAGAAAAGGACACAGAGTCACAAAGTGCCCAAGTGACTTGCTTGCCTCAAGGGTAGAGGTTCAACTCAGATTTGAGCCAGCAGTATTCTCCATTTTCACTAACATGACTCTTAACACAAAATCGCCCTTTGCAAGAAGCCTTTCCTGGTCACTTGTGGCAAACTCCATACCCCTTGTCCAGTGGGTGCCTCACATTTCCTTCCTCCCCCTCCCACTTACCGCTGGGCCCAGCCTGAAATCACTCCTCATGACTCATCTGTCACATGGGTTTCACTGTTAGTCCCCCTGTGTACATGGGCTGCATGAGGGCGAGATTCTCCCCTGATGTGTTCACTGTCACAATGCTCAATATAGCAACTATGTCAGTGGCAGCATTGGCTGTGGAAAAGGGATGGAAGGACTAGGCTCCCCAGCCTTTAAGGACAGTTTCCCTAGGCTGGAGACAACCCCAGTTAAGTAGCAAGGAGAGGGGGACCATAACAGTAAGTTTGTGCTCTCGGCAGCTTTGTTCTGGCTCCTTATCTAGATGGCTTTAAAAAAATTTTCTGGAGACTCAGCACTTCTGTGTATCATTCCTGGGAGCTGTGTGCTACTGTTTCCACAGAACCAACATGTGTCTGGTGTAGAGAACGGACACAATAAATGCCATGTCTTCTCTGTTGTCAGTGCCTGAAGCTGAGAAGCCAAGGAAAAGAGAAAGCCTCTTGGAATAGGTGATGAGAAATCAGAAGTGAGAACAATTGACAGTAGGCTGGACCCCTGGGGAGAAGGGATCTCCTGGCCTGAACAGGAGCATGAGCTGAACTGGAAATGCCCTTGACAGTGAAGATGGTGTGCTCCTCCCTGCAGACGGAGTAGGTCAAGAGGTACTTCCTCAGCAAGAGTAGGTGAAGCTCTGGAGTCCAGACCCAGGCTAGGATGCCTCCTGGCCCCCATGCTCAGTCCATGGAGCAGTCACATGACCAGGTGAATAAGAGTGGTACTGGGGATGGGAGCTGTTCTCCACACAGGGCTCCAAGCACAAGGTTGGTTTGCAGCCACGCTAGGATTCCTCTGAGCTGAGCAGAATCACAGAAGAAAAGAGCTGCCTGGGGACTCAGGACTGGAGCTTGCTGCCTGGCTCCAGGCTCTTCTGCCAGCATTCCCACAATGGTTCCCTGTCCACACACAGTTTATAGCTGAGTGTGAAAGGCAAAGCCTAGTTGTCAGGCCTCGTTTGTTCGACCTCTGCACCTTACTAGTTAAGATAAGTCACTCAATGTCTGTAAGTCCTGTCTTCCCACAAATAAAATGAGCATTCTAACAATAGCTCCTGATATTAATTGCTGGTGCTCAATACATAATATTCTCACTGCTGGAGAGATGAAGTATTCTGCTTCAAATAGCTTACATTCACGCCAGGCATTGGCGGCACACATCTTTAATACCAGCACTCGGGAGGCAGAGGCAGGTGGATCTCTGTGAGTTCGAGGCCAGCCTGGTCTCCAGAGCGAGTGCCAGGACAGCCTCCAAAGCTACACAGAGAAACCCTGTCTCAAAAACAAAACAAAACAAAAAAACAAATAGCTTACATTCTACAGAGAGGGACAAAAGAATAGTAAGATAAACGTACATGGGGTATATTAGCTGTGGTAAATACTGAGGAAGGAAATGAAGGCAAGAAAGGCATGTGAAATGTTGGTGGGTTGGATAATATGTTTCCACGATTGTCCAGGATAGGGGACACCCACGGTTAACAGAGAGGTTAAACTAAAGGCCTTGGGCAAGGGTTGTACCACTGAGTTTGTGGTGGTTTGAAAGAAAATGGCCCCAAATGGAGTGGCACTAATGGGAAATGTGACTTTGTTGGAGTAAGTGTGATCTTGTTGGAGGAAGTATGTCATTGTGTGGGTGGGTTTTGAGGTCTCCTATGCTCAAGCTATGTCTAGTGTGGTTAACAGTTCGCTTCCTGTTGCCTTCTGATCAAGATGTAGAACTCAGCCCCTTCTCCAGCACCATGTCTATCTGAATGCCACCATGTCCCTGCCATGATGATGATGGGCTAAACTCTGAAACTGTAGCCCAGCCTCAATTACATGTTTTTCCTTTGTAAGAGTATCCATAGTCATGGTGTCTATTCACAGCAAGAGAAACCCCTAATAAGGTAGAGCTGCATCCACATGTCCAACCTTTGACTTCCAAGTGCTGGCATTAGAGACATGAACAACTATGCCTGGCATTGGAAGCTTCTAATGACAGACCTTGAGGATATGAGGGTGGATTCTGGCTAAGTTCAATCTCCACCTATGCAGCATGACCAAATCATTGTCACCTTGTGATTTCGTGTCCCTTTTCATCAATTGAGCACAAGAGCATGATTTGTTACTTCAAGTGTTATTCCAGCAAGCATTTTCTAATTACTGAAAGGCAGGTACTGCCCTTGGCATAGATTTTGCAAAGATGAGTGTCTCGTATAAGGCCCTGGATCAGTTACTTTTCTCATTTCTGTGGCCATACGCTTGACAAAATGCAACTTAAAGGACAAAGGGCTTGCTTTGGCTTATAGTTTGAAGGGATACAGCTCAACATTGTGAGGAAAGCATGCATGCAGAGGCATGAAGTAGCTTGTCACGTTGTGTCTGTGGTATAGATTCTATATTATAGACTCTAGAAGCAGAGAGTAAGCAGGAATTGGAGCTGCAAAGCCCACCCTTAGGACCCATTTCCTCCATTGAGGCTCCATCTCCTAAATATTTAACATCCTCCCCAAACAGAGCCCCCTGCTTGGGACCAGGTATTCAAGGAGGTAAAAACAATAAGTAAATGAGTTGGCCAATGCAAGTTAATGGACCCAGGAGCTCTGGGATGAATTGAACACAAATGCCAATAGGAGGGAAGTAATTCTTACTAACTTTTTATCAGGCGCTGAGGATAGAACCCAGTACTTTGTCCATGATAGATGCCTTAGTTAGGGTTTCTATTGCTGTGAAGAGACACCAAGCTCTGTAAGCTTGTTGGCTAGTATTCTCTTTCCAATCTCAGTGGCTCCCACAGCATGCCTGGCTGTGCTTCATTAGCAAACTCCTCACACCACTGCCAGGCCATTAATACAGACTGTCAATATGGGAAGATCAGCCCCTTGCACCCTGCAACCCCTCTCTGGAGGTGACCTTGGTCTATTGGGTGACTCTGTTTATCATCTATTAGTCAGTCAGTCATTACAACTATTAGTCTCTAACCTGACTTCAACAGGTTTTTCAAGGGACAGCAGATCCCATGGTGAGACCTGATAACAAGTTTAGGAAAGCCTGCTTTGTTGGTGGAATCTGTGGCCAGATGTTGTGGAGAAATTTATATATCAGAATAAATGAAAAGTCTCTCAGTTGCTTCTGGACCCCATGAATGCCATTGCCCTGAGCTTATGTCTAGTGGCCTCTTTCAGTTGCTACCTGTGGCCATCACAGGAAGAGCTATTTTGATCTGAAGCCCTCCTGACTATGATCTTTGCCTTCTTAGGCACTGAAATGGTTAATCTTCATTATCAACTTGGCATAAGTTCCTAGCAGACCAGCTCTCTCTAAGATAATAACTGCAAACTCTGGATAAAATTAAGAAGCAAAAACAATGACAAACAATGAAACATATAAACACACATTCACACACATACACACACTCACACTGTTGGTTAATCTTCACTGTCAACCTGTTGGGATTTAACATCACCATGGAAAGACATCTATGGGTGTGTCTGAAGTTGCTTCTTAAAACATTTAATAGGGCAGGGAAGATCTGCCCTGAATGTGGGCGGCACCATCTTACAGGTTGGGGTCTGGACTGAATGAAAGGAGAAAGTGAGTAGAGGGCCAGCATTTATGTCTTTTTCCTTCCTGCAGATGCCATGTGATCAGCTGCCTCATGCCCTGCTGCTATGCCTTCCTGCCATGATGGACTGTACCCTTAAAGGGTGAGCCAAAACAAGTCCCTCATTATGTTGCTTTTGTCACCACAACAAGACAAGGGACTATTGGGCTTGTTTTCTTTCTTCCTTTTCATTAGGTATTTGTTCATCTTCTATTAACTCCATCACAATGTGGCAGGCACTGTTTGGATTCAGGAGTGCAAAGACAATGAGATGTCTGGGAATCTGATAGGATGTGTGGTCTCCTAGCAGACCAGCTTTCTGTAGGATCACATCTGCGAATTCTAGACAAAATGAATTCTAGACAAAAATGAAAAGCCAAAACAAAACAACAATACCTAAGACACGGAGAAAGTCATGTTGGCATCTTTAGTCTCTGCCTCCCCTTCCTTCTCCTCCTCCTCTTCTTCCTCCACATCCCTGTGCTAGAGATTGACCCCAGAGCCTTGTGGGTGCTAGGCAATCACTCAGTACCCCTAAGCTATACCATGGCTTGAGAGAGGGTATTTCAAACAAAAAGACTAACTGAGATAGCCTTGGCAAATCACAAGAACACTTAAAGACCTCTCTGTTACTTGGTTTACCAATCAAAAAGAATGGTTAAAGTGAAAGTTATAGAAAATAATCTGGAGATGCTTTAAATATTTGAATTTAAAGCATGTGAATGGCATCCTTTGACCAACTTTGAGATGGAAGGCCCAGAGCTTTTGTGCATTGGCCATGGCCTTCTGATTAGTGTTCTATGTTGACTGTCTTACATAGGCGAGTCCAGCACTGTACACTATTTCCAGCTTGACTTTAAATGGAATAAAATGCTGAAAACATAAAGTGAGACAAACATTAAAGTCCTCTCACCAGGTCTTTACAGCATTCCTGTTCACACACAGTCCAAAGGCATTTGAGAACAATTCATCTTATCAAGTCTTCCTAAAGTATTCAGTCTACTTTTCATAGGAATGCTATCCCCTCATGATTTTGCTTATCCTTATGTAATGCTTGTCTGTACATTAAGTGAATCGTGGTCATGCGTGTGACAGAAGCAAAGTTTCCTTGGCAAACATATAGCTTGCTTGTAGAAGGACTTGGTCCTGCAGAGAGCTCTGGCCATATGAAGAGTCCCTGGTGCTGTGACTATCAGCCAATGAATCTGCAGAGAGAACAGGACACCTCGGTCAAAACAGTGAGGAAGAAATATTCCAGTTTACATGACTACTGCACAGCCCACAATAATTTAGTGTCATCTAACCCCTATCCGAATGTCATAAACTAATTTCTTTGTAGGAAATGAAGAAGTATCCATAGGAAAGATGTAGGGAAGTCATTAGATCTACCAGAATATCACAGACACTCCATCTGAATTGATCTTTATTTAATTCTGTGAAGAATGCGTCATCTCAAGGTCACGTGTCCCCATCAATATCCTCCTTCAGCAGCATCTCTGTCAATCACATTCTCTGCTCTAGGGCTCTAATTTCTTGGTTTTCTTTTCTTTTCTTTCTTTCTTTCTTTTTTTTTTTTTGGAGAATAACATGGGGTTGCTATTGTAGGTACAAGATGGTTTCAGGAAATCCAGTAAACATCAGACAGGCTGAGTTAAGCATTTTCTAAAAACCAGTTTAGAAAAATTATTTAAATTAGATTCAATTTTTCACTAAAGAGATAGGCTGGCAATCACACATTAATAGCCTTCTACAGCTACCGAGGTTAAGAATATTGGTTGACATGTTCATAGCAGCATTATTTGTAATAGTCAGAACCTGAAACCAACCTAGATGCCCCTCAATTGAAGAATGGATGGAGAAAATGTGATACATTTACACAATGGAGTACTACTCAGCAGAAAAAAAAAAACCAATGGAATCTTGAAATTTGCAGACAAATGGATGGAACTAGAAGAAACCATCATGAGTGAGGTAACCCAGTTACAAAAAGACAAAAATGGTATGTACTCACTCAAATATGGATTTTAGACCTAGAACAAAGGAGTAGCAGTCTAAATCCACATTGCCAGAGAAGCTAGGAAACAAGGAGGACCCTAAGAGAGATATACATGGTCCCCTGGAGAAGGGGAAAGGGACAAGATCTCCGAGCAAATTCGGAGCATGCGGGGGGGGGGGTGGAGGGAAGAGGGAGTTAGAAGCAAGAGAAGGGGAGAAGAGGAGGGGAGAGGACAACTTGAGGGAGCAGGGAGATCGAGTCAGGGGAAGAATAGAGGAGAGCAACAAATAGATACCATAATAGAGGGAGCCATTATAGGTTTAAAGAGAAATCTGGCACTAGGAAAAGTCCAGAGATCTACAGGGTTGACCCCAACTAACAATCTAAGCAATAGTCGAGAAGCTACCTTAAAAGCCCTTCTCCCATAATGAGGTTAATAAATACCCTTATATGCCATCCTAGAGCCTTCATCCAGTAGCTGATGGAAGCAGAAGCAGACACCCACAGCTAAACCCTGAGATGAACTCAAGAATCCAATTGCAGAGAGGGAGGAGTGGTGAGCAAAGGGGTCAAGGCCAAGCTGGAGAAGCCCACAGAAATATCTGATTTGAGTAAGTGGTTGCTCATGGACCCCAGACTGATATCTGGGAAAGCAGTATAGGATTGTTCCAAACCCCTTGAATGAGGATGTCTGGTTAATCAATAGGGCCTCTGGTAGTAGATCAGTATTTATCCCTAGTACATGAATGGACTTTGGGAGTCCAATCCACACAGAGGCATACTCTCTCAGCCTAGACACAACGGGGAGTGTCTAGGCCCGGCTCCAAATGATATGACAGCCTTTGAAGATCCCCCATGGACGGCCTCACCTTCCCTGGGGAGCAGAAAGGGGATAGGATAGGGAGTTGGTGGGGGCCAGTGGAGGAGGGGAGGGAGAGGGAACTGGGATTGGCATGCAAAAGAAGCTTGTTTCAAGTTAAAAAAAAAGAATCTTGGTTGAGGAATCTTGGGGGCAGGGTTAGCCTAACTTAAAACTCAGAAGTACCCACTTGGTAGCACAAGGAAGAAAGGAGGAGAAAAAGTATTTTTCAGACTAACCATCCAAATAAATGATGATAAATGAATCAAAATTCATAGCAAAAGTAAATTCTAAATAATAAGATTAAGATATGAGAATAATTTACTTATACCCAAGTTTGGGGCTGATGAGGTTGAGTCTCTCTGGCTAATGAAGTGAAACATGAGTGAAAGCTCACAGTGAGTGCAGGCTCCTCCTAAAAGGAGGATGCTTTTACACTGCCAGCACAGGCCGGGCTGCTTTGCCATGTCATGTTGTGGTCTTCTGATCTCCTCTGCTGTAGTGATTTGCATTGTAGATTCAAATAGTGATTAACGAGCTCTCTTACTTTCCTAGCTTCTGATTGGAGTCATCAGCGAAGATTTATCGAATACTTTGGTGTACCGTCGCTGATCACGTGTCTCAAGTTGATCATGGGACACAAAATTCTTTTGTAACCATTAGATCATTTTAAGAAAAATCAATGGTTTTACAGCATTCTCTGAGTGCCCCAGAAGTTTATAGGAAATGAAGGGTTTGATCTCCTGCATAGGAACACAACTTCCAGTTGTAGTAGAATTGTCCCATGAGGATCTGTCATCCTGGTTCCCACCTCATGCAGAGGCTACACCAATGTCTCTATTTAGCTTTTTATTTGAGAACAAGGAGGGAGAGAGCAATATGCACCTCCTTAAAACTATGAAAGTATCGTTTTGAAACAGAGGTCACTATTTTTACAGTATCACATTACCCAGTATTTGGACCATTATTTTCACATTAAGGATATGCTTAACATCTTTAACTTGTTAGTTACCATGAGACTTGATTTATCAACATTCAAGACACATGACCATTCCTTCTTTCTTGAAAGAGTTCCCTGCTGGACATGGTGGTATATGTCTTTATTATTAGCATTAGGGAGGCAGAAGAAGCTCTGTGAGTTCGAAGCCAAGGACAGCCAAGGCTGTTACACAGAGAAACCCTGTCTCAGTGGTGGAAAAAAAGAAAAGAAAGAAAGAGTCCCATCCTTTATTTTCTTTCATTTAGACGCTCTTAGTTTTGTTGTTGCTTAACAACATTATTGGGGTATATTTTATGTACTACAAAAGTTATTTATTTCAAGTGTCTAATTCAATGCCCTTTAATGACTTTACCAAGTGCTGTAACCATCACCATAAATCTGTTTAGGAAGTTTTCTTCCTCCCATAAGAGCTCTCTAGCCCCTCTGTAGTGGATTCCTTTTCTTAGCACCAGCCCTATTTAACTGTTTAAATTTAGCTGTTTCAACCTCGAAGGGTTCTACTTGGACACTATCCTCTTTTCAATCCATATTCTTCCATTGGAGGACTCCTTATAGCCATGGTTTCAGCTACCTAGATGTAGCTCTCCATGTGGTTCCAGATCCACATACCCCAAATATACCTTAGCTGTTTATGGTGGGCACATGCTTATAATCTTAACCCTTAGTATATGGGGCAGGAGGACTATGACTTTGAGGGAGCCTGATTGTGTTATATTGTAAGACACTATACCAAGAACAAACAAAACAACAACTCTTCTACCTCAATAACAGATGTTGACATAGATCTCAAAGCCAACCCCATGATCATAGCTTCCATCCCAATTTAGATTCTTAATCTTAGCGAATAAAACAATTGTTGGTTCAGCCTCAGAGCCAAAAATCTTGCCATCAACTGTGACCAAAGACCTCCTCCGTGCCAGATCTCTTCAGTTGTCTGCATCATAAATACCTGTTAGATGCATCTCTTTATGTCATCAAGCTGCCCACCAGCCTGAGAGATTTCATCCTGCCTTTCCTGAAGCAGACTGTGACAGCCTCTGGTATGTGTCACCTCCTCTCTTCCTTTTCTCTATTCAGCTTTCCACATTATAATAAAAATTATAATTTTTATAATTTCAGCCAAAGTGAAATTATAAAAATTAAAATAAGAAAGCAAATCTACTCCAACAGCTTGACACAAAACATATTCAATACCAACTAGCATTCATTGCACAGCACTCCCTTCTTGTCTATTGTCCAGCCATACAACTTACTTTACATTTATTGAAAGCACATCACTGTTTTTCCCCAAACCTAGGCAAGAGCACATTTGTTCTCTCTGTTCTTACCTCCATTGCCACTCACTTTTACTCACCTATTTAAACTGCTACCAACCCTTCCAATCTCAGAATAACTCACAAAGTCAAGAATAGATGCATGAGACTGTAATTTCACCACCCAGAAGGACGAAGCCAGATGATCTCAAGTTCAACACCAGCATGAACTTGAAACCAGCCTGAGCTACATAGTGAGACATTGTCTCAAAAACAAATGGGCACAAAACAACAAAGACTCACTTCTTCCTCAGATTAATTCACACTCACTTCCATGCAGGACCCACCCTCATCCTCACAGTATCGTCAGGGTTATCGTCCCTCTTAGCAGTCTGTATTTTCCCTTTATGAGATTTACTACAGTTTGTAATTATACATTTATTTATGAGTATTTGATTATAGCTTTGTTTTCTATCAGACCGAAGATCCATGAAGATAATAAGTATGTCTTTGTTCATACAGGAGTTACTCAATAAATATTGTGGAATTCATGAATAAATGAATAAAATGAACAATGCCAGTGAAACCAAGGTGAACTCGATGGCTAAAACCTGGAAATTGCCTACCTTGTGTACGTTTTCTCCTTTTAGTTCTCTAA
Source organism: Cricetulus griseus (assembly GCF_003668045.3). Taxonomy (NCBI): domain Eukaryota; kingdom Metazoa; phylum Chordata; class Mammalia; order Rodentia; family Cricetidae; genus Cricetulus; species Cricetulus griseus. The sequence continues at coordinate 141,873,708 of NW_023276807.1, read as the reverse complement.
AATAGCTTCATTTCACATATAATGTGTTTTCATCCAGAGAGAAGCATTCAATTTAAATGGAAGAGCTATTTCTTGACTTAGACATACCATGGAATCAAGCTTTTATTACTTTTCTGAGAATGTATCTTGCAGTCTGCTATGTCTTTGTCTCAGAAACAAGGCAAGCTCTCTCTCTCCTTAGAAATGACGTTAAGGGCTACCTCACATTGTTGTCCCCCTGAACTGGAAGCATCTTCCTTCTGACTACCCAAAGGAAGAGGTACCTGCCGGTTTCTGTGATCCACATTCTTTGACTCTACTTGTTTTCAAGTTCCTGACCTGATCCTCCCCAAAACAGATCTGAGGAGAGAGACACACAAGCCAGTTTCTTCCACCATGCCACTGTGACTGAAATCTCATGCTGAAAGAGAAGGGCTTGTGGAAAAAAAAAAGAAGATATTAAATTCTAACGAGAGAGATACTTGTTCCCCTCCATTCTGAGGACAGAGACAATGGCAACCCAGGCCCAGTCACCTTCTTGGAAGGCTCCTCAGCTGCCTCACAACTAAGTCTACATAGCCTCTGGCCTTTGTCTCATGACTTCCTGTGTGCTGGCTGGAAGGCTATCACAGACTCCATGGGGGAAGGAATAAAGTCTTTCTTTCCCCAGTTTGGAAACCTAGAAATAAACTCACTTTCCCTTACCAAGTTTTGTTTCTTAACTTCTTTTACAACAGGGAAAAAACCAAGGCAGTGTTTGGGCCAACTGACTAGTACCACCACCAGATCCAGTGGACATTCACCTCCAAGGCTGTCTTTTCTCCCCATTCCTCAATATGGGTCACCCTGCCTGTGTCCAACTTTCTGCAGCTTCGTGATTATTTTCCTATTTTTAGATCCTTTCATCGAGTCGAGATTGCTACTTGGAATGCAGGAACCTTGAGAGACGTCCATTTCCATTCCCAAGGCTAAATTGCCATTTCTGTCATGAACTCTAATCTACCACAAGAAGAAGCAGGCAGGGGGGTTCAACCTCACGTGGGGCTTTTGAAAGATATGCATGGGCCGGTAAAGCCCATCAAAGAGAAACGGGGGCTCTGGATCCGGCCATGAGTAAATATTATTCCTAACGACTGTTTACCAACAGTTTCACATGCCTGTACAGATACTTCATAAGCCGTTTTCAAGGCAGTGTGTATGCAAAGGATTAAGAGAGGGCAAAAGTCTCCAGGGAGAGAGCTCCCCAAAGCAAGGGCTCTCAAGCATTAAATTGTCAACAACAGTAAACCTTTGCTCCACCCCAGAGCCCAGCTTCCCAGCCAACGTTACACACCCACGTGTGCTGGCAAAGATAAAGTCAACAATAAAATCACACATGTCACATCTCCTGCACCACGACATGCCCACTGTTGCTTGGGTGTGGCAAGCTCTGCCTGCTGGAAATCCTCAGAGTAAACAAGCCACCGAGTCCCTCTTTTGTTCTGTAACTGATGGCAGGGTACAGAATGGCTCTTCTGAAAGCAATGATAGCAAAGCCATCAAGGGCCCCAACTGTTTGTTAAGTGTCTAATTATTAACGAGGATCCTGGCCTCAGCCTTTGGGCTGTCACTCAGGGAAGTCTGTTTAGTAAACAGTCAACCACCAATATCTTAAACAGTCAAACGAATGACTCCAGGGTTCAGGCCAACTGTGTTTCCCTCAATTTCTCACAGCTTGGGATAATGAAGTCCATTAAATTCAAGAAAAGACCAAACAGAGACACCATCACTCCCATCCTCCAGTGTGCAAAGCTCCAGTATCTGGAACAATAAAATCCTAGGAAGAATTCAGAGAGAAGAGAGAAACACCCTTAGAGGGGTGAATCTGGCTTCGTTAGAAATTGGCTGTGTGTGAAGATTGAGGAGAAGGAAATGAAATCTCCATAAAGGGTATCTGTTTTTTTTTTTCCTTCTTTTTTTTCTACACAGAGTGATTCTCTGAGTTCAGCTAGAGACTCAGAATGCTAGAGGACAAAACCATCAACAGTAAAGTCACAGATGCAATGCCTGGCTGACCCATGGAACTTCTCTCTGGAGACTCAGGATTCCAGCGTTGTAGGAAAACATGTTAGAGTCCAGGTTAAGAGTACCACAGCTTCAGTATGACTATGACTCAGAACAGGTCTACCCATCAGTCCTTGCCCTGCATTGCACTGCCCTACCCACCTGTTATCCTCTGTGTAAGTCAGCTTTCCGTTATTGCTACAAATTACCCTCGAAAACCCACCTGAAATTATTCAGAAAGGTTTTCTTGTCTCCACAGTTTTACTGATAGTGCACAGTGGAGGAGGGTTATAGTGCATGATAGAGAAGGGCACTAACCCTTTGGTAACTAGGAAATGAAAGAGACAGGAAGGGACCCGAGATTCAATATCCCTTTTGAGGAAAAATCCACAGTGACCTAAATTGATGCCCACCTCCTAAAAATTGTACCACATCCTAATGGGCTGGGGACCAAGTTTGTCACACAGGATCTTTGGTAGAATCTTATCCAAACCATAGTACCTCATTTGTGCATTTGTATGATGTGTACCTAAGGCCTGACTTTGTATATATCTCAAGAATGATGCTGATATCTTCTAGGCAAAAGGGCATTACAAATCCAAGCCCTTGGACCTCAACCTCAATACTTCAAATAAATGCTATAACAAGTTTTAAAAGAGAAAAATAACACAGACACAACCTGTACTCCATAACCAGATAAATGTCTGCCTAGATTAGAAACACAAGCAAGAGGCATGAAAAATATGTAAGAGACAATATAAAACCCTATAATCCATACTCACCTCACAGGAGAAGGAGAAGGCAGAGAGCCTGCTCTCCACTAGAGCCACTAGAGTGAAGGCAAAGATAGATACTGCCCTTAAACACAGAAGGCCCCTGATTTTCCAGAATAAAATCTGGATTTCCAGAATAAATTCTGGATTCAGAACCTAATGGGCCTACTTGAAATATTACATAGTCCATGGGGCATGATACCAGAGGGGGTGTGAAACATGCTCCTTTTTTTCTGAGATGAACCTACAAGTCGGAATAACCCTAAAATGGGGAAATTAAATCAGAGCAAGAAAGCCAATGACACAAAATTCAGGAGATCATTTTACTTGTAAAAATAGCCACCAACTTCTTGGAATAATAATGATATAACTATTTCCTATTACTTCAGTGGCACCTGTGATGTAAATAAACCAACCTAGAACAGACAATGTGAAGACGTTTAGGTATTACTAGAGAATACAGGACTAACTATAAAGAATACACACACACACACACACACACACACAGACACACACACAAAAGATCTTAAGACAAACAGCAAGGAAAAAAAAAAGAAATGGAATAGGAAGATGATACTGTAGATCTTTCTAAAAATCTACAGCAAAAAATCTACAGCTTCAGATTTGGCATGTAAAGGGCTTGGAAACCATCCTTTCTTTATCTACAATAAAAACCTAAACAGACATAAAATTAACTTAAGTCTGTCAGAGACTCAAGCCAGTCAGGTGACTCAAGGAGTCTCACACTAGGGCAGTGATAGGAAGCCCTTAGGTGCCTAGAAACACTTGGGAGATGATTTTGATGAGTTACTATAAGCCAAGGTCGATGTAGAAACTAGTGAGAAACATGAGGGTGGGGCTCCAAGAGGCTTGCATGCTTCCATTGCTGATGCCTGTAGGAACAGCACCAGGTTCTCAAGGTCACCATCTTAGAAAGATGCCCTATGGCCCTGGCAGGAGGGGTGGGGCAACCTCTCTGACACATTTCCAGGTGGTCCTCCACCCTCCTAGCCTTCCCCAGCTCAGAAGACATTTCTCTAGTCAAGACATTTCCTAGCACCTGGGCAAAGCCAACGAATTTTTATGAAGATGTTGACCCAATCTGGAGTGGTTGTATATACTGGTAATTCCATCCAGTACCTGGGAATCAGAAGCAGGTTGATCTTTGTGAATTCCAGGTCAGCCGGGGCTCCATAGTGAGACCCTGTTTCAAACAACAACAATAATAACAACAAAACCAAAACAAATAGGGCTTGTGCAATTGTTCCAACAGGTAAAGGCATTAAAGGTGATCCTCACGGAGCCTGACAACATAGGTTCAGTTTAGGATAAACACTTGGTCCCCAGCTAGGGGCAGGTTTTGGGAGCTTTGTGAACCCTTGATTTGGAATGGCCATCAGATGAGTCCCTGGTGTCTGGGGGCCACCCGTTGAGGGTTAAACCCCATTCTTCTTCCAGCCCTCTCTCACTACCTGCTGTCTGCCTCCCTGCTGCTGCATGACAAGCAGCTGATGGAGTAATTTCAGTTCCCTAGACTCCCTAAGCAGGATGGATTGTAACCTCAGAGCTGACCTGGAAATGCAGCTCCCTTCCCTTAAGTTGCTTCTGCCAGGCATTTCGTTATAGTGATGAGAAATTAAATGTTGTACATATATTTAAGCGACCCAAAAGACAAATGTATTGGCTGGTTATAACAGTAGAGTTATTTGAGGGTGGATTTAGTCTTAAAAAGATTGTGCTGAAAATTCTAGATCAGATACTGAAACATTTAAACTTTTTGTTGTTGTTTTGGTAGTTACATTTATTTGTTTTTGTGTGTAGTCAGACAACTTTCAAGAGTTACTTTTCTCCTTCTACCATGTGGGTCCCAGGTATTGAACTCAGGTAATCAGACTTGGCAGCAAGTGCCTTTACCTACTGAGCCATCTCACAGTCACAAATAAAACAACTTTCCTTTAAAATTTTGTTTCCTTTAGTTTTTATTTCGTGCGTGTGGGTGTTTGCCTTCCAGCAGGTCTGTGTATAACATGCATGCAGTGCCCAAAGAGGCTAGGAGAGAGCAGCAGATTCCCTGGAGCTAAAGTTACATACTCTTTGAATTGTCACGTGGATGCTGTGAACCAAACCCTGGTCTTCTAGAAGAGCACCCAGTGTTCTTTAGTACTGAGCCGAATTTCCAGACCCTGATAATATATTTTTAAAGAATTAAAGTTAATATGATAAACAGGAGATACCCTGGAACAATACAAGCTGCTTGATGGAAACTACATAAATCAGGAAAAGAGAGGAAAATAAAGAACAAATGTAGCAACCAGATATAAGTACAGAAGATAGCTGTAATCACTTCTAAAATGAATGATTTAAATATACCAGTTGGTTAGGGTAATTGGTAATGAGTGGAGCCCATTAATAGATTTCATGTTTAGCAAGAACCAGGTTTTAGGCCCAAGACCTCTAGCACCAATGAGAAAATGAAATAAAAATATGGAGATTTTCAGAGAGAATACAAAAACAATGGTCTGGAGAGATGAACCAGCAGTTAATAGTACCAGTTGCTCTTGCAGAGGACCAGAGTTCAGTTCCCAGCACCCACATGGCTATTCACAACCACCTGCAACTCCAGTTCCAGAGGACCTAGTGCCCTCTTCTGGACTCCTTAGGCACTGAGCATGAACATGTTGCACATACATACAAGCCAACAAATGCTCATACATAAAATAAAACAAAAAAGCTTTTTTCCCCTCTGCTCTTCCTCCAGCGGCGCAATGTGAGCCACCGGCAAGAGAGGGTGCCAGCGGAAGGCATCCTCTTTAAGTCTTATAAAATATATAGATTTATAATAATTAAGGCTGAGCTAACAGATGAGAATCCTAATCATTGGCCAAGAAGCATTTGAATCTAATAGAAGTCTGTGTATTATTTTGTCCATCCACTCGGCGGGCAAAACTCAGGCGGCTGGCAGAGACCGCCCATGTGGTGGTAGGACTCGGGCGGCTTTTGGCGGAAAGATTTATCATAACAGAGTGGTGTCAGTGAGTGGAATGACCCCATGCCCCAAGGTTCCCAGAGAAAGAGAGAGACCTGCGGCCACGGCCTGTCCTGTTGGACCACTGAGAGGCATTGGAACAGCTTCCATATGCTCGTGTCATCCCAGCGCTTCTGGGGTTTAGACTCGGCACTCCCAAGATGATAAAGACAGATCCAGATAAAGAAAAACCTCTAAAGGTTTACACTACATTTAAAAAATATGTAGGCTTGTGAGAGGAAAAATAACAGGAAGAAATAGAGTAGCCAGTTGTGGTGGCTCATGCAGGTAGGATTTGCTGAAGGAAGCAGAGGCAGGCAGATTTCCACAGAGAAACCCTGTCTCAGGAAAAAAGAAACAAAAGAAAGCAAAAATAAAGTAATAAAAAAGCCACATAAAGATGGAAAATACATAGAGAATCTGGATACTTTATGCCATATTGATGTCTTTAAATTGTTTGATTGGCGAGGAAAGACTTACTGCTACTAAAATGAATTTGATTATAAATGCTGCTAAATTAATCCAACTTATACATTTTAAAAATGCTTTGACTTCAAAATTTAAGTCTAAGGACAGGCTACTTGGAAAAAGAATTTTTGTTTGTGTTTCCACAGAAAATGGAGAGCTGTGGATTCCTTCCAGACTGATATGGTTTGATCAAGCAAGACCCCTGAAACTGAGACGATACAGCCTTACAGACTACAAAAACAAGGACTTAAGTCAGGTTTCTATGTTTTATCATGATTCCCTATGGCGTGACATTGCCCCCAATCAGCAGGAAGTGGGTTTGGAAGGAACGATGCCCATATTCCCAAGTGTTGTTTAAAGATGTTTGTTTGCATTTAAATGGGGTTGGTTATAAATGGTAATAAACACAGTCAATCTTTTTTTTTTAAGAAAAAAAGGGGAATAGGATATAGCAATGAATACTTTGCATTGGTATGGATTTTCATTTATTGATACAACTTTAAGGTCAATTTTGTGATATGTATTATGTCTCCTCTTGTTTAGGTATTGTGTTTATACAGATCTTTTAAAATGATAAGCATGATTAAATACAAGTTATATAGTTACCTATAATAGTCAGAACTTATAATTAGGTTAGTTAGGTTTTCTAGATATACAGAGATGTATTTGAGATGGTTAGGTATTCTTCAAACCTTTCAAAGACCTACAGAAATATGACATTTAAATGGTTTAGGGTTTTTCTTGGCAGTGAGACACAACTGTTCCTGGCACACCAATTACACCAGAAAGGAGGATAGGCATCGAAGAAACTCATTATGGAGTTTGTTTTCAACATGGCAAGATTAGCCATTTGGGTAAGAAACTGTTCTTGCCTGGACTGTTTATTGCTGTATAAATTGGACATGCAGCCCGGTGTTGGTGGCGCACGCCTTTAATCCCAGCACTCAGGAGGTAGAGGCAGAGGCAGGCGAATCTCTGTGAGTTTGAGGCCAGCCTGGTCTCCAGAGCGAGTGCCAGGATAGGCTCCAAAGCTACACAGAGAAACCCTGTCTCGAAAAACCAAAATAAAATAAAATAAAATAAAATAAATTGGACATGCAGGATCCACAAGAAAGTGACTGCTGAACTTATAAAACAAGACAGTACAGAAGGGTTCCTGTTGAAATGGAGAAGTGTGCCAAACACAATGTGGCCTATAGGCTGAAGATGGATGCCCAACGTTACAGAGGAAATTTGGGTGACTGTCCAGGTAGCCAGATGTCCCTGTCAACTCTAGACTTTCTGTGGTCTTTGATAGAGTTGAAGACAGATAGTTATGGTTATAGTTTTCTTCAGTTATTATAAAAGATAAGTTATCTTTCTTTTTATTTAGACAGAAAAGAGGAGATGATGGGGGAAGTGCTTCTGTGTATGTGTTTGTCTTACTGGATGATAAATAAAATACTGTTTGGCCAATGAGACAGCAAGTTAGACAGGACTAGGAGTCAAAGACGATTCTGGGAAATGTAGTAGAGAAGTGGTGATCCAGGAAGGAAGTGACATAGCAAGAAGACTCATATTTAAGCAAAGAGAAACAAGAAGTGCCCTTTTTCCCCTCTGCTCTTCCTCCAGTGGCGCAATGTGATCCACTGGCAAGGAGGGACGCCAATAAGGCGTCGGATAAGATAAGTCTTTAAAAATATATAGATTTATGATAATTAAGACTGAGATAACAGATGAGAATCCTAGTCATTGGCCAAGCAGCATTTGAACCTAATACAAGTTTCTGTGTATTAATTTGGGCTCTAACTCGGGCGGGCGGCTGGCGTAAATCTCACATGTGGCAGTGGGGCTCAGCAGCTTTTGGCCGAAAGATTTATCGTAACAAATGTGTTTCTAAGACAGGCAAACAACTGCCTCAGAATAAAAACCAGGAACATTCCACCTGCCCATAGCAAACCATGAACATGAGTCTTCCATTCCAAATGTTTATCTTAGGTCCAAGACAGACATGTGGGGCTTCGGGCTTGCTGAAGGTGACAACATCAGCAATCATCAGGTTATGATCAGTAACAAATGTTTGCATGAGTGGATGTGTCTGCTAGGTGGGTGTCATGACTAGTAATGGATGATAAATCTTCTAGGCCTGGGGGCATTGGCATCTAGGGATGACAGGAGTGGCAGTCCCCTGTGGACCTCATAGCTGTAAAAGATTCAAGAAAAGCAATGTGGTTATGGCTTTTCAAGGTGTGGAGGTTGCCTGACTCTCTGTTTGACCCTCACCCTTATTGTTGAGGAATCTGCCTCTGTGGGACTCTCTACTTGTCCTGTAAAAGGGATATTGTCTCTTCCTTATCTTGCAGAGGAAACCCTTTCTAGAAATGGAACTCTATTACGAATTCAGGAGTTCCCAGAGGTCTTGGTTTTACCTTCTGGCAAGTTTAATCCAGTCTCTAGAGAAGTAGAGGCAGAATCAGATAATGCCCGGTGGATCTGGTAGTTTCTAGCCAGGGTTTCTGCAGTGAGGTGAGATGAGGTGACATGTGTGGAGATGTGTGGAGGCCTCTACTTCTAGGTAGAGGCCAAGGCAATGGGACTCACGGTCCTGTTTTTAAATACAACACAGAACCCGAGCAATATCTGACCCTAGAGCTGAGGGCTATCCAGGAGTATTTGATGAGCAAGAGCAGAGGTGACCACCGAGAAGTAAGTAGACACCAGATGATTCTGAGCCCCTTCCTCACTACCTGGTAACCCAGGCACTCTATCAGTTCACTGAAGAAGCTTGTGGAATGGCCTACCTCTTCCTCTTCTGCATCCCTGCTGAAATGACTTAGTCCATTCTGATTCCTTTTGCCCAAGCTCTGAGCTAAAATTGGGACACGACCCAGCCAACCTTCTCAGAGCCACCTAACAAATCCCCATCTGTGCAACCTTCTCTAGCAGCCCTGAGCTTCTGCTGGCATCCACAACCAAGCAGTTGGGGAAGGGATTGAATCTGTAAAAGTCAGGTGTGGGTTCATACAACCTGTCCTCATTAGAAATCCAACCATGGAAAAGAGCCAAAGGCTAAAGAGGAGAGAGGCCAGCTTGCATCAGGCCAGGTGTCACACCAGAAAGCAAAAACCAATGGGACTGGAAGTCTGACCGAGTCCAGGGCCAGAGCCTGTGACCATACTGTGCTCAGGAGGCAGGGTTGAGGTGGGGTGGCCATGTAATTCCCTCCTGCTTCCAGTTACACCGATCTAACAAGAGCTCCTGGTAGAGCTGTCCTAACAACAGGGTCTGGCCCAGATATAATGTAAGATGGGCTACTCTGTTGAGCAGCCCCCCACTCTCTAGGCCAGACACCCTTTACTCCCTCAGCCCATTCTTTGTGTTAAGAGTACTGCATACATACCCTTGGGTGGGAGCATTTCTATCCCTACAGTCAGTGGGGGGAAGAAAGTATGGGGAGGATCTATATATAAGCCAGAAGGTTCAGTAAAACAGAGCTCATTCTGTGCTACTACTGTAATTTCATCCCACACCCCTTTGTAAATACCAGGATTTCCACATTTTCACAGATGGAACTAGAGTCGTGTGGAGTAAGACGAAAAGAGCACAGTGGCCCCGACCTTCTGCTCTTTGACGTGATAGAGAGACAACTTCTCCCTTTGTTCACATCACTGATGTTTGCAGACGTTTTCCAGTCCTTGCATCTGAACCTGCATTGACTTACAGATGTAATCCCAATGTGACCTTTCAATTCTAAAGCCACAAGTTTGTGGACATTGCCTTTGAGGCTGTCACTTGCAGGCAACTTCCCAAAGGTTGTAGTTCCTGTGTCCTGACTTCCAGCTTTTTGTTGTGACTTTGACTTTCATGCAGGCTAGGGCAGAACTCTGCACACACACTGGGGAGTCCCAGGCTCTATTACTAGCTGTCATCTGACTCTAGGCCACAGTGGGAGCTACAGGGACCACAGAAAAAGTCTGGGTCTGGCTTTGTCTTGAATGTCACACTCTCACTGAGCTTTTGCAGTGGCCTTGAGCCTATATAGTGTTGGGACCCCAGAGACAGTAGTCAGCCACATGTCACAGTCCCACCATAAAGAATTTATGAACTGCTGGGGGTCCTGTGCCAGGAACCCAGGTGCCACTTGGCCCCTAGGGTGGAGCTAAGTTAATTGGACCCTCTACTTTTTCTCCAAGACCCAGCCGGCTGTCTGCTTTTGGTCACCTCATCTATTCTGCCTAACATTAAAGAAAATCTCCCACCATGGTCCTTTTCTCCCTTTTTAATTTAAGCCACTGAAATTGAGGATAGGAAGACGTCCTTGTCCCTCTGTGTTCATTCCCTGCCTGATTAGTAAACATGAAAAGATGGCAGAGGCTGAATCCAGTCCTCAAGGCCCACTGTGAAGGGCTCTCGGGGACTATAGAGGACTCTCCTGGAGTCTGAGAATAGAGCCCCACATTTTGCCATTCCAGCTGTGCTAGGATCATTGAGGGGAAAAAGCTAAACACAACGGAGACACTGCACGGTCTGAAAGGTTATCCTTAAAACCACCCACATTTTGAGACAGGGGCCTTCAACTAAACCTGGAGCTCACTGATTGGCTAGTCTGGTTAGCCAGGGAGTTCCAGAGATCATCCTGTCTCCCTTCCCTTCTCTCTGCTAGCAATGATGAGGTTACAGAAGTAAGCAAGTAAGCGTGCATGCTCAGGGTTTATATGAATTCTGGAGATCGCAAGCCAGCTCCTCATGCCTGGGCTGCAGGCACTTTTCCAACTGAGCCACCTCCATGGGACCCACTCACTCCCAGATCCTTAGAGCCAAATTTTAATGTGGGGTTCATGGTTGGATTGTAGGGTATCTGTCAGGTCCCTAAAATCATATGCATACTTAGGGTTTCTGGGCAGTTTCCTGAGAGATGGATTAGAACATCTGAAATCGGTTCTCAGAGGAGTCTATTATCTGTACGGCACTAAAGTTAACTTTTTCAATGTGCTTGAATTAAATCTTCAGAAGTTTTAAATGTTGCAGCTCTTGGACGAGTAAAAGCAAATCTGCCCAGCCAAGTCCTGTGATACGCATGCTGCCCGTAATTAAATGATGCAGCCTGTGTTTAAATGGGAAAGCTTGCCCTATAGGCTGCGTTGTTTACCTAGCACACAGCTCCACCGAGCTATTGTTTTATATCTTGCTCTCCAAGTAAACTGCTCCCTTTTAAGGCAGAGCTTTGTTTCTTAGACACCTTTGCATGACGTCAAACGCAGATCCTCTCAGGGCTCCCTGCTGATTGCGGGGTATCTGTTGTTTGAGTATTCCCTGGTAACTACCTATCTAAGTTGGTGCTGGCTTAGAGGAGAGGCCATGTAATGATAAAAAGCCATTATTGGCCTTTTAATGTTTAACTTAGTTTGCTGCTTTGTATGTAATCTCTCTGAAATTAGATTGCTTAGATATGGTTCTCTCTCTCCACAGAAGAGAGAATAACGAGCTTGCCTTTGGATATGCAAATCACTCGATTTGGGATAACAAGCCCATAGTACAAGTTGATAGAAGCCCAAGTTCTTAATTATCATTCCTGGTCTTACTCAATTAGCCCTACAATTTGCAAAGGCAAAGGGCAAACCTATCACTCCTGCTGTTTAGATGCCTCACCGAGTTTCTATGCCCAAGCAAGCTTCCTAGAACACCCCTTTTCCACTGTGGCCTGCACTGAAGAATAAGAGAGACAGGCTTCAGGCAACAGTGTACCTCAGTGTACCTCAGCCGCAGGGAACCTCAGGCTTCCAAGGGCTCAGCATCCTATGACCATTGCTTAGAACAGACATAATAGCTTTCATCAACTTCTCTGCTGACCAATCAGGAAATACTTAAAACTCTTGCTAACATGCATTAAGCTGTTTTTTTTTAAAAAAAAATAATAATTATTGAATTTAAACAGCATCTAATGTATCATAAATGCAATTCCTCATGTGACCCAAAGAGCTTCCGTGGCTGATGTGGCTGTCCTCATTTTATAGATGAAGAAACTAATGCCCAGAAAGGTGAAGCCACTTGCCCAGCATTACACAGTAGGGAAAATACACAGATTCCAAGTACAGTTGGCCCAGTTCCAGAGCCTAGGCGCTTCAAGGCCGCCTCTCAATGCTCCCAGTCCGGGTCCTGAAATGTCAGATGAACACTGGAAGTTTTAAGCATTTTAAACCTTCGTAGCCCCATCTTGTCTTATCTGCAGAGTATCCATCCTAGTGTCTCTTTTGAAGAGATGCTTTGTGGGTTAAGTGCAAATTATTCTCCATAACACCATAACATCTGGCCCAGAGCACAAACTCACACACACACACACACACACACACACACACACACACACACACACACGAACAGGTGTAAGCCGGACAGCTGTATTACCCAAATTCTACCTCGTCAGTCTGTCATTAAAGTCTGTATATAGGGCTACAAAGAGTGTGTCTGAATCCAAAGACCCAAACTGAAGGGAGAGACAAAGAGCAGAGAAACGAAGAATCCACCTTATAACGTTGCTACACAAACCTTTCTATTTAATGGCCTCCCTCGGTATGCAAGAATAGATGAGGCTGCAATTTGACTTTGAAATCTGGCCCTTGGAATGTGCAGGCCTTGTTCCCAGAGGGCTCCAAAGGTTACCAAGGACCCTGTGAGAGAAGAAAATGACACACAGAGGTGACTTCTGGCTCAAAAACCAGGGGTGGGGATGAGGGTGGGGGTGGGGGACACTCAAGCTATGTACTCTGACAAACTGGGAGGGAGAGAGTTCTGTCAGTAGTAATGTCTGTTGTCTAGTTCATTAGGAAGACAGAGCTCAACTCCAGATGAAGGGTATTTGGGAAGCTAAATGAACCATTGCACATTAGATCTCTTTAATGACTCAAGACAAAATTAAGAAGACTTGAGCATCAAAGGTAATATTGCCTAGTAACACACATATTGATTATTATACAATGCATACTAATTGAAGGGAGAGAAAAGACCCCAGAGTTACTAAGATATTTTTAAAAGGAGGTTTTTTGTTGTTGTTGTTGTTACTATTGTTGTCATGTTTAGTTTTTAATTGCAAGAAGTAACAGGATATTGAAAAATACAAGCTCTGTACAGAAATTTTTGTGTATTGTGTCAGAGGGAGAAAATAAGTGCAGATATGAAAAATCATATTGGGTGCATGTAACTCTTCATTTCTGATTGTCCCTTTAAGCCCAGAAAGGTTTGTGCATGTGTTCACTAGGTTTGGATTGTTGAAGGATTGCTGCAGAACAGTGTGGAGTAATTAATATGGCAGAAACTCATCAAGTTGTCTGCAAAAGGTCAAATGCATGATGAGCAGAATACAATTAGGAGGGCAAACTGTCCTGTCAACTTTTACATCATTAGCCATTTATAGGGGTCAATACCTTTCAAGGATATGGGCCCAAGACTGAAATTACTAAGCAGCTGGAAGAATTATTGAGGCATTTTTGCATTTTCTTTAATCTTCTAAAGCTAACCCATCCTTAAAGCCCTTAAACACATTAAAAATAAGTAACAAGAACTTTACATCAACAATCATGAATAGAGTAAGGTTCATTCTCTGTCAGAAGTGAAAGGAACAGCATAATAGCTAAATGGAAATCTTCAGTTCCGTTCTGGTCACATTAAAGTGCAACCAATCACAGAGAGCACAGCTTTCTGAAGTCTGTCCTCCCAAGTCATGTCAGACCTCTGGGGTGAGACAGGGGCAACTGTCACTCCACAAGCAAGCTACTTCTGAGATGGGATAAAAGGATGACAGAGAAAGTGGCCACCTGAGACTCTCTTATGGTGATCTGAGTTCAAAGACTTGAAATGAAATTAATAAGCACATATTGATCATCCTCATGGATTTTTTAAAATAATAAAACCTCTACAGTCTTTTTCTTTCACACACACTCACAGAGACAGACAGACACACAGAAAGAACAAATGGGTTCTTGAAGATTCTGAAACATAACTAGGAAGAAAGAGCTAATCCAAGTATACAGCCTCTTTTTGGAGAGATTGGAGAGAGAAAAAAGCAAAATCTCGTGTCACCCTGTGTTTGAGCTTAAAGACCAGCCATGACCAAATCCTTTCCGTGGTTAAAGCTGCTGGGGTCTATTGTAAACTTATACATGCAGTTGTGTGTTTGTATTTGTAAGATCATGTATACATATGTGTTACTTACTGAGCACTGGTAATATGTTTCAGACTGTCTTAATAATATCATTTACTATTAAATATGTTTTTATTTATTCTTTGAGAATTCTGTACATGTGTGCTATATGTTATGATCATATTTACCCCATTCTTTCCTCCACCTTCTCTCAGAATCCACCCTACTTCAACTTCAGGTCTGGTTTTTGTTTTCCTTTTTTTTTTTTTTTTAAATCCAGAGTCTTACTAGTGTTGACCATATGTTCATGGGTGTGGAGCCATCCACTGGAGCATGGTCAACCTACCACACCCTTTAAGAAAACTGACTCTCACTTCCCATCAACTGACAATAGTTTCTCAGAGGCAGAACCTTACTTGTCCCTCCCTTCATCCATGCTAGAAGATTGTTGGCTTGAGCAGGTCCTGTTCGGGTAACCACAGCTTCCGTGAGTTCATGGGTTCAGTGTCCTGTCACTTGTAGAAAATACTGTTTTGTTACAGTCCTTTTTGCCCTCTACCTCTTACATTATTTGGGAACGCCCTTCCTCCTTATTCCCTGAGCATTTGGGGAGTATGTGTGATATAGATGTCCAATATAGTTTAATATTCCAGAGTGTAAGACTTCTAAAGCACATTCCAGTGCTTTGACACACTGTCTGTAGAATTTGTTGTCCACTGCATAAAGAAGCTACTCTGATGAGCACTGAGAGTAGCATTAACCTCCTGGTACAGAGATATGTATTTAGAAGGTGGTTTGATCATTTAGCAAAATAATTATTGGTTCTCTCCTAGAGCCATGTGCTTCATTAAATCAGAATATATGGTTAAGCCCATAAATATAAGCACTATTGCATCTATGGACTTGTCAAGTTATTGAGTATTGTATCTTTCACAGTTCATAGCTAGGTAAGACTGCTAAGGGATTTTCTTTTCAAACAGCCTACTGTGTTGATTGTTTTTTACTCTTTTGGCTCTTTGCTCTTTGGGGAGCTGCCACCCAGCTGCCAAATAAGTCACATGGAGGCTTATTATTTTTTTTTATGAGTGCCCAGCCTTAGCTTGGCCTTGTTTATAGCCAGTTTTACCTAAATTAACCCATCAATCTTTTGCCTCTGGGCTTTTATCTTTATCCTATAGACCTTTCTTTACTTCTTATTCTGTGGCTTGCTGTGTAGTTGGCTGTCTGGCCCCTAGAATCCACCTCCATCTCCTAGATCCCTCTTCCCAAATTTCTCTTCCTATTTATTTTCTCTGCCAGCCAGTCCTGCCTATCCTTTCTCCTGCCTAGCTATTGACCATTCAGCTCTTTATTAGACCAATCAGGTGTTTTAGATAGGCAAAGTAACACAGCTTCACAGAGTTAAACAAATGCAACATAAAAGAATGCAACACATACTTGCATCATTAAACAAATGTTTCATAGCATTAACAAATGCAACATATCTTAAAATAATATTCTACAACAGCCTACATAGCACCTTCAAGTACTGTCAAAGCCAGACAACAGGAAGGAAGCCTCTAGATAAGTATCAACTGGATTTCTCCATGACAGGAGCCCCAAGTGTGTGTTGTCTTCAGTAATAGAGTCTTCCCACTAAGTTCTGATACACAGCCAAGAGCAATGTTAATAGTCTTTATTGTTGGGGAGGGGTGGTCTCTGAGACACTTCATTGGCCAACACCTCAAAGGGAGGTGTACCACTTTTTATTTAGCAGTTGTGGGTTCTATGAGAAGAATTACACCTCAGGAGTAGGGTAACACAATTTAAATTCTTTTATATATGTATATTTAGGAAGCTAATCAAATAGTAGGCTTATATATGACCTTTTCAAACACACTTAGTGTTAGTTTCCCCTCCCTTTCCTTATTTTTACTCTTCCATTGCCCCTTCCACAGTTCCTCCTTTATTCACTCCTTCCCCCCCTGTACCTGTATTACACTATCACCCCTCCACTGAGATCTTGATCCTGCCCTCCTGCCCCACCCCCATGGCACCTTCGTAGTTTCCTGGTTTCTACAGGTTCTCCAAGTTAAACAAGCATCTAAAGAGTCAACACTAGAATCTACACCTGGAAGAACATACAGAGTTTGTCTTTCTGGGTCTGGGTTGATTTGCTCAGCATAACTTTTTTCTAAGTATACAAATATATTTTCCTGAGAATTTCACTTTTCTTTATAGCTGAAGAAAATTATGTTTTGTGTATGTACTACATTTTCCTTATCCATTCATCAGTTGATAGACATAACACCTAGTCTGGTGCATTTCCCAGAGATTGTGACTAGAGCAGCAATGAACATGGATGATCAGTGTCTCTGCAGTAGGGTATTCAGTCCTTTGGGTGTATTCCCAGGAGTTGTATTTCCCAGGTCACATGGTAGATATAGATCTAGCTTTCTTACAAACAGATTTCCACAATGAATGCACCAGTTTGCATTTCTGACAACAGTGAATGAGGCTTTCCTTTTTCCCCACATCCTCTCCAGCACTTGCTATTGTTTTCTTCATACTAGCTATCCTTCCTGGGATCAAATGATAAACCTTAAAGTAGTTTTGGAGATTTTTGTTATTAAATCATGTGAATGTATGGGGATGAATGTATGAGGTTGTGTACCATTGAGTATGGTGCCCGTAGAGGCCAGAGGAGAGCATGGACTCCCCTGAGCTGAAGTTATGCAGGTGTGAGCTCTCTGCTATGGGTGCTAGGAACCAAACTCAGGTTCTCGGGAAGAGGAGCAGAGGCTCTTCAGTACCAAGCCATTTTTATACATCTCTGCAAAGCAGTTTTAATTTTCATTTCCATGATGACTAAGGATGTTGAACATTCAAAATAACTTTTTATTCATTTTTATTCCTTCTGATGGAAGCTCTCTGTGCAGTTCCATGGCCAATTTTTTTTTAATTGGGCTGTTTGTTTTCTTGACATTTAGGGTGTGTGTGTGTGTGTGTGTGTGTGTGTGTGTGTGTGTGTGTGTGTGTGTGTGTGCACACGTGCATGCGCTTTGTATATTCTAGACACAAATCATCTGTTGTATACAAAGAATTTTAAAGTTTTTCTTAATAGTCAGTGGGCTGCCTCCAGTCTATTACCAGTTTCTTTGCAGCCCGGGAGATTTTAATGTCATGATGTCCCATCTTTAACCGTTTGTTAAAGATGCTGTCTTTTCTTGAGTGAATGTTTTTAGCATCTCTGTCAAAATTCAGGTAGCAATAAGTGTGTGGACTTTTGTCTGGGTCCTTGGCTCTACTTCACTGATCAACATGTCTATTTCTATACTAGTCCCATCCTGTTTGACTAATATGTTGCTGTGGTAATAAGTTGAAATGAAGAATGGCCATACCTCCAGAGGTGTTTTTACTGTTGAGCGTTTCTTGACTATCTTTTGGCTTCCACATAAATTTTGAAATTGTTTTTCTATTTCTATGAAATATTATAATGGAATTTTATATGAATTACATTGAATCTGTAGACTGCTTTTGTAAGGGTGTCCATGGTAACAATATTAACATTATCAATCTATATACATGGGTGGTTTCTCTTTCTGGTGTCTTCTTCAGTTTCTTTAGGATTTTAAAGATTTCACTGTATAGACCTATCATCTTGTTGGACAGGTTTTGTTGTTGTTGTTGCTGTTGCTGTTGTTCCGAGACAGGGTTTCCTGTACAGCTCTGGCTGTCCTGGAACTAGCTTTGTAAACCAGGCTGGCCTCAAACAGAGATTCACCTGCCTCTGCCTCCTGAGTGCTGGGATTAAAGGCCTGCACCACCACTGCCAGGACCATTGGGTAGGTTATTCCAATGTATTTTTATGCTGTTGTGTATAGAATCGATCCCCTGATTTCAATCTCCTTATGTTTGTCTTTAGTATGTGGGAAGGCTACTGATTTGGGTATGTTAATTTTGTAACCTGCTGCTTTGACGAGAGTGTTTAACAGCTCTGGGCATTTTCTGTTAGAGTCTTAGACATCTTTCACTCATACAGTTGTATCATTAATAAATAGAAATTTTCATTTATTCCTTTCCTATTATTTCCTTTTCTTGTTTTGTTGGTCTAGCTAGGACTTCAAGCACTACATTGAAATTGGAGTGATAAAAGCAGACAATTATCTTGTTTCTAATTTTAGTGAGAATGTTTCAAAATTTCCTCCATTTAAGAGAATGGTGGCTATAGATTTGTGATATATAGCCTTTATTATGTTGAGATATGTTTCCTCTATCTTTAGACTCTCCAGTGTTTTTTATCATGGAAGGATTTTTTTCTTTTTTTTTCGAGACAGAGTTTTTTTATGTAGCTTTGGAGCCTATCCTGGCACTCGCTCTAGAGACCAGGCTGGCCTCGAACTCATAGAGATCCACCTGCCTCTGCCTCCCGAGTGCTGGGATTAAAGGTGTGTACCACCAATGCCCAGCGGATTTTAATTGATTTTTTATGTGTGTGTTAATTGAGATTTTTTGTCTTTGAGTCCATTCATACAATGAGTTACATTTATTGATTTATACATGGTGAGCCTGAAGTAATTGTACTTCATCACATTAATGATACTTTGGATGTATTCTTAAATTTGGCCTGCAAGTGTTTCATTGATAATTTTTATATCTATATTCATGAGGGAGATTGACCTCTAATTCCGTCTGTCTGTCTGTCTGTCTGTCTGTCTCTCAGGTTAAGTCTTTATCTTATTTTTGTATAGGGATAATATTAACTTCATCAAAAGAGTTTGGAAGTATTTCTTTTCTGGTTTTGGACTAATTTCTGTCACATTGGAATTGGTGCTTTGAAGGTCAGGTAGAATTCTTTGAAGTGTATACGTCCTCTGGTGTTTGGGTGGAATGTTCTGTAGATGTCTATTAGATCCATTTGATCTATGGATGTAATTTAATTCCAGTGTGTATCTATTTTGTCCAGTTGATTTCTCTAGTGCTGAGAGTGGGGTATTGAAGTCACCCAGTGTTATTGTGTTGGGGTTAATCCATGATGTAGGACCTATTAACATTTACTTTGTGATGTGCCTGTGTTTTTGTTTGGCATTTGTATCTTTAGAATTGTGATTTTCTCTTGGTTGGTTAGTCCCTTGATCAGTACGAAGTGAACTCCTTTATTTCTTTTGATTAGTTTTGTTTGGAAGTCTGTTTTCTCAGATACTAAAATAACAATGCCTGCTTATTTCTAGGCACCATTTGCTTGGAATATCTTTTCCCATTTTTTCACCCTAAAATAGAGTTTATCTTTGATAGAGAGATGTGTGGGGTTTTTTGTTTTGTTTTGTTTTGTTTTGCTTTGTTTTGTTTTGTTTTTCTTTTTGGAGACAGCAACATCAAGATTCTGCTTTCTAGTCCAATCTGCTTGTCTGTGTCTTTTGACGAAGCAATCAAGACCATTAAAATCCAATGTTATTATTGAAAGGTGTGCTGTTCCATGCCATTTTGTTGCATTTAGGGATTTCTTAGTCCTCTTTTGTTTGTGTCTATTTTTCCTCCTATAATCTCTTGAGTTTAATCCTTTTCTTCTAATACCCCCTGAAGGGCTGGCTTGGTGGTCATAAGTTCCTTTGCCTGTTTCTATCATGAAAACTTTTTCTCCCACATTCAATTGTGGCAGATAGTTTGTCGGGGGCATTACACTGGGCTGGTAGTCATGATCTTTCAGACTTGGAAATACATCAGATCAAGCCCTCCTTGCTTGTATGGTTTCAATTGAAAAGTCATAGGTTATTCTAATGGGCCTGGGTGGGAACACTATATTTTGGAAGTTTTCATTAAAAATGTTTTCAATGACTTTTGTATGAAATAACTTTCCTCCTTTTATGCTAATAATTTACAAGTTTTGCCTTTTCATTGTGTCCAAAGTGTTTTCCTGTTTCATTCATACATTATTAAATGTTTTCCTCGATCTTTACTGAAAGATACAATAATTAATCTATTGTTCTTCACACCCTGATATCTTCCACATGATCAATTCTACTGGGGAGGCTTTCCACTGAACTTTTTATTTGATCTACTGTGGTTTTCATTCCCATAAACTTTTCAGTTTGGGATTTCTTCACTATTTCTTTCTCTTTACTGAGTTACATTTTCATATCAATATATTTTTTTTTTTTGGTTTTTTGAGACAGGGTTTCTCTGTGGCTTTGGAGGCTGTCCTGGAACTAGCTTTTGTAGACCAGGCTGGTCTTGAACTCACAGAGATCCACCTGCCTCTGCCTCCTGAGTGCTGGGGTTAAAGGCATGTGCCACCACCGCCTGGCCACATCAATAATTTTGACTTCTTTATTTCACTTAGCTGTTTGTGTTATTGTTCTCTTTGAGTTGTTTGACCATATGTATAATGATTCTTTTCAGTTTTGTGTCTGGAATTGCATCTAAGTTGTTTTCACTAGGAGTCATTACTATGGAATTCATAGTTGTTGGATAAGACAATCTGTTGTGGTTTGTCATGTTACTTATGTTTTACCCTGGGATCTGCCCATCTGGGGTTAGATTGCTGCTTAAGATTTGATGTCATTGTTATTGTTCTTTTGTTTAAGTTCCCAATCTTCTTTTAGTGAACATGTTTACAAAGTTCAATAGAGACTAGATTGTAGTTCGGTTGGGGTGCTGTTTTCATCTGATAAGCTGGTGTTCTGGGCACCAGGCTCTATCTTCAGCCAGCCCCTGTCAGTTGAGTACTGTCTGCAGCAACAGTCACTATCATCAGTTTACCCACTCTACAACAAGGTAGCAGGTGACCTCAAAATAGACACTTATTAAGTACCAACTTGTTTTGGTAGTGTAGGAACCCTAACAGTACTGTGTATACTGATATGTTAGTTATTGTGGGTATGGGTAGAAGGTAAAAGAAAAGAAGAGAAGGCAAGGAGTAACAGTTACTAGCAATGACTTTGAGATTGGAATATGGGAAGTAAAGGACAGAGACATACCTAGGAGTCGAAGTAACTGAGGCAAAAGAAAAATAGTGTTGGAGATAATGGAAGTTTGGGTTAATAGTAGACTAAAAAGAGGTGGTTAAAAGTGTATCCAAATATCATAAACCATGTCAGTCTCTGGGCTTTGAGAGATGTTTGAGTAAGAGGATGGGGTACAGGAAAAGAGGAAGGGGGAAAGCAGGGAAAAAAAAGAAAGAGAGAGAGAACACAAACTTTAAAAAAAAAGGAGAGAGAATAAACAGTAAGGGACAATACTAACATGCTGACTTATAGTATTACATAGATAAGAAAGAGCTTTAGAGAGGGAAAGAAAGCTGGGTGAAGACACATGGTAGTGAAATCACTGGAAATTAAGTAATACTTTTAGGAGGAAGAGGTGTGTGGAGCTAGAAGACAATGCAGTCACTGGCCTGCGTGTTCCTTCTGCTCTCCCTGCCTGTTCCTTCTGCTCTCCCCAGTGGATCCAGCATTTGCTTTCTCTGGTCTGGGCTATGCTCTGTGTTGACTTCTCTCAGTCCTGCTATTCTTTTGTAGACTCTCAGCTCCTTTAGTGTGTGGAGTTCTCTTGACTTTGTTCTGTAAGCCCTGGAGAGGTGAGGCAAACTGCACTCAGCCCTGGTCGCTGTGATTCCTCAGGGCCAGCAGCAGTGGGTGGCTGTACAACACCCAAATCAATGTTCAAAGCTTGTGTATAGTTGCCACAACTTTGTTGTTCCTCACTGGGACACTGATGGTGGTTCCAGCAACAGTGACTGGGAAATCTTTCCATAACATTGTTCAAAAATTGAATTTATCTCTGGGTGGAGATTTGGCATTGTCTCTTCCCTTAAGAGTTAATCCCATGTGGGATGGGTAAATGTGGTGGTTTGTGAATGCCCTGCATAGTGTTATTTAATAATTAAGTTGGTCCTCAGTTGGTGACACTGTTTGGGAAGGATTACAGGTGTTGCCTTGATGGAAGAATTATGTCACTGGGGGCTGGCTTTGAGACTCAAAAGCCTTGTCTCCTGCCAGGTTGCTCTCTCTTAATGCTTGTGGTAATGGGTGTAAGTGTTCAGCATATTGTTCCTGCCACTTGCTTCCATGCTTTCTCACTACGAGGGACCCTTATCCATCTGCAACTGTAAGTGCAAACAACCTTTTTCTTCTCTAAGCTGCCTTGGTCATGATGCTTTATCACAGTAACAGAGAAACAACTACACAGCAGGTTCTCACTACATCATGCTGAAGAGATGGGAGTAATAATTATCCCTTTATTGAGATAATGTATTTTCTTTCTCAGGATTGCTACCCTCAGTGCAGTTACTCCAGGATCATCATGGGGTTCTGTTGGGTCTACTAACTTTTCTGAGACCTAACCTGAAAGGCATAACTTTCCCTTTATTCCCTCACTTCTTTCAAATGCTGTCTAGAGCCCAAGCATAGTTTCTCTGACCCTTTGGGCTTCATTCTTTCTCCAAAGCTCCCCTTCCCTTCCATGTGGCTACTTGTCTGTCATGGGGCTGGTCTCCTGGTTGACTTTTTCTTTCTCTTTTCTTTCTTCCTCCTCCAGGCAGCTACTGAGATTTACAGTTTATCTGCTTTGGGATTTTTCTTTCTAGACTGTAATAAAATTGTCTTCAAGCTTCTGCTTAAGCCCATTTTTCATTTATTTTATTTTATTATTAATTTATTTTTTACATTCCAATCCCAGTTCCCCCTTCCTCCTCTGCTTTCCCTCCTTCCTCCCTCCGTCTCCCATCTGCTCCTCGGAGAGGGTAAGGCCTCCACTAGAAAGTCTACTAAGTCTGTCCCATCATCTCCTTGAGGCAGGACCAAGGCACTTCCTCACCCCCACACCCATATAGAATGGGCTCTAGAGGAGCCCACTCTGTTTGTGCATTAGTGTTAGATCTTGGAGCCACTGCCAGTGGTCTTATATATTATATTGTCCCAGACACACCTTTGTCACCTATATTAAGGGAGTCTAGTTTGGTCTTATGCTGGTTCCCCATTTGTCAGACCTGAGTCAGTGATCTCTCACTAGCTCTTGTCAGCTGTTTCTGTGGGTTTCCCCATCATGGTCTTGACTCCTTTGTTCATATTTTTTGCTCCTCCCTCACTTTGATTGTACTCCAGGAGCTTGGCCCATTGGTTGAGTCCTTTCTTAAAGTCTTTGATTAACATGACTGAGACTCCCAAGAGGGGATGCTGATTTCTTGGGTAACATAGGGCACTTCGCCAGGACTCTCCCAAATTTCCAGAGGCAACATTCCTATTGGCACAACTTTTGTAAAGTTTCTGGTAGAGGTTTTTCTAGCATAGCTTGCTGGAATTTTCCAGAATCTGGAGCTGTAGCTGTGGTTGCACTGGTTGTAATCATAGCAACTAGGCCAGCCTAATGGTAGGAGAGTTTGTAGGTCTGACAATAGAAAAGATGTGTTGGACATTGACCAGGTACATTCTGGGGACTGGAGAAGTAGTTAATGGTATGATAAAATACCCATGTTCTCTTTGTTCTCCAAATTGTAATCAGCCATTCATTCAGACATGGCGTCTAATCAGCCATCTTGCCTGGAAGTTCCATCTTCAGCAGTGTAGATTGTATTTAATTGACAAGACAACTCAGAGAGGGGTTAAAAAATGTCCCAGTTTCATTAGGCAAAAATAGTGAAATTTATAGAGACTATCTCATGCCCTCAAGGTAACCCAGCCAATAGGTAGCTTGTCTGGAACTCCAAATCTTTTGCTTTGAAAACCATATCACAGTCCTAGCCAGACACCACACTAAATGTCTTAGTAAGACCTGTTCTAACTCCTTTGCTGAGAATTGGGTTCATTACATGATTACCCACCCCTCACCCCTGTTCAGTATAAAGAATTGAATCCAGGGTCTTACAAATGCTAGGCAGGTGATCTGCCAGTCTACCATACCCCACTCTTGTCATTCTAGTTACCATGGGTATAACAAGTCTTTTTCTGTCCTGCCAGCCAGTTCCCAACTAGTGACATAAAGACTTACTACTAATTATGAAAGCTCAGCCTTAGCTTAGGCTTGTTCCTAGCTAGCTCTTATAACTTAAAACAACCCATTTATATTAATCTACATTCTATCACATAGCATTACCTTTGTTCCATCTTGCACCTCCTGTTTCCCCTGTGTCTCCTGGAGTCTCCTGCCCCTACATTCCCCCTCCTCTTCCTTTCTCTCCCCAGAAATCCTGCCTATGCCTTCTGCCTGGCTATTGGCCATTCAACTTATTCTTACAACAATCACAGCAATACATCTTCACACATCGTACAAATATCACACTACACTTAGGAATATCTGCCATCTCTAAATTGGCTACAGGTCAACCCACTCTTCTCCCTCTGCTTGGTCTTCTGTCAAAGGACACCAAAAAAAACCATTTTAAGATGAAAAATTAAATCAGTCTTCTCTTATACCACTAAAAGAGGACCTTTTGATGCTATAGGTACCTCCAGGGGGTTATGCCAACAATCTCAAGTCCTGTGATTCTCGTTCTGACATCTACTTCTGATGACTTTTGACTATGCCTACTGTCTTTGGGGAGCTAATCCCCCCTAACTCTCCCTTGCCCATAATCAGAGGATGTATTGTGAATCCTGGGTGTTCCTGAGACCCTTTGGGTGCATCCAGTTCTGATTCATAAAACACAATGAGGAATTTACAACTTTGATTTCTGCCACAGGCATAAAATTAGCCACCTAATTCTGTGTTAGGTTTTTCTCCTAATTACTTCTTTATTGAACTACTCCTGTCACAGCAGGGGGGAATGCTGATGTTATGCACCTCAGTGGAGAGAAACTTAATGAGATGGTGTGCTGAGTCCCTTCCCTCTGCCCCTGCTCCCTGCACTGACTTCTAAGAGAATGTGCCTGTGGCCTGCAACTGCACATACTGGCTTGGTCCCCTGGTTAAGAGTGTTTGATGAGCAGAAGAACTGAAACCACAGCATCCATTCCCTTGGCTTCTCTCTGTTGGGTAGCTGAAGCTGACTCTGTCCCTCTCCAAAGCCATTCATTGTCCCTGTCATGTGGCTTTCTCATAGAGTTGTCTCTCTGGTTCCTATACTTTTCTCTTTAAGAATAACAGCTCCCTGCTGGGGCCGGGCAACCCTGGGGTGCACCCCTATCCCCTAAAAGTTTCTCTAAATCCCATTTCTACCATTTTAATGGATCTCTTCAGAAGACATTCCTTTTACATGTGTCGTCAGTTCCTGCTTCTTGCACTCTGAAGTATAGATATGGGCGCTCACGTGATTCAAGGCTTTCCCCACAGGCACATCGCTGAAAATGATTGCCTGCTTAATCTAGTGACATTGTGAAAGATTAAGTCCTACCTGACAACCGCATTGCCTGTGCCTTCAGCACTGCAGCCTAGCCCTCAATCGGTAAGGAAATATTTAAGTGATTGTCGTATTGATGAAATAATGCACAGTGAAGCTGCCCTGGGCATCAATTTGCCCAATAAAACTGCCTGAGACTTTAGAACAACCCTGGTTTTTTTTTGTTTTTTGTTTTTTGTTTTTGTTTTTAAAAAAAGGAAGTTGGGGCTGGGAAGGTGGCCCAATGGGTAAAATGTCACACATTCATGAGGTCCTTAACTCTATTCCCATAACCAAATTTTAAAAGCCAGGCATGGTGGTAAATACCTGTAATCCCAACTTCGGGAGACAGGGCTAGAGATTCCCCCAGAAGCTCCCTGGCTAGCCAGCCTAGCCTAGTTGTCAAGCTTCAGGCCAGTGAGAGACCCTGTCTAAAAGTATAGATGGTTAGCACCTGAAGACCAGAACCTGAGGTAGACTCAGGCTGCCATACCCTCACATGCATGCGCTCAAGAAGTCTAGGGTGAGGGGTAGAGTGCAGGCTCCTGGGTTTGGTTCCCAGCACCACCATACGAAGTAATCTTGACCCACTGAGGTAGAAGTCATCCTTGGAAGTTCCTGAGGAAGCAAGAACATTCTCCGGGTTTGCCGATTGTTTTCTCGAGCCCCCTTAGGCACATACATCTAAAGATGGGAGTCCCTCCTATCAGTTATTAACCTGTCTGAGAAGACTAAAGCATTTCAAAGCTGTCCAGTTGGGTAGGAGGCCTATAAAACTGCTTCTTTATCTGGAAGCTTTGCTTCAAGCAGCTGAGCTCAGCTGTTTCAGGTGGAATCTCTCCACTGTGGGGTTGGTGTTGCTCGATGTCACAGGCCACCCCAGCCTTGCACATTCCCTATGACCAGATGAGCAGTCTTAGAAAGAAATATGTGAATGAAAGAAAATGTGATGTTTTTATTTATTTGCAAGTGTGTTATATAATAAAGTTTATTAAAATATTTAAATAAAAAGAGGTAGAGCTCCGTGGTGGTGGTGCACACCTTTAATCTCAGCGCTAGGGAGGCAGAGGCTGCCAGATCTCTGAGTTCTTTTGAGGCCAACCTGGTCTACAGAGTGAGTTCCAGGACATCTAAGGCTATTCAGAGAAACTTTGTCTCAAATCAACAAAAAAAAAAAAAAAAAAAATGAGGGTTGGAGAAATGGCTCAGTGGTTGAGAGAGGACCTGGTCCAATTCCCAGCACCCACATGGCCGCTCACAACTGTCTGTAACTCCAGTTCCAGAGGATCCAACACCCTTAATACAGGCGCACAGGCAGGTGAGGTACCAATGCACGTAAAACAAAAATAAATCTTAAATAAAAAAAAAGAAAGAAAGGGAGGAAGGGAGAGAGGGAGGGAGGGAGGGAGAGAGGGCGGAAGAGAGGGAGGGAGGGAGGAGAGCAACAGTTCTAGGCTTATCAGCTTTATTACTCACAAAAAAACTAATGTAGATGACACTCTGTTGTGCCCAAATTCTGAACCCCAAAATCACCAAGTGACCTATTCCAATGCAAAAGCCTTTTATTATTTAAGGAGTTAACTGCCTTTAACTTGGGCCCTTCTTCTGTTCATCACAGCGGATAGTGTGAGAAGGACCCCAAGGGGCTGAAAGGTGGGGGGGAATGGATTTATTGGGGTGTGAAAAGGGAGTGTCTAGGGGTATGCAACAGTCTCAGGATTGGTGCTCTTCCGGGCTTGGGCCACTTGTCCTGTGTCGATTGGTCAACTGGTTGTTATGCCTATAGGCCCTCCCAGGGTGTCTGTTATGCCACTTTTACCATAAAGCACTTCCAGAGCCCACCAGCTAACTTCTGATTGGTTCCTTGCCACGTGGAGGGTATCTGACCTCCAAATGACTACCAGTGTAGGACAGGCAAGGTCAGGAAGCTCAGCACATTTTGCTGAGTCAGAGAACATGGCTACCAAAGCAGGAGTCTGGGTGAGGGTCTAGCCTCTTCAACTCTAAATTGAGAAAAATTGGCCTAGATATCAGCAGCCTGAGCTCTATCTTACACTGGACTCTTGATGGGCACTTAGCATCTGCACCTGTTTTGTCTTCTAAACAATGCAATGCCTGAAATAACTAATGATGCAGTGATACACAGAACTTGAGGAAAAGAACTGATCATTGTATACCCCTCACAACGGCAGGGTTTGGCAAATAGAAGGCTGGGCAAGGAATCCCCATCTCTTGGGAAGTAGGTCCCTGGCAAGTTGTCCAATGACTTTCTGGGTGGAAAAATATTAGAGCTTCCCTCAGAGAGTTGGTGTGAAGATTAAAGAAATCAATATGTATATAAGATGCATGAATCTATAATTTTTTTAAATGCCTGATGCATGGCAAATAGAGCTCACTACTATGTCTACTGCAAGGGGTGGGTTCACTCACACCTATATTAGGTATCTATGATTTTGTCCAACATAAAGAAGCTGTGGAAAGCCAGCTTCCCACTTCAGAGCCACTGTACTTACAGCATAGCAGGGAGCTGCTTGGAAGCTCCATTTAACAACAGCTTTGCTACAGGATGGTTTTGTTTGCAAGAGTGAAGCTGTCCTCCATTGCTTCTCACTTCTCTTGTTATCCAGAGTGAACAGTTTGCAATATCCGAGAACACTGGCAGGCATCTGCCTCTGAACATTTCCATTCACAAGAACCAAAAACAAAAAAAACAAAAAACAAAAAAAAAAAACAAAAAAAAAAAAACTTTTTTCCCCAGTTCTCCGGACTCTTTCTAAAATGGCTTCTCCTGGGAGATTAATTATAGAGGCCCCAATGTTTCCTGGAAATGCTAAAACATTTTAAAAGAATACGAAGACACTACTTGATGAATGGCTTGACTCTTTATTGCCTAACAATCCAAAAAGAAAAATGCATGTTTGAAACAGAACAGGATGTAATGGAAACCTAAGTAGGTGTGGACTGTAAAACGGATTTTATTAACTATTTACAGTGGTTGTGTAAATTGTTTTAGTCTACGCCTGAGAAAGTTCTCTCTTGGTTTCCAAGCATCTCCTGGCACTTATCTCTTTCGTTTGCATTATAAAGGTGACTGGTCAGCTGCTAAAATGAGCCTCTCCAGGTGCCACCAACCTCCCCACTGCTCATCTTCAGAGAGGTATCGTTAACTAAAGAGAGGGGCAGACTGAGAAAAGAAGGGAATCTTTGCCACTGTTGCTCAGAATGCACAGCCCCACCATTAGGGACACCTTGAGAAATACTATCTACCGGGCCCTACAACCTGCTCCCTTAGCGGGGCTGCTTTGCCCTACATTTGAAAGGAGTATTAAGTCTGTTTTTAAGCTGTGGTGCACATAACTGTAGTCCGAGCACTTCAGAGGCAGGGGCAGGAGGCTCAAGAGGTCAAGAGGGGAGAAAGGAGGGAGGGGACAGAAAAAGAGGGAAGTTAAAGTCTGTCCCAGAAAAAACATGCCTGCCCATGGAAAACTTTTCCATGTGCGTTTTTCCCTGTGATCCATTATCTCTAATGACTGTCCTGTTCTTTATGGCATTTACCAAGTAGCTGGTGAGTTATCAAGACCCCTGACCTCTCCATCCTTGCCTACCATCCGGCTCA
The DNA here is from genome assembly GCF_003668045.3 of Cricetulus griseus. Taxonomy (NCBI): domain Eukaryota; kingdom Metazoa; phylum Chordata; class Mammalia; order Rodentia; family Cricetidae; genus Cricetulus; species Cricetulus griseus. The sequence continues at coordinate 141,844,401 of NW_023276807.1, read as the reverse complement.
TTCCCTAACCCTGAATCCTTGGCATTGTGATGTGAGCTACAGAGGGACCAGGCTGGTTACCTACAAAATGAAAACACCTCTCCAAAAAATCTTCTTGAAAAAACAAAAGCATTTTATATTTCAAAAGAAGTGACAAAGTCTGTTGTTATAGTGGGAAAACACTAGATGCCGTTCTGTTGCTTACCTTTAATTACGGCATAGTATTGGTTTGTTTTTAACCATAAGTGAGGACAACAGCATATACTCTTCTTAGTGGGGTGGTCCCCCCAAAATCCTAATCCCACTGTGATGTGGGACTGGGCTCAACTGTTCACCAGAGGGCCCACTGGTGAACTACCACTATGGCTTCTAGGTTCTGACCCTGTGACCAATCACAAGCACTGCAAGTCCTACTGCCCTCCATCCCCGGCATAGACCTTGGCACAGAGCAGGCTCAGCTCAGTGATTGCAATCACAGTTTCTGCTACAGAAGTGCTGGTGAGTTACCACTGTGCTGAGCACCGCACAAAAATATGCCAACTCTCCGTTTAATTCTTTCACCAATTATTGGCATCCCTCTCTCATAGCTTCATTTTACACAGAGAAAGCCTGAAACTTCGAGGTTAAGAAAGTTGGCAAGTCATTCAGCAGTAAGTGAAACAGTGGACTGTCGGCCAAGGTCAGTCAGATCCAGAAACCAACGCTCTGTAGTACACACACTGCCAGACTCCTTGATGTTTGGTAGACTAGCTGCTGGCACCAGACACTGGACTAGGTATGTATCAGAAACAGAGTGGGAAGCCACTCTCAATCAGGCTCAGCACTGAGAAAGCACCAGGTGAGAATTGGGTGGGGGGATTCCCAGCCAGTTTGGAAGTCTCCAAGTAACAATTCCCGGGTCTGAACAATTGTTGGAAACATTTAGTCGTTAGGACGTAGCCCTTCCTTAGAGTTTGAAAAGAATCAGTTGGAGGCAAAGCCCAGCATGAAAGTAAGGGCAGTTCCACAGTCCTTTCTGAGCTGGGAAGATCAGCCGGAGGACATACTCAGCTGGAGAGAGGTGCGGTGACGCTGTTGCTGGTGGACAGTGGGAGAGTAGAAACACGCTCTTCATTTCCTCTTCTACCTCAGACACTGGTTCAGCCAGAGCCATTTTCAGGAAACCCTGGAATTTCTACAATTACTCTACAAATGGCTGGGGGCGGGGGGGGGGGCAGTGGGAGAGAGTGCCATCTCAGTTCCCAGTCCATTGAACAATGACATTTCCAGGTACAGGTAGAAGCTCTCAGAGGCAGGACATCCGGTGGATTCCTGGGCAGGCAGGCGGTGGCTACTAACTGGTTGAGTGTTGGGTCTGGCCAAAGTGCAGGATTAGGGAAAGACCTTTCAGAGTTCTTCCAGCCAGAGACTTCTGTAAGTGTGTGGTTCCTTTGGCTGATTTTCCATTTCATCTCATTCTTTTGTGATCTAGCTTTTAACGGGCTCTATTTATTACAGAAAAGAGGATGTTATTCCCAGGTGGCATAAGGCCAAGCCCAGGTCATCTAAAATAATGAAATGGGAAAAGTGCAGAGACCCTATTGCCAGACAATTCTTTTGAATCTCTAGATTCTTTTCAAACTCTAAGGAAGGGCTACGTCCTAACGACTAAATGAGAAATTCTCAGAAATGCGCATTTCACTGCCACCATAGCATGTGAGAGCCTGAAAACCAGGATCGAGAGAAGAGGGTGGGCTGTTCTTATAAATGATTTTCCCATAGCTGGACTACCTGTCTGCTTGCTTTTTGTTTCCTCTGCTACCTGGATACAAATTGCATTGTAAAATAAAACATCAAAGTTAATAGCACGAACCAAGTGTTAGGCGTGATAAGTTGTGAAAACGACATGGTTTGTGAGGGCGCTGAAGAGACACGGAAGAACTTGCATTCAGTAATAATAAATCATGTCAACTAGGAGACATGGTGGGAAAGGAGATGAAACTTGAAAAACACAGAGTCCGCGTGGCAGAGAGCTAATTATCCTGACATCTAATCATCCAGGAGGCTAACAGTTAGTTCAACAGCTAATAGTCACCCATACAGGAGTGAGCGTGAAGATATTTTTAAATATGCCATTTTTTAAGATCCAGCATGCCTACATCTGATAGTAAAACCCTTAAGGACCAGCTTCTAGAAGAAACTCTGAAGTCCTCTGTTCAGCTTTGCTTTAGATACTGGGAGGTTATTAGCAATAATAACCGCCATTCCTGCACGTTCCTAGAATTTGCCAGACTTTGAAGGATCATAGCACCTCCAAGCGAATCAGCCAGTACAGTATTTTGTGTTGCTATTTTTATCTGGTTCTATTTAATAGTTGGGGAAAGTGGGCTGTGGGGTGTGGAGGAAGAAAAACCAAGAGCAATGCTTCAAGTTTTAATTCCAGAATATTCTGTAATTGGCTTTGTTAGGTAAATATATGAAACTACACCATTCTGGGCTCTTTGCATGAGTTGGCTCGTGAATTTCTGAAAACCCTGGGATACAGGTTTGTCATTTTTGGTTCTAACTTACAGATAAAGAAACAAGTTCAGACAGGCTCCTTGCCTAAGGCCACACAGAATAGCCGCAGAGGTCCATCTTATAAGCAGTTTTTCTTCCCAGAAGAGTGCATGGCCTCACATGCTTCGCTGTCTGTACTTTTGCATCTTCTATGAAATTGCCTCATCTATAGGACATGCTAGATTCTTCTGGCTTCTTCTGGTCATTGATTTGACACATCTGAGGATGGAGTGTGTTCCCATGCAGACATGGTCACCAACTACTTATGGTCCAGAAGAAAGGACAGACATGGAATAGACCGTTTGTCTTCAGGTTCCTATTGCTGTGAGGACACACCATGATCAAGGTAACTCTTATAAGGAAAACATTTAACTGGGGCTTGCTTCAGAGGTTCAGTCCATTACCATCATGGTGGGGAGCATGGTGCCGTGCAGGCAGATGTGGTGCTGGAGTCCTACATCTAGCAGGCAATGAGAAATTGCCCGAGACACTGGGCAGTATCCTGAGCACAGGAAACCTCAAAGCTAGCCCCCTGCCCCACAGTGACAGGCTTCCTCTAACAAGGCCATACCCACTCCAACAAAGCCACACTTCCCAATCGTGCCACTACCTATGAAATTATGGGGGGCAATAACATTCAAACTACCACAAGAGGTTTAGTGCATTAGCATCATGGCGGGAGCATAGTGGTATGTAGGCAGATGGAGAAGGAGCTGCTACATGTTGATATGCTGTCAACAGGAAGTAGACTATCTCAGTGGGCATGGCTTGAGCGTATATGAGACCTCAAAGCCCACCTCCACAGTGACCCATTTCCTCCAACAAGACCACACCTTCTCCAACAAAGCCACACCTCCTAATAGTGCCATTCTCTTTGGGGCCATTCTTTTTCAAACCACCACACCATTTAAAACTCATAATCTTAAGTAAGCATACACAGATCTCTGAAGAATAAAAAGGATTCAGGTTCAGGAAGTGCAATTATACTAGCTTCCTTCTGTCTTTCTCTTCTCTGAGAACATTTATAACTCTAAAGTCAAGTGTGAGGCAACAATACAAATCACGAGGTCTACAGTTTCTATTCTCCTTGAAGCTTAGCCTGACCTGTGAAAGTCCATGTTCTCTCATTTCAACAACATTCCTTCTTCCTTCTATGTTGTGGAACATTATTTTAAGATGTGTTACATTCTTTTATGCTGTGGAATATTTGTTTAGTTATGCAAAAATGTGTTGCATTCTTTTATGTTGCATTTGTTTAACTCTGTGAAGCTGAGTTACTTTGCCTGACTAAAACATCTGATTGGCCTAATAAAGAGCTGAATGGTGAATGGTTAGACAGGAGAAAGGACAGGCAGAAAGAATAAATAGGAGGAGAAATCTGGGAAGAGAGATTGAGGAATAAAAAAGGAGAGAGGATACCTGGGGCCAGTCACACAGCAAGCCTCTGAATAAGAAGTAAAGAAAGGTATATAGAATAGAGAAAGATAAAAGTGCAGAGGCAAAAAGTAGATTGGATAATTTAAGTTAAGAAAATCTGTCTAGAAATAAGCCAAGCTAAGCCAGGCATTTATAAGTAATAATAAGTCCCCATGTATTTATTTGGGAGATGGGTAGGGTATTCCCAAAGAGCAAAGAGTAAAACAACAAACTCAGCAACACTTTAAGGCCTTTCCTTGAGGGACCTGCTAGGCTTATTCTAGCCCTTAACATTGATAGAGTGCCTTAGAGTTGACTGACATCTTCCCATCCCATCCATCTTTTCAACCATCTTAAGAATGATGCTGAGCCCTTCATTTCACAAGCAATAACAGTATTTCTGAGCATTCTGGTATGTGCCAGGCCCTGAGCTAAGCACTTCATGTTCTGTATTCAATTCATCTTCATAAGAACTCCGTGAAGCAAATACAACATACAGTGGCATGTTTCAGGCCCAGAGAAGTGATTTGTCTAAAGCCTGGCAGGTGACAGAGGGGTGGGGAAGCAGGCATTGCCAGCTTGGTACTCTGAGCTCAGGGTACCTCTTAGGAGATATGGCTTCTTAGAGTCAATTGACCTATGAAGGATATTGTTCCTCCATAATCTCTATCCTTATGCATACCTAGGGAGACCTGCCCACGTAAGCCAATGGAAAGATTCTCAGTGTGACTAAAGGATAGAGAAACTGAGGGACACATTCGGTTAAGATGGCATGTGGCTATTAAGGAGTGGAGGAGGGGATCCAAAGAGGGTTTGCATACCTAAGGCAGACTCGTTAGCAAAAGCATTCCTGGTCTATAACTAGAGTCAAACATGGCTGCTGAGTGTTTCAGTGTTTGATGTGTTTATTATCATGAGATTAAGTTAAGAAACACAGAAGCACAGCACATAGGCCGGCTAACTTAACTTTTTACTCTGTTAGCTAGAGTAAACCCATTCCCAAACAGCACAGTCAGGGAGTGTGGAGGCTGCCTGAGAAAGATGGCTTTGAAAGTGTAACACAAAAAATAAAAGACCCAGTAACTGATATTGGGGTTCAAGCTTCAAGATGAAGATCAGAAAGCAAAGCAGCTGGGCACTAGTTCACACTGTACCTCAGACTGAAAGGTGATCCTGGCTCCACCAAATCTCAGATTGCTGCCTCTTCTCAGCATGGCTGAAGAATCTTGAGACTTCAATGTCTTCCTATCCTCAATGTGGCTGGAGAATGAATGCCTGATACTGAGACCTTTCTCCTGTCTTATATACCTCCCTAATGCTGGGATTAAAGGCATGTGATTCCAGGTGCTGGGATCAAAGGCATGAGTTCTGTTACTCTTCACTCCTGTTTAGGCCATGGTGTCCTTAAACTAACAGAGATCTGATGGGGGAGGTCCTTCTGTGTACACATTTGTCTTATTGGTTGTTGAATAAAGCACTGTTGGCCAAGATAGGTAGGACTAGGAGTCGAGGAGAATTCTAGGAAATGTAGTAAAAAGAAGTCTTGTGATCCAGGCAGGAAGTGATATAGCAGGCAGACTCAGAATATAAGCAGGGACAAGCTGGAAATCACTCTCTTCCTCTTCCTCCTGCTCTCTTCTCTGGAGCTGCCATGTGAGCCCAATAAGAGAGGACACATGCTGCCAACATCCTCGATCAGATAAATCTTTATAAAATATATAGATTAATAATTATGGTTGATAATTAAGACAGAGATAGCAGATAAGAAATCCTAGTCATTGGCCAGCAGCATTGTACCTAATGTAAATCTGTGTGTTACTTGGGACCTTAACGTGGCAACGGGGCTCAGGCAGATTGGTGGAAAGACTTATGGTTACAGAGATCCATCTACCTCTTAATCCTGAGTTAAAGGTGTGTACTACCACTGCCTGATCTCTATAGCTGGAGGCTGACTTTGCTTTCTAAATCCTCAGGCAAGCTTTCATAAATCATAAATAATATATCACCACAGAAAGTGTTAATAGTCTCAGACATGCCGTTGGGTTTTCCTGTCTGAATTTCATTCTTGCCAGGCTCTTAAGAATGGAGACCCTTTAGAGTCTTGGGTAAAATAAAATCAACACACAAATCATGTTATTTATATCAAGTACTTGCAGTTTCATCTGCAAGTACCATTTCATGCTATAGGGATGTGGCCACTCACATTTTAAAATTCGACCACAAATGAGGCCATCTGGCTTAACTTAAATATTCTTTAAACTTAGATTTAAGCTTTCCAAAGGAAACTGGGATGGTACAAAGGCTATTTTTAGAAGTACAAGAGTAGGCACACCAGTGACAAACTAAATCATAGAGGTATGATCACATATAGAAAAATTTTTTAAATGAGATATGAAGAGATAGGCTAATTATAGAGGGGGAGTTTTGCCTGGCATTTTATTTCCCTGTCACTAGGTGGAGCCCACTAGTTGAGGTTACTTCCTGCCCAGATTTAGATTTTGTGTCAAACAACAGAGAAGATTCAACTGAGGCTTCAGTTCAGTTCTTGAAAAGATAAGTTATTGGAACGCATTCAATGCAACTCCTAATAAGATTGACTTTTTTTTTCTTTTTGGTTGACCACAAAAGTCTTATTGAGCAAAGCTAGCTTTATCCCAATTGAACATGAAATAGGTCACTATTAGAAAAGACAGCTTCGCTGTGTTTGTACTTGGGATTAACAGATAAAATAAATAGTTCTTTTCTTCCCACGGGCATTGATGAGGCAGCTTTCTCCTAAATGACTGGAGACTTCTGTTCTTTTCAACAAACACAGCCCTCCAATTAGAGGCTGCAAATAAGATTATATGCCCCGAATAAGTCTGAAAGGGCCCTTTTATAATTAGAAAGTTTGTGTGCGGAAACCGAAGCAGCATTAAGTGCTTGCTGCGGCTTCATTAAGAGAGCTGCACGGAGATTCCTAAACCTTCTTCTGAGTGCTTCAAAATGATAAAATTAAAAACTATGGAAAACAGTAAAGTGTATCTCATCCCTCCCCTCCCCCCTCCCTCTTCCTTCATCATCTTTCTCCAACATCCCATTGAGGAGCAGAAACAAATCAGTGCCGTTAATGAATTAGGCATAGTTTGGAAACACTGTCCTTCAGTGATAGACAGAGTGTTAGAATCTGAGCAAAAATTAAGTATGAAATTGCAACAGCCTTGAGGATGGAGAGCATAGACTATTTCCCTCCAACACTTTAATGGTGGTTGCTCTATCACTCCTATGACATAATAACGTATTGAGTACTGCTGGCTTCAGCCCATGCTAAGCTTCCTGGACTGTGGACACAGTGTGATTGTCCTCATCTACTCTTCCAGATCAAGCGGAGCTCAGTATATGAATGGGCCTTTCCGGGATGAATAGGTCTCCTCTCCACACACGCAACACATTCAGGATTAGTGGACTGAGGCCCCTGGGCCCTCAAAGAATAAGATGCAGCCGTGCATTTCTTCCTCTGACCACAACTTCCTCTGAGCTAAGAGGAAATCACAAGGGGGGCGGGTAGTGAGCTAGGAGTCTCCAGCTAGAAAACAGTAGCTCCAGACACACCAGACAAAACTGTGCCCCATCCTCAGCTGAGGGTGTCCACAGGTATATTTCAGGTGCTTGTAATGGCTAGGAACAGTCCTTGGACTGGGCTCCTAGCAGGGTGCAGACTAAAAACCTCAGATCACAGTGCTTGGGTTCCAGATGCTGCTTACCCATGTGATGTGCACTTAACCTCACCACTGTGCAATAATGTCTGCCTCTTGGGGCTAGTGGCTTAGAATTAATATTGTTAGAGAGCTCTTTAGAGCCTCTGATATGTAGGAGACAGTCATAACTATTTCATGAATGAGTGAATATATCAATCAAATCAGGGTTTTCAAAACCTTCAAACTCATTTAACAAACTCAAACCATAGATACTATCTTCTGATATTTTAATATTCATGCAGGCACACACACACACACACACACACACACACACACACACACACACACACACACATACACCAGCTAAACTCTCTTAATTTACAATGATGGATTCTCTTAGGAAAGAACTCTTTGTTGACTTTTACTTTTGGGGTGGGACGTTTAGTTTGTTGTTGGTGTGGTAGTGGCAGTGTGTGGGTGTTTTGCCTGTATCTATGTCTGTGTGCCACTTGTGTGCCTGCCTGGTGCCCACACAAGACAGAAGAGGGCATCAGAGCTCCTGAAACTGGAGGTACACCTGTTGTAGACCATCATGTGGGCACTGGGAATCGAACAGCCAGTGCTCTTGACTTGTGAGCCCCCTCTCCAGTCCTGCATCTTAATGTTTTAAAGAGTGTAGGTGGTGGTTTAAAGAAAAGACCTCTGCTAAAAGCAGCTAGCTATGCCATCGATCATGCTCAGACCAGTCTTCATTCACAAAACATGGCCATTTCTCTCTGTGTTAGGCATTTCTGAAACTTTCTTGAGATGGTCTTAGCTTCCTAAGCAATTTTAGGTCCTATATACACTGTTATCACTTAAAATCTTGGAAGGGAAAATGCAAAACAAAAAACAAACAAAAACTGGCTTTGCCTATAATTACAGCCCTCAAGAGGCTGAGGCAGGAGGATTGTTAAGCCCCTGGAAACTGGGCTGCAGAGCAGTACTCTCTCTCAAAATGACAGATTTGGGATTAGTATAGTCAATGATGTAAGCATTATAGAATCACTAGTCTGATAATAACAAAGAAAGTCAGTATTTATTAGGCAATAAACTAATTACACCTAGCAATATTTTTAAGTAAGTTCAACAAAGTTATAATTTTAAAGTTAAAAAATAATCTTAGCAGGGCATGATGGTATACTCCTGTAAACCTAGAATTTGGGACAGGGGCAAGAGGGTCAGCAGGGCCCACTGGACTACATGACAGACCTTTGCCTCTAGAAATAGCCAAACAAAACAGCAACAACAAAAATATCTTCCATGTCAGTCTCATGATAGAATACCTGGGACACATGACCACCTGAACAAATGTTTTCAATGACTTTTGAAGCGTTTGGTTTTTCCTGTGTGACTCTGTCTTCCCTTCCTGCTTCTGTCCTCTCAATTTGTCACTTAACTCATGCAAACTCATGAATTCAAAGTGAATGACAGCTTATTGTTTCACCGAAGTCATGAAGTATTTCATACAGAAAATAAAAAAAAAACAATAATAATCAGAACTGAACATTTGGGGAAACACAACATAAGAGCTGGAGACTGTAGCTCAGTGGAAGAGCATGCCCAGGGCCCGGGGCTGCCATGCCCAGCACCAAGGCAAAGCAAAAACAACCTGCCAAACCAGAATAGCTATTTTTCTCTTTTTAAGTAGTAAGACTTATTTTTCTCACCAATAGCACACCTCCCAATAGTGTACATGAAATAATTCTTAGCCAGGGGTATGGAAATGATTTCTGTGACCCACAGCTCCAGTGCATCATGCAGGAGCCTGTGTCCTTGTTCTGTGGCCATTTAACTCTCTTTCTTCTGCCTTCCTGTACTCCTGGGTTGGAGCCTTTGTTGAGATGCTATGCTCTGGAAACAGGGTGTTTTATAAAGATGGGTAGAGTCCATATCACACCCCACCTGCTGCAGGACGAGATTGTGGTAGTCATGGCTATTGTTCTACACTTACATAGACCCCTTCTGTTGTTGTTGTTGTTTTCTCAAGAAAGTTCAGATCTGCTGCCATGTTAGCTGTCTTTGTTTTATAGGCATGGTAACTCACAAAATAAGAAACCCTAAGCCCATACAATTTGCATAGCCACATAATCCATCTTACGGTGAGAGTCCTGGGAAATTGTCATGGTACATAAAGCTAGGAGCAAACAAAAGCATGATGCTGGGTGACTGGATATTGGAACTGGGCTTCATCTCTCCATGGCTGCATTTTGGTACCATCTCTCTGACAAATGAACAAGACTTCACTCTCAAAGGAATCTTTGCAAAGAGAACAATGCACTGGAAGCTGGTGGCACTGTATGCTCCGATATAGTGCGGTGCCAAACGTAGAATGCCACACTGGAGAGACTATGAAAGCAAGTCATCAACAAGAGAATAGACTCAAGGACAAGAACTCTTACTGTAGCTATAAATCCAACGTCAGAACAAGAAAACAAGGAAATGGAAGCATAGATGAGCATATGGCCTACCATGCCCAAGTGACTGTAGGAAGTTTGCCAAAAGCACAGACCAGGAGATCAAACTCAAGCACCAGTTTCCTTCATCAGTGTAATCTCTACTCCAATGAGAATGAGTAGGATGAAGAAGGGTCCTGGACATGTGCTAATGTTCTTTAAAAAGCTTGTCTAAGAAATGGCCTCCCAATAAAACTTTCTCTTGTCCTGGAGGTTCTCTACAGTCATTTTCTTTCTTTTAAAACAAAGATCTATCTATCTATCTATCTATCTATCTATCTATCTATCTATCTATCTATCTATCTTGCACACAGTGTTGTGCCTTCATGTATGCCTGAATGCCAGAAGAGGGTACCAGATCTACTTCTGATGGTTGTGAGCCACTGTGTGGTTGCTTATTATTAACTGGGTTTGTCAAACCAGGATGTGATTTTGTACGTAAAAATTCATCCCAAGAAAGACTCAGGGCTACACTGGGATCCCTAACACCTAGTGTAGTTGCTGTCTGGCTAATAAAGGCTTTTCTGTTGGCTTAAATTTGTGTCTGAGTAGTCTTCTCTGGTGGGTACCTCACAACAATGGTAGGAATTAAACATGGAGTAGCTGCCATGGGAACCAACATAGAGAATCCTCAAAAAGGATAAAACAAAGTACCATGTACTCCACAATCCCACTCCTAGGCATTTACACTAAAGAACTGATCCCAGGATCTTGACCAGTCCTCTCATATTCATTGCAGCATCAGCATTATTCACTATAGTTGAGAAGTAGAAACTGCCTAAATGCCCCACCAATGAGTGAATAGATAAAAATGACTTATTCAGTCTTAGAAAAAAAGTCAGTCCCCACAGAAGCTATGACATGGATGGACCTCCCGGACATGGTGCTTAGTAAAATAAGCAAATGGCAGGAACACAGACTCTTCCAGGTTCTGTGTATAGGGAGTATTTAAAGCACTGGAGCTCGTGAATGTAGAAAATCAAATGATGTTGCCAGGAGTATAGGGAAGGGAGAGGAATGATGCTGATCAGAGGCCTAGAGTTCCAGTCATACCAGTAGACAGAGTCCAAGCAACATCTAACTGATGTGGGTAGAGTGTACAAGTAGTTGTCATACTGTATTATTCACTGAACAGGTTAAGAGGGGAGCCTTCCTCATATATAGCTTAAAACTCAGTAAAAAAATCAGAAATGTTGAATTCAATCAAATGTCTTTTCAGTAACAATATGACTGAACAACAGAATTAAAACTATTACTGCAAGAAATAAAATTAAGAAAGAAAAAACAAACACCAAATACCTGGCTCTCCATCCAATCTAACTTGAATTCCTAAATTTGTGACTGGGCAATCTCTCTATTCCTCTCCCTTCCTCCCTCTCTCCCTCCCTCCCTCCACTCCCCCCCCTCTCTCTCTCACACACACACAGGTGTGTGGTGTAAGGTTGTGTTTGCACACCTGTGTGTAGGTGTATGTGGTAGAGATGAATGCTGGTGTCTCCCTTTATCACCTCCTGCTTGCTTTTGAGACAGATTCTCCTGCTGACCTTGAAGCTCATTTATTCAACTAATCAGGCCTGCGAATGATCCCAACCCTGAGATCTGCATCTACTTTTTACAAAGATGCTTGGGATCTGAACTCAGGTCCTGTGCTTGTGCAACAAGTACTTTATACACTGAGCTATCTCCCTATTTGTGCAAGAGGTTTTTTTTTAATGTATATGTGAGCTTTTACCTGCAGGTATGTCTGTGTACTACATGCATACAGTGCCTATAGAAGTAAAAGGGGATCGGATCACCTGAAACTGGTATTATAGCCGTGTGGGACCTGGGAAGCAAACACAGGCTCTCTGTAGCAGTTTCAAGTGATCTTAACAGCTGACCATCTCTCTAGTCCTGCTCCCTAGTTTTTGATGTTCTTATTTTCCTCTCTCAGCTGCAGACAGCTACATGCTAATGAAAATCCTACATACTTCACCATCTTCTTTCTTTTATAATAGCAATTCTCCTTGCATATTTGTTTCCCAATAAGAACTGTGAAAATACCTGTTGTGTTTAATGCCACCATCATCAAGCTACCGGAGCCTAGAAACTCAGGTGTCAGTTCTCCTGAACTTACTCCTACCTCCAGTTGCCGAACACTGTTCATTCTGTCTTGAGGCCCACTCCTTGCCCTCCCCCAATACCACATCTTTAGAACATTTTTAAATTGAGATTTAGTAATGTAGCTCTCATCCTTGGGGGTGGGGGCTGGTTTTTCTTCCTCCTCTTCTTCCTCCTCCTCCTCCTCCTCCTCCTCCTCCTCCTCCTCCTCCTCCTCCTCCTCCTCCTCTTCTTCTTCTTCTTCTTCTTCTTCTTCTTCTTCTTCTTCTTCTTCGCATTAAGGTCTCATTCTGTAGCCTTGGTCTCCAAGTGTTTGAATTATAATTATATGCCACATAGAAGTCTTATTTTTAGTTTTCTTTTAATTAGTGCACTTTCAGAATAGAGTTTAAAACAAAGCCACTATGTATATACTGCCCATTGGAACACAGAAAGGAATGTCAAACAAAGCTCTACATAGTACTATTTATGTCCCTATAGTTAATACCCTGGGTACCAAATGGACTCAAGTTTAGGTTTTGAACGAACCTTGCTATTCTAAAGGCTGCTACCAACCTGAACACAAACATGGCTGTGCTTGCCATGCCCATCTCTACACTAGCCATGCTTAACAAACATGCAGTGTTCCACATTTCCAATCGTCTCTTGGCTACTCATCATGCCATCTCTCCTGGTCCTTGATAAGCCCTCTACAACACCTTTTCTCCCTGGCTAATTCCATTCCAGACTGTAAGAACAGATTATGTGTTACATGGGTGTGGGAACAGAGACAGCCTCAGAAGAAGATGATAAAACAAAGATGGCAGGTGGTGGTGGCCAAGGGCTTTGGAGCCTACATACCTTCCCTTCCAAAGCTGCTTCCATGGGGCCATACTAACTAGCTTTGTGGTGTTTGTAAAGACCCACTCATTCCCTTGTATTTGCAGATCACCCAAAAAAGAACGCTCTAGAGGAAATGGCACAAAGCCACAAAATTTTAATTACAGCTTCGAAATACAAATGCGAATAAGCCAAAGTTTGTGAAAACTGAGAAATCACTATGAGTTTTGTGACAGTGCCAAGAATGGTGGTGGGTAGGTCCACATGAGCATGCAGGAGTTATACGAATATAGGAAGACACTTTCTCACCCATTCCCAGCCCCGGAAACCAGAGCCAGCTGGCCTCCTTTGCCACTAACTGCTCAGACAGAGAGGGCAGTGGTATATAAAGAGGACAGCTTCAGGTGTCTCTTATATTTTATATAATCCATGACTAATATGTTTTCTTATTTCTAACCTAATTGAGGGTTGAATTTTGAGCAGGCCTCAAGACTTCAAGCATTGTCACTGAGTTAGATATTGATTTGCTTTCAAAACTATTATCTATTTGACAAGTAGGGGAAATGATTCTTGAATCTGACCTGCCAAATTTGATTCCCAAGGAATATGATGAGCATCCATTAGAGGGTTTATAGATATTAATGAGCAAGAGGGTGTTGAACCTCACACTCTGTAATTATACCCACAATTGCCTCGACATTTAAAACAAATTCTGATATAATTTTCATGCATCATTGAAAACCTCTTATTTGTACACGTCCCAATTTTGACTCATAAAAATGAACATTTGTTTTTATACTTTCTTGAGAAATGCAATGAATAGAATAGGGACTCTGAAATGATCAGTTACCAAAAATATTTCTTTTTCATGTGAGAAGGCCTGTTAGCTATGAAATGTTTGCTTTATTTAACCAAGTTTGTTTACATGCTTGTAGTCATTCTTATTCAATTTCACAAGTCCGGTTATTCGACTGTGACACAGGAATTATGTCCAAATACTCAGAGAAGCATTTGCTCATTGGTAATTAAAGTCTCAGGGTGAAAAGAATTAAAAGATTATATAAGAGGTAATAAATAATCTTATCTTCTAATGAGTTACTGTTCCCTGCATTCTTTGGACATAAGTGATGTAGCTTTGCCCTCCTGTGTTTTAATTTATTCTACTTGTGTGACTTGAAAGGACAGGTTAGTTACACACAGCTAATGACCAGACACCATCCTGGGGACTGAAAACACAAAGACAAATAAGAGAGAAAATAAATAAATCAATAAAAATAACCTTCTCTCAAGAAACCCACTATAGCACGTCCCAACATCTGGAAGTTTAAAATGTCACCCACAGGTAGTTAGTTTCCTGCAACCCAAGTGCTGTCCATCAACTCTTATGGAAGCTGAGGCACTCTGAGCCCCGATATAAAGTATAAAAAGAATCATGAATTTTTCAGAAGCTACAAAAATGTCTGCTGGCCCATCTAGTTCCAGAACTTACAAGGGAAGATTAAGTTTGCTGAACCAGGCATGCTGGCTTCTTTGACTGCCCTGGTACAGCAAAGCATGGGTGGTGGAGGTCAGAGGAGGGACATGCAGTGCTCTGGAGTTAGGCTGATTCTCCACTTGGGGCCTTTAGGGAACAGTGTAACTTCTCCTTGCCTCACTCCATGCCATTGCAGAATGGAACTTAACAAGTGCCCTGTGAGATCTGTTAGCAATATGGAGACACTTAGGACAGGACCAAATTACCATCAGGATCTCAATTGCCTGTCCCTCTGAGTCCTTAGAACTCAGCCCTACTCCTCCTGAAGCAGTTACTTTGGAGATAGACTCTACACACATACCAGGCCGAACATGGCAAGGAGCAGGATTTGGGCTAAAACCATTGTAGCTCAGTGCCATTTGGGTTTGAAGTGACCTCATTAGAGACTTGTATTTTTGGAGGATGTAGGCTTTGGGAGTTTAAAGAAATCCACCTAGAAAGGCAGATTACCCCTGGGAGAGGCCTCCTCCCAGTTTGAAGAACAGAGGCAGGGAGTGTGCAGTGGGCTCAGGGGAAGGAAATGTTGCAGCTGCCTTGGTAAATACCTCATTTGGGGGAAAAAAAAATCCTGGCCCGACGCCTCCTTTTTCCATGGTTCCCTGAGAATGGTCTCAGGTTCCTTCCAAAAGCTACATCTATGAAAGGCAGAGCTGGCAGGGACAATTCTCAATGCACAAGAGACTGGCAACTCTCACTGATGAAGAGCTCAGAGGCACTGGGAGAGGAGTGGTGCATCCTTCTGTCAACAGGAACTTCAGGGAAGGCCCTCCGAGGCCTACGGTTTTCACAGACGACAAAAAGTCCTTTTCACTCTGTTAGACTGCTGCAGGGAGGTCTGGACAATGCTTACTTAAAGGACAACAGAGTCAGATGGCTCTTTCCTTCTGTTCCTAATGCCCCAAGTCACATTTCTGTGGTGGGTGGCTGCTCTTCAAAGAAGGAGATGACACAGGGAAGGTGACATTCATCTGACCAGACCAGTGCTGCCTCGAGGAATTCCTGTGATGCTGTTGCTTTAAACTTCCTGGTAACCAAACAGAAGAGAAGAAAGAGGACTTGATTTTAATAAAGTTATACTATTCAAAACCCATGGTAGCCAGGATAATACCATTTTCACCTGGGTTGAAACATTTCTTCCTGGAGAGAAGACCAAGGCTCCAAAGACTCAAAAAATTCAGGAAACTTATGAGGCTCAGGAAGCTCACAAAACTTAGGAGACTCATAAAATACACACGCGCGCGCACACACACACACACACACACACACACACACACACACACAGACAGACACACAGACACCCTTTCCAGAGGGTATATAGATAATAAAAACGTACAGGGGGACAGACAACCCTTCAGTGGAACTGCCTGCAAGTTGGTCAGGGGACTCAAGGAGTGAAGCCTTTGTGAGCTGTCACCTATGCTATGTGTGGGCTTTTAAGAATACAGTTCAAGTCACCTCTACTCCTGGAACACCAACAAACATTTGGTTCACCAAGCTGGACTTGGGTGAGCTCATGTCTTTGGTCTCTTGTCAGTGCCCTATCGGATGAGACTAGATGTCATATCTCCCCAGGCAAAGTCACACAGCAGCTAGCACATAATTTGGGCTAAAGCACTACTTAACAACTGTCATTTTGAACACAGAACGACTACATCATTCTTTGAAAACTAAGATAAAACAGAAACATCCAGTGAAATACTTTCCATTTGAGTACACTGTGTGACTGAAAAAAAAAAATCACCTTATCCATTTCAGGTTCTGCTGCTCTATACAATGAACTGTCAATTCCTCCCTCTTCTGCCAGTTGGAGCAGTAGTCACTCTGATCTCATGGCACAAGGATCCATTAGGTGGATTTCTTTCCATCTCTAATGTCCCCAAAGAGCCAGTGTTGTATTTCTCCAGGCATCCACAGCTGCTTTGATGAGTCCCCAGATCCTCTTGACTAAAGGAATAGCAGATGATGTGTTACAGGCCGATGTGGAGTGTGGAGGAGACCTCGATCCAGATTCCTGATCTGCGCTCACCCACTCATCCCACCCCACTCTGTCCCATCCCACCCTATCCAATCCCATCTACTCCACCCCATCCCACCCCACCCCACCCCATCCCATCCTACTCTATCCCATCCTACCCCAACCCATCCCACTGCACCCCACCCCCACATCACATCACATCCCCAGGAATCCACTGCCCCTGACAAGTAACCTCTCTAACATGTTCTTAGTCACAGAATGATCTCTGTGCTTCATTGTCATCACCACTTTCCCTCTGTCCATCGATACATTCACTTTGAGTCCTTATTTTCTACTGTGAACAACAACCAAAAAAACCACATCAAAATGCTTAAGGGAAAATATTGGTGAATTAAAAAGACAAAGCATAAAGAGGTGGAATAAGTCATGGTCTGCTGGTCCTGCCCTTCTCACTGACTTGTTTCAAGAGCCTTCCAAATTCATTAAGACTTTAGAATGCTACATGTGGCTTTCTATATTCCACAGGTGACACTCAGCTAAAGGGCCCCAGACATGTCCTGGTGGATGGAACAGGATTGCAGGAGGAGTCAGTCTAGTACCTGTGAAGAACCCAAAGGGAAAGACTTAGTATCTTTGGATGGTCCTTCTGGCTTTAGTGAGCACCATGAGCACTGAGAGAACATCTCTTGACAGCTTTTGTGGGGGTCTCTGGTTGCTTGTAGATCATCCATGTCAATAAAAGGTAGGGAAGGTAAAATGTTAGGCAACATGAGCTTCTCCATTCTTCTCATCTGGGAAACATGCTAGAGTGAGCTACACAAAACAGGCTATCAGGCTAGGTGGCAGAATCCCTCTTGGAAAAAAAGAGCTGGAGATCTTATTTGTGGTTCACAGAGAAAACAGCAATAAAACAAGACTCAATGGTCTGCAGGACACTGTCAACATCAACCAGTCCTTGGAGAGCATTTCACAGCCATCCTCTAGGTCCAAGACCATTATCACTATTGGGCAAACAAGCACACTAGGGCTAAGTCTTGCTGAGAGAATGAGCTGCAACTCAAAACATGATTGTTTCAAATCGTAAGTACTCTTTGACTGCTGTCTTCCCATTGCTAGTGTTCCCAACGAACCCAATGTTAAGGCTTGTTCATATTCTATTTAACCTATTATCTTGTTTTATGAATGTAGCATCAGTAACAAAGAACATGGCAACTATTAATGTGTAATCAGAAGCTCCTCTGCTGGCTAGAGACATTTTCCACCAAGTTAACTAGACAGTGGGTGGAGGGGCAGATTTATAAGGAAGGGCTGCCGATACTTAAACTTATATTCTTTCTTCTTTTCCTGCAGGTCTTAAAAACTCAAAACAACTTCTACAAACAATCAGAAATTTGAGAGGGAAAAAACAAAAACAAACAAACAAACAAAAAAAAAAACAAAACAAATTCCCAGAGTATTTTCAACTCCATCAATCAAACCCCCAGTCAATAGCACAAGGAAACTGTTACAATGATTCATAAAACCTATTCATAGTCTTACCAGCTCAAAGTAACTACTTCCATTTGGCCAGTTCCCTTCCAGTCTTTCCAAATATGTCTTTTTCTGTCCAAAAGCCTTTAGCATATTGTCTTAGTTAGGGTTTCTATTGCTGTGAAGAGACACATGACCATGGCTACTCTTACAAAGGAAAGCATTTCATTGTGGTGGCTCACTTATAATTCAGAGGTTTAATCCATTATCATCATTGTGGGAAGCAAGACAGCATGCAGGCAGATGTGGTGCTAGAGAAGTAATTGGGAGTCCTTACATCTTGACTCACAGGCAACAGGAAGTAGTCTGAGACACTGGGTGTGGCTTGAGCATATATGAGACCTCAAAGCCAGCCTCCACAGTGACATACTTTCTCTAACAAAGCCACATCTACTTCGACAAAGCCACATCTTTTAATAATGCCATTCCCTATAGGGGCTACTTTCTTTCAAGCTACCACTCATGTGCTAATTTTCTTTGACTTATACTAAATATTACAAGAGAAGATTATAAGTATAAATATCATCATGTTTACATTTCTGTGGTGAGTAAATATTTACTTTGTGAGCTATGTCAGAACTTCATATATTGGGTCAATTAGTTGACTCCACAAAGTAACTCAAGTGAAGAAGACCTATTAATATTTATCTTCAAGTTCCCCAGGAAGACCATTTGGTCAAAATCCAAATGTATGTGCCAAGGTTTATTTTATAATAATTTCTCTTGCTTCCAAATTACTTTGATACAGAAGGCTCATCATTTGTATTAACAAATTGAAATTTATCATCATTACTTCAGAGCTAAGTGCCATGCAGGTGGCAGTAATAGATGCAGCAGGGGACATGTTTTCCAGTTTGAGCCATTGGATCATGCTATCTAGTGTTTGTATAATGACAAGGTTCAAGAGATTAAATTCTACTAAAAAAAAAAAACTGGTCATTTTTAACCAAGGGACTTAATTGGCGCCACCTGATTTGCATAATTCCCCAGCCCCACTCATGGAGTGTTCTTGAGTGCAAGATCAAAGGACTGATTCCGTATCTATAGGTATAAAGGCTCAGAGATGAATTGGATATTTTGGTCTCAAAAGTGGATTCTTCAAAACTATTTGTCAATTGGAATTTTTTTTTAACACCTCAAAAATATCTCCATTCTGGCAGAGTTTCTCATCAGAGTAACTGTCTCAGGCAAGAGGAAAGAGGATATTTGAATTTGTCCTTGAAAGGGGGAGAAGGATAACAACTCCACTTAAAAAACAACCCAAATCCAATTCAGCTCTTGCTGGCAACCTGCATTCTCTGTTATCAAAGTGCAGGCCACAGCTGGGATTCTCTTGAAAAATCAAGAGAGAATTACTTTTCTAATGACTCTCAGCATAATCTATCTCAATAAATAGCAAATAAGGGAGACGGACAAATCATATATTCCAAACATGTTCAGAGGCAGACTAATTTTCCCAACTGAAAACTTAAAAAAAGCATTTATAATTTTAGTTCTTTCCCTTCGAAGAGGATGGAAACTTCTGACCATTTGTGATGGTTTTTAAGAGATCTTTTATAAGACCTCTTTTATAAGAGATCTGCTTATATTGTCTCTCAGTTACCATCTTCATGACCTGTGATTTATCCTGACCTTGCTATATTTTTGAACTTTTCATTTCATATGTCAAGTTCAAATTTTGTAACATTATTTTCTACTACCCATCCACCCATCTGCCCATGAAGTCAGGCATCATCAAGTCTATATTTTACATGCTACAAATATTATGTTAAAAAGGCACAGAATCTAGTCTCAAGAAACTTAAAATCAATCACTAATGAAATACACAGACAAAAAAAAATTAAAAAGGGAGAAAATAGTAAGCTGGGGCATGGTAGCCCATGCCTTTAATACCAGCACTCAGGAGGCAGAGACAGGAGAATCTCTGTGAGTTTGAGGCCAGCCTGGTCTACAGAGTGAGTTCCAGAACAGGTCTGTTGCACAGAAAAACCCTGCCTCGAAAAACAAAAACAGAGAAAGAGAGAGAGAAGGGGGGGGAGAATAGAAAAATTAACTTACCTGACATATAATCAATATAATCACTTATTTCTTATTTACTGTTGTGGGGTAGTTGTTGAAATAGAAGTTATTATTATATTATTAATTAGTTAACCCTGACAGAGTTCTGGTTCCTACTGGCTGGAGATGAAACCCATTCAAGTGTATACTTTGTTTCCTCTCCTGGAGAAGTATGTCCAAGCCTACAGATTTAGGGAGGACAAAAATGACCAAGGAGGATGGGACTAAAATTCATTATTTGTGATTAGTGTCCAGTATTTGAACTTGGGAATGCAATTCATTCCAAATGAGCAGTTCTTGATGAAATTCCCTTCCAGTGCCATCTCTATCCAAAAGCTTTTGAGCAGCTGAATAACAGCTAAAGGGTGATTGGGCATAGATTTCAGTGGTGGAACACCTCATCTAGCATGTATGTTCCTGGGTTTTAGTAATCATTATAATAATGTTAAAAAACACAAAAAGAAGCAGGTGTGTGCCTCTCCTAAGCCTAACATGTGACGCCAAGAAGTCAAGCGAGCAAGACAGTTGAGATTAATTTGAAGCCTCACATGAACTCTGAGTCTTCCTTGGATTTTCAGAGATTTCATTCATTTCTTCCTAGTTCTTGCTATTGTTGTTCAATAGGAATAGTTGGAAAAGGGCACCTAAGGGTGAGCAATCTAAAGAACTTCCTGTGTGCTGTTTCATGCCTTGATGACTGACAGAATGGCCAGGCTAATGTGAGTGGTTTCCTGACATTCCAGATGGCCCTGTAGACTGTGTTTTCTTCCAGATAAATTTTGAAATTATCTTGCAAAGCTGCAACCTTTCATTTCTTAGGTCAAGTTCATACATCAAGCATTTGGACTGCCTTTACAAATAATTCTAATGTGAAGCTGACAGGATAGTTTTACTGAGGATGACCATGAAGGAAGAATCTGACATCCAAGTTGAATTAGACAAGCTTTCCATAAGAACTTCACGTGACCTGAGAAATAGTCAAGAGGTCTGGGAGCTATAGTGTTGGGTGTGCTTCAACCACTTCAAGTGATCTTTCTTCACCCTCTCTCTCTCTGCTTTCCTTCTGTTGCCTGTTGTTATCATACTGTTAGATAAAAATTATTACATTAATCATTATAAATTCATATAAATTTCATGCTTTTAACATAAAGTAAATTGTTTTACAAGTAAATCATATATAAAGGTATAAAAAAGTATAGGAAGCTATTGTTTTGAACTAGGATTCTGCATTAGCCCTTCCCCTACCCAGACTAGGCTGAAAATAGAAATGAAATCCACAAGTGCTGCTTTATTCCTGTTGTCCCAGCATTGGGGAGACTGTAGAAGGATGATATAAAGATAGCTTGTTATATATAGTTCCAGGCCAGCCTGGGCTATGAAACCTTGTATCAAAAATAAAATAAAATAAAATAAAATAAAATAGATTCATCTATGCCATGATTCCAAGTCACCAAGCTGGAACTAAGCCACTGATGAGACATGAAGAATCAGGATTAGACAGATACCAAAATCCCAAGCAGGCCAGTGTCAGATGACATGATAATGAAGTTCGTTTTGCCTTAATCCTTCCAAAAACAAACTGGAGGTTACCTGATGTTCACCAGTTATCTTTCTATTGTTCTGTCTTCCTGCATGCCCTACAAGGAAAACTTTAAAATTAGTCACCTTCTGTATTTTCTTTCTGTTTTCTTCAAACAGTTTTCTATGAAACCAAGGTCCCAGGGTTAGTCTATTGGAACAGTTATTCTATTTTATTTTATGAAATGGAGTTTTGCCTTAGTCTGAAGTTGAAAGTCAGCTAATTAAGATCTTTAAACTGAATTGTGATTTTGTGCCTTGATGATATTTAGGGGTAGGTGTAACCTCTTGTCAGCTAATCAATAAATTCATAGTTACAACTTGCACCTTTGACAGAATGGGAATTTTCACATTTTTTTATAACATGAAATTTGGCAATCCATCTGTGTTCAGATTGGATTGGATTGTACCATTACCCTGCAGCAAGAAATAAAAAGGGAAAGTAGGCCTGATGGTACGCACCAGTAATCTCAGCACTCACAAGGCTCACACAGGAGGATCAAGCATAATCTGAGGCCAGTTTAAGCTACATAATGAGTTGTAGGCCACATTCAGAAGCATAATGAGATCCTGCCTCCACAAAAAACAAAATAGAAGGGAAACGGGTGTTGTGGTGCAGCCTGCAACCCAGCCTTCAGGAGGGTTGAAACAGGAGAATCTTGGATTTCTAGTGAGACTGCACCTCAATATCAACAACAACAAACAGATAGTATCTGCTTGTCATCATCTACCCTTTACCCCATTTGAAAATGTTACCCATACTTAAGCCCCATATAGCAACTAAATTAATAATTGCCACCTGTGACATATTTTAGGGGCACATTGATTGAGACATCTCCATGGAAAGGTTTATTTGGATACCCAGTGCTATTCTCACATTCAATGCCATAGAAAGGGGAAACACAAGCTAAAATATCCCAGAGAGACAAGGTTTTGTTTATGTGATTTAAATTTACCCCAGATGAATAAAGACCAAAGAAAGTACCAAGAGTTGATGGAATAAATACATCTGCAAAATGGAGTATCATTTCATTGCCTCTTCATCTGCTCTTATGCAGTTAAGCAACCATAATTCCAGTTGGACAAGTGACAGAGAATTTCATCAGGGAAATTTCCTTGTGCAGCCTATGGTAGACTATAACATTTATTGTCTTCTATTCACAAGCTCCATGCTTAGAGTGAGGATTGTATCTCTGGGACCATAATCTGCCCCTTTTCAGTAGAACAGATGCTGTCACAGGCATAGTCAGCAAGGCCAATAAGGAGACGTTGGCTCCAAGTCTGTCCCAAGAGCATAAGTGTAGTTGTGCATGGGTTCGGGAGATGAGGCTTGGGAAAACAGTTTCAACATAGCTCCAGTAAAACTAGCAAATAAGGCTTGTTGAGAGACCAGGTGGCTGCTCATACTCAGTCTTGTAACCCATGCATGCTATTGAAATATGGTAGTTTTGTATTGCTGTGACCAAGATACCAAAGACCTTTGAATAGGATTCTGGTCACTCAGAAAAAAAGGGCAACAATCAACATGAACCTAAAAACAAATTCATGTGTCATGAACCTAAAAAACAAAAACTTCCTTACAGCCTATGAAACAGTCAGGTGATTGAAGAAGCAGCCCACAGAATGGGAGAAAATCTTCACCAAAACATCTGCCAAAGAGTGGTGTCTAGAATATAAGCTATGGAACTGAAGAGAGAATCCTCAAAAGAACCACAAATGTCTAGCAATACAAAAATGTTCAATTTCCTTGGACATCAGGGAAATGCAAATCAATGCTTCATTGAGATTTCCTCTTACTCCGTTTTTTTTTTTTTAAAGGTCTGTCACCAAGAAAACAATTGATGCCAAATGCTGACAATATATGGGAAAACGGTGTCTTCATGCCCTGTTGGTGAACGTGTGAACTAGTGCAGCTCCTTGAAAAGCAGTTCGGACATTCCCTTAAAAACTGGAGCAAGAGCTATCCTATGACTCTGCTATACCAATCCTGGAAGTACACCTAAAGGACACTGCATTCAATTAACAGAGACATCTGCACATTCATATTCACTGCTGCTCTATTCACAACAACCAGGAAATAGAATCAGCCTCGGTGTCCATCAACTGATGAATGGATAATAAAGATTTGGTACCTAATACACAATGCAGTTGTTTTAGTTGTAAAGAAAAATGAAGTCAAGAAGTTTGTAGGAAAATGGATAGGACTGGAAAATATACAAAGTATGGTACCACCTGCCCGGAAAGACAAGTATTGTGTGTTTTCTCACATATGGAATTTAGATTTCTATGTTCAACATGGAATGTCTGTTGAAAGCAGTAAGCTAGGAGGGGGCTATGGTGTGATGGTAACAGGGGAATCTTAAGGGAGGCAGATAGTGGAACACATGATACATAAAAATAGAGACAAGAAATTCTGGGGTGGTAAGCATTAAACAGAAGAGGGGTAGGGATAGATCAGAGGAGGAAGAGTTAATCAAAACCAAGGATATAAGATTAAGTTATAGAAATTTATTAATTACTCTGTACCTTGGTTTCAGGACACAGAGAAATCAGGTTGGAAATGAGTTGGAAGCTTGCTTCCTATTAGATAGTATCATAATACTAAAAGTTGCTGTGAAGGCTTCTGGGAGAGAAAAATTCATCAAAAGTTTTAACAAACCATAAATCCTGTATCCTACAATACCACCTGCCAGGCAACATGTGCCTTCTGATACAATAGTGGCATGATTGTTATGGGGAGAAGCAACCACTGTCTGACTAGATTTGAGGGAGAGAACTCATGCCTAGTATTATTAAGATGATCAAAGCCCCATGGCTGGGGATATCATTGGCCCTAGGAGAGAACTGTCTACTTTTCTGGTTAGTAGATATGGTGCTAATCTGCCTTCTAATTATTATTTTTAGAGCCATAAACAAGTTCCACTCTTGGCTGTGATCAAAGCAGCTTCTTTTTTGTAGTGGGCTGCAATACAATGAATACAGAGACTTGTGGTCAGCCCTCAACAGGGCATCTAATCTATGTCACCCACTCTAAGGATCAGTGGACACCATGAAAGAAGGGCTAGGAAGAGTATGATCCAAATGATAGGGAGAAGGACTGTGACACTCACTCTGCTAAGTATGATATGGACAATACAATAACTCACAGTAGCTATGGTTGTCCTCACTATGCCTACTTAAGGCTGGGCCTGTCAGTAACAGTCTGACTCACCGGGCCCTCCCCTACTCCAGGAAACTATTGGCTATTGTACATGCTACTGGTGACTGTTCCAGCTCCAGTGGATAGTTCCAAACCCATGGCCACACAGATGGACTGGTTAAACTCAGTGGCCACAAAATAAAACAAAATGAGAAGAACATGGAATTGAACTTATGGTTGGGAGATTTGATGGGGGAGGGATATAAGAGAGGTTGGATGTGAATGCAATCAAAACACGTTATGAACATGCATAAAATTGTCAAAGGACACTTTTAATATTTAAAGAAAAGCATTTAAGAGAAGAAGCACTTGTATTGATTCTGTTTTGGAGGCTTCAGTCCACCATTGTGAGGAGGGCATGGCAGAGCAGAACTTTAGCTCACAGTGGTCTGGGAATCAGGGAATGAATCAAGAACCTTGTTCCAGTGACATACTTCCTCCAACTTGGTCTACAATCTAAGTTTCTAGAACCTCCCTAAACACACCATCACTGGGGAAATAAGCATCCAATTTACAAGCCTATGGGGGATATTCCATATTCAAAACATAACACAAAGCAATGCAACTTGCCTTAATCTCTTTAATGTTTTTTATTTCTTTCAGGTACTCATCACTGTCAACCATATTCTTCATAAAACAATTATCTATATCCATTTCTCAGCCTTTTTGACTATGATCAAATGACCATATCACTGAGACTTCTTAGGAGACAGATGATGGCCAACAATATGTCTAACAATAATTACTCCTAATTATGAAGCATCATCCATGCATATGGTTCTTTGCATGGCCCTTTGACTTGATTTTTATAACTATCCTCAGATACCACAGTGTATTACGAAAAATAAAAACCCAGAGACAGATACTGGGGTTCAAGCTTCAAGCTGAAGATCAGAGAAGCAAAGCGGCCAGCCACTAGCTCTTACCTATACCTCAGGCTGAAAGGGTTGTCCTGTCCTTAGCATGACTAGAAAGTAAATCTCTAATTCTGACTTTTCTTCTTCCTTTTATACCTCTCAAATCCAGGGATGAAAGGCACATAATCCCAAGTGCTGAGATCACCTTTGTGTGGGGTGTTTTTCTTTAGGACTGGGTTAATGTAGTTCAGTGTGGCCTTGAACTAACATATCCATCTGCTTGTCTCTTGAGTCTTGGGGTTAAAGGCATGTGCCACCATCTTCTGGCACTATGGCTAGCTAGTATGGCTGCTGGGATTAAAGGCATGTATCACCACTATTTGGCTCTATGGCTTGTGGCTAGCTTTGCTTTTTGTACCCTCAGACAAGTGTTAATAAATCATAAATAGTTAATAATTATAGCAATGAGAACACAACTTAGCACTCTGGGATCTCCTGCCTGAGGACTGCAGGCAGGTTGACTAGCCCCTGGTGGACCAAGCAACCGGGAGTCTGCTGACATTGCTGTCATAGTACCACTCCCACCCACCAGAAGAGGGAGTACCTCAGACCTGCCTTCACCCACTTTGAGATCCATCAGAGTATTGGACCTGCTTGCACCCACCGGAAGAGAACCTTGGACCCATACCCAACAGGAGAGGAAGATACCCCACCTGCACCTACTGGAAGAAGGGATGGGAAGACAATATAAGAACACATTCAACAACAGTAAAACCAATATGATGCCACCAGAGTCTAGGGACTCTACACCAGCATCCCAACAAAGATGAAGCAGAAGAGAACAACCTTAAAAGCAACTTCTTGAAGATGATAGAGACCTTCTTAAAAGAGAAAATGAGAAAATCCTTTAAAGAAATGGAAGAAAAGACAAACCAAAAATTGCAAGAAACAATTCAAACAATGCAAGGTTTGAAAGCTGAAATATAGACAATAAAAAACACAGTCTGAGGAAATGCTGGAATTAGAAAAGATGGGTAAAATGATCAGGAACTAAAGATGCAAGCATAACCAACAGAATACAAGAGATGGAAGACAGAATCTCAGACATTGAAGATACACTAGGAGAAATAGATTCATCGACCAAAGAAAATCTTAAGTCCAACAAATTCCTAACACAAAATATCCAGGAAATATGGGACACTGTGAAAAGGCCAAACCTAAGAATAATATGTACAGAAGAAGGTGAAGAAACCCAACTCAAAGATGCAGAAAACATATTCAACAAAATCATAGAAGAAAACTTTCCAACCTAAAGAAAGACTTGCCAATAAAAATACAAGAAGGCTACAGAACACCAAATAGAGTGGACCACAAAAAAAGTCCTCTCATCACATAATAATCAAAACACCAAACATACAGAATAAAGAAAGAATATTAGGAAAAGCAAAGGAAAGAGGTCAAGAAATATAAAGGCAAACCTATCAGAATTACACCTGACTTCTCCATGGAAACTCTGAAAGCCAGAAAGTCCTGGATAGATATTCTACCAACAATAAGAGACCATGGATGTTAGCCCAGACTACTATACCCAGCAAAGCTTTCAATCACTATAGATGGAGAAAACAAGATATTCCACGACTAAACCAGATTTAATCAATACATAGCCACTAATCCAGCCCTACAGAAAGCACTGGAAGGAAAACTCCAAACTAAGGAAATTAACTACACTCACACAAAAAAATAGGCAATAGATAATCCCATTTTGCCAAAAGCCAAAAGAAAAAGTGGGGTAAATCCACACACAATACCACCACCACCACCAAATTCAAAACAAACAAGAATTAACATTCAATGGTCTTTAATTTCCCTCAATATTAATGGTCTGAACTTGACTATAAAAAGACACAGGCTAACAGAATGGATCTGAAGACAGAATCCATCCTTCTGCTGCATACAAGAAACATACCTCAACTTCAAAGATAGACATTACCTTAAAGTAAAGGGTTGGGATAAGATTTTCCAATCAAATGGACCAAAGAAACAAGCTGGTGTAGCTATCTTAATATCTGACAAATTAGACTTCAAACTAAAATCAATCAAAAGAGATGAAGAAGGTCATTTCATTCATATTCATCACAGGAAAAATCCATCAGGATGAAGTCTCAATTCTGAACATCTATGCCCAAATACAAAGGCACCCACTTTTGTAAAAGAAATATTACTAAAACTCAAATCACAATAAGATGTTACACAGTTATAGTGGGAGACTTCAATACCCCACTCTGACCACTAGACAGGACCATCAGACAGAAACTTAACAAAGGAACTAACAGAAGTTACCACCCTAATTGGGTTTAACATATATCTATAGAACATTCCATCCAAACACAAAAAAATTTACTTTATTCTCAGTGCCACATGGAACCCTCTCTAAAATCGACTACATACTTAGCAACATAGCAAACCTCAACAGATACAAAAAAACTGGAGTAACCCACTGTTTCTTATCAGACCACCATGCTTTAAAGTTAGAATTCAACAACACAAATTGCATAAAACCTACAAACTCATGGAAATTGAACAACGTGCAATTGCACCATTCCTGGATCAAGGAAGAAATTTTTAAAAAGACATTAATGACTTCCTAGAATTAAATGAGAATGAAGACACAACATACCCAAACTTATGGGACACTTTGAAAGCAGTACTAAGAGGAAAGTTCATAGCACTAAGTGCCCACATGAAGAAACTGGAGAATAGTCCCACTAGAGAATTAACAGCATAACTGAAAGCTCTAGAACAAAAAGAAGCAAACTCATGAAGGAGGAGTAGATGCCAGGAAATAATCAAATTGGAGGCTGAAATAAATAAAGTAGAAACAAAGAAAACAATACAAAGAATCAATGTAACAAAGAGTTGGTTCTTTGAGAAAATCAACAAGATAGACAAACCTTTATCCAAACTGACAAAAAGGCAGAGAGAGAACATGCAAATTAACAAAATTAGAAATGAAAAGGAGGGCATAACAATGGACACTGAGGAAATCCAGAGAATCTTCAGGTCATACTTTGAAAACCTGTACTCCATAAAATTTGAAATTTAAAGGAAATGGACAATTTTCTGGATAGATATCACTTACCAAAATTAAATCAAGAACAGATATGCAATTTAAACAGACATATAACCCCTAATGAAATAGAAGCAGTCATCAGAAGTCTCCCAACCAAAAAAAGCCCAGGGCCATATGGCTTCAGAGCAGAATTCTACCAGAAATTCAAAGAAGAGCTAATACAAGCACTCCTCAAATTGTTCCACCCAATAGAAGCAGAAGGTTCATTGCCAAACATTTTTATGAGGCTACAATTACCTTGATACCTAAGCCACACAAAAACACTACTAAGAAAGAGAACTACAGACCAATATCCCTCATGAACATTGATGCTAAAATACTGGCAAATCAAATCCAAGAATACATCAGAGAAATCATCCACCATGATCAAGTAGGCTTCATCCCAGTGATGCAGGGACAGTTCAACATATGAAAACCTATCAATGTAATCCACCAAATAAACAAATTGCAAAAGAAAAATCACATGATCATCTCACTAGATGCTTAAAAAGCCTTTGACAAAATCCAACACCCCTTCATGATAAAGGTCCTAGAGAGATCAGGTATAATAGGAACATACCTGAACACAATGAAAGTGATATACAGTAAACCAACAGCCAACATCAAACTAAATGGAGAGAAACTCAATTCAATTCCTCTAAAATCAGAAACAAGACAAAGCTGTCCACTCTGTCCATATCTCTTCAATATTGTACTTGAAGTTCTAGCTAGAGCAATAAGACAAGAAAAGGAGATCAACAGGATACAAATTGGAAAGGAAGAAGTCAAACTGTCACTATTTGCAAATAATAAGATAGTTTACATAAGTGACCCGAAAAACTACCAGGGAACTCCTACAGCTGATAAACACCTTCAGCAAAGTGGCAGGATACACAATTAACTAAAAAAAAAAAAAAAATCAGTAGCCCTACTATATACAGACCGTAAATGGGCTGAGAAAGAAATCAGAGAAACGTCACCCTTTATAATAGCTACAAACAACATAAAATATCTTGGGGTGACACTCACCAAACAAGTGAAAGACCTGTATAGTAAGAACTTTGAGTCTTTAAAAAAGAAATTAAAGAAGATAAGAGAAAATGTAAATATTTCCCATGCTCTTAGATAGGTAGGATCAACATAGTAAAAATGGCAATCTTGCCAAAAGCAATCTACAGATTCAATGCAATTCCCATCAAAATATTGGCACAATTCTTCACAGACCTTGAAAGAACAATAATCAATTTTATATGGAAAAACAAAAGACCCATGATAGCCAAAACAATGCTGTACAATAAAGAAACTTCTGGAGGCATCACCATCCCTGACTTCAAGCTGTATTATAGAGCTATAGTCCTGAAAACCGCTTAGTATTGCCACAAAAAATAGACAGGTAGACTAATGGAATCAAATTGAAAACCCTGATATTAACCCACATACCTATGAACACCTGATTTTTGACAAAGAAGCTAAAATCATACAATGGAAAAAAGAAAGCATCTTCAACAAATGGTGCTGGCATAACTGGATGCTGGAATGTAGAAGACTGCAGATAGATCCATGTCTATTGCCATGCACAAAACTGAAGTTCAAATGGATCAAAGACCTCAACATAAATTCAGCCACATTGAACCTCTTAGATGAGAAAGTGGGAAGTACCCTTGAATGAATTGATACAGGAGATTGCTTCCTGAACGTACGTACTACTAGTAGCACAGACACTGAGATCCACAATCCTGAAACTGAGAAGCTTCTGTAAGGCAAAGGACACAGTCAACAAGACAAAATGGAAGCCCACAGAATGGGAAAAGATATTCACCAACCCCACATCTGACAAAGGGCTGATCTCCAAAATATCCAAAGAACTCAAGAAGCTAGTCTCCAAAACACCATACAATCCAATTAAAAAGTGGGGGTACAGAACTAAATAGAGAATTCTCAATAGAGGAGTCTAAATGGCTGAAAGACACATGAGAAAGTGTTCAACATCCTTAGCCATCAGGAAAATGCAAATCAAAACAACTCTATGATACCATCTTACTCCTGTCAGGATGACTAAAATCAAAAATACCAATGACAATTTATGCTGGAGAGGATGTGGAGAAAAGGGAACACTCCTCCACTGCTGGTGTGAGTGCCAACTCACACGGCCACTTTGGAAATCAGTATGGAGATTCCTCAGGAAAGTGGGAATCAGTCTACCACAAGATCCAGCAATTCCACTCTTAGGCATATACCCAAAAGATGCACATTCATACAACAAAGATATCTGTTCAACTATGTTCATAGCAGCATTATTGTAATAGCCAGAATCTGAAAGCAACCTAGATGCCCCTCAACTGAAGAATGGATAGAGAAAATGTGGCACATTTACACAATGGACAATAGACAGGTAGACAAATGGAATTGAATTGAAAACCCTGATATTAACCACATACCTATGAACACCTGATTTTTGACAAAGAAGCAGAAAAAAAAAAGGGAATCTTGAAATTCACAGGCAAATGGATGGAACTAGAAAAAAACATCCTGAGTGTGGTAACCCAGTCACAAAAAGACAAACATGGTATGTACTCACTCATGTATGTATTTTAGACATAGAGCAAAGGAGTATCAATGTACAATTCACACCTCCAGAGAAGCTAGGAAACAAGGATGATCCTAACAGAGTCATACATGGTCCCCTGAAGAAGGGGGAAGGGTAAGATCTCCTGAGCAAATTGGGAGCATGGGGGGGGGGAATTGAGGAGAAGCTAGGAGAAAGAGAAGGGGAGAAGAGGAGGGGAAAGGAGGACATGAGGGAGCAGGAAAGTTGAGTCAGGGGAAGAATAGAGGAGAGGAAGATAAGAGATACCATAATAGAGGGAGCCATTATAGGCTTAAAGAGAAATCTGGCACTAGGGAAATGTCCAGAGATCTACAAGGATGACACCAACTAACAATCTAAGCAATAGTCGAGAGGCTACCTTAAGAGCCCTTCTCCGATAATGAAATTGATGACTACCTTATATGCCATCCTAGAGACTTCATCCAGTAGCTGATGGAAGCAGACGCAGACACCCACAGCTAAACGCTGAACTGAACTCCTGAGATCCAGTTGCAGGTGTGATGAGCAAAGGGGTCAAGACCAGGCTGGTGAAACCCACAGAAACAGCTGACCTGAACAAGGGGGCACTCATGGACCCCAGACTGATAGCTGGGAAACCAGCATAGAACTGTTCCAGACCCCCCCGATCGTAGGTGTTAGTGAGGAGGCCTCGGCAATCTATGGGGCCTCTGGTTGTGGATCAGTATTTATCCCTAGCATAGGAATGGACTTTGGGAATCCATTCCACACAGAGGGATACTCTTACTCTCTCAGCTTAGACACACGGGCGAGGGCCGAGGCCCTGCTCCAAATGATATGACAGACTTTGAAGATCACCCATGGAAGGCCTCACCCTGCCTGGGGAGCAGAAAGGAGATTGAATAGGGGGTTAGTGGGGGGAAGGGCAGGGGAGGAGGGGAGGGAGAACTGGGATTTACATGTAAAACAATCTTCTTTCTAATTTAAATTTTAAACAAATAGAAAAAAGAAAACACGACTTATAGAGCTGAAAATATTCAGTCTGTGTCATAGTTTTAGTGTCTAAGACTGTGTTAATTCTTAGCAATATGAAATTAAAGTAAGCCACTAGCAGAATCTCTACCATCCTAGAGAATGACAACTGTATGTGATGGGCACATATTAGGGGGGGAATGTGAGTTTTTGAAACCGACAAATGGTGATCCTTACAGATAAAAGATGCTCAATGACTGGCAGTTACCAAACAAACACAAAAAACAGTCATGATCAACATCAGTGTTCTCAGAGTCAATATCACCAATTCCATGGAGATTTCTTCTCAAAAACTTTTCCTTTTTCTTTGAGACAAATTCTCATTTATAGCCTAGATTAAACTTGAATTTACAACCCTCCTGAATCTTACAGTTATGTTCCACCATAGCCAGCATCTTTCCCAGGCTCTTTTCACTATAGTGTGTGTGTGTGTGTGTGTGTGTGTGTGTGTGTGTGTGTGTGTGTGTGTGTGTGTGTGTGTACACACATGGTACAGAACTTACATCCTACTAATACACTTGTTGGTGAATTAGCTGAGTCAAACTTGACATGATAGATAAGGGCAATGCTGACAAGGATGAATGTAACAAATTGCTAATCAGTTCTAGAACTCAGAATACAAGTGTCTTGTCTGTAAGGCCATTCCCCAAGTGTTCTAGCACCTTGCTCCTTGAGGACCCTAGTACACAGTGCCAGGACTTCCAACCCCAGCCTCAAATTTAGGGTGGCAAAGGGTCACTAGCCAGCATACCCACCCCCAAATCATAAATCTCTAAAGGAAAAGCGCAAGTCAATAATAATCCCACGTGCTGCTTTGTTAGGCTGAATGGAACATGACTTTGTATATTTTGATCTATTGACCTTGTTAACGGAAGATGGGAACAAAATTCTGTTTACCTGAATTTTACCACAGCTGGAATAAGAAAAGCAGCTAACATCGGAAGTTAACATAAATGTCTTCAAAACCCTGTCCTCTGAAGCCAACTGAAGCATTGAGACTCCAAGGAAAATGTGCTTCCAAATGCTAAAAGAGATTTCAATCTCCCCATCATTTTAACAGCAACGCCATAAAATACGTTCTAAAACAAACACAGAGTGCTGAAAATTCCACTGTGTAAGCTCAAAGTCAAACATCTGTCTTCCCACCTCCCGGTTTCACCTGGGTTCTAGGGGCCTCGGCTGAAAGCAAGGAAATGTGGAGCTTTTAGCGTAGGCTCTGGGACTTTTAATCATCTTTACTAGTTAATAACAGCTTCCTCTTCAACCTAAACAGACGTGGAAAGACAGACCATCTATGGAGTGGAATTGGCCTCTGAATACCAAAGGCTGTGGGGAGAGAGTATGAAACAGTAACGGCAAGCTTCAGACTTGGGTTGGAACCTTTTCTCAGCATCTTGCTTTCCAAATGGTTTGACCTTGGTGTGCTACCTAACACTCCTGAGCCTGTTTCCTGGGTGTGGATTCAAGAAGACATTTGCTAAATCTTTGCCTGGTGTTCACGAGGACTTAAAAATGAAAACCATTGTACCATTGTGATACTCCTTCAAATGGACAGTAAGCAGCATTGATTGAGCCCCTGTTGTATACCCTTGCATATGCCTGCATTGGATATTTAGAATCAAGCTGCAAGAGCAATGCCATTATTTGCCCTTCCATAGATGAGCCACGCTGATTCCCTGCGGTGAAGTTGAAGTTCGAATCCAGGTTTGTTTCTCTCTAAAGCTGAATGCAATGTGTTCTTATATATAAGAAACAAGCTCAACTGCCCTGAGGAATGCTGACCACCTTCACTGTGGAACTTCCTGAAGAAGTTTCATTCTAGTTGCCAGCCTCCTAAAAGACAACTTATGGAATGCTATCATGATTGATTATGATCCAGTGGTCTAATCTTAAGATATTGGTTAAGATTCTCATAAGTTGTCTACTTGTTGGGGTCATTCTGTTTGTATAGCTGTTCTCAGATGTCACATGACTACCAAACTTTGTCTCCAAGAAATGATCACTTATCAGCTCAAGCAAAATGGCTAACTCCGAAGTCGTTGGAGTTTCCCTTCTAGTCTATCCATGGGGAACTTGTTCTAGGATGTCCCTATCCTCCAGCTCCCCCACACCAGGATCCCAAAATCCTCAAAGGATCAAACCCCTTAAGAGTGGTTTGGACATCAATTAATCTTTGAAAGTCAAATCATCCCCTGAGTATAGTGAAGGGATTGGGTTATCCTGGGATCTTCCCAGATTTCCTACATTATGAAGCCAAACAATGCCATGGTATTTGCAAATTGCCTATACACATCCTCTTTAAGTCATCATGGGGTTACTTGCAATCCCTAATAGAATGTTATGTAAATACTTGTTCTAATATACGTTAGAGGGAAAAAGAAGAATTCTATATGTGTTCTGTGCAGTTGCAATTTTTTTAATACTTTTGATCCATAGTTGGTTAAATTCATGGACATAGAATAAAGGTCATCCTCTGAGGACTTCTTGCTATTTCTTCCTGGACATCTCCTTCCTCTTGGTTTGGTTTTTGGTGTGACAGAGAACACACTGGAGTGTCACATCAGCTATGCTCCCCACCTGCTGTTTTGTCCCTGTATACTGGGAAACACAGAGTTTGGAAAATACTTACCTGGAGCAATTATGTACAAAAATATTCGAGCTGCCATCTGTAGGCTCAGCATTTCTGCAATTGTCTTGGGATTTAAAAATCAGAATATGAGCAACTCATTTCACCTTTACAAACTAGGCCATCTCCTGTGTAAAAGGGAAGACCTGGATTTTAATGTGTTCCTTTGAGCTCTGTTATCTCATTGTTGTTGTAATGACCACTCAACCAAGTTGGTTTCAAAACTAGCAGACAATCAGAAAATATGGAAGTGAACTATATCTATATTCAAGAAATGTTTATGGAAGTTATGTTTTAAACATGTCTTAGGTTTTATCAGACTAGGTAGATTACGACCCCTTAAAATAGAAAGAATCTAACTCCTAACCAGTGTGTGCACCGATGCATGTGTTTATCTTCCAGTGATTGTAAGTATTAGCAATAATATTATAACATGGCACCAATGAACTCCCTTATGTGGGTGCTCAAATTATTTCCAAAAAATAAATTTCTACATAAAGACATCTAACAGCTAGATGCACATTTGGAAAGCCCTTAAATGAACCAAGAGGGAGAAAGTCTTGTGTTCTTTGTTAATTTATTGCCCTGTATATTATATGATTTTGAGATTAATGATGAAATCCCTCAATAAAACAAATCTTATTTAAAAAGCATTCAGAAGTATTTTGTTTTACTAACGAAAATGGATTATCTTAAACTTTCCTACTCATCATTTTTCAGGAAAGAATAACATAACTCATTCATTAAAATAGATTTGAAGTTCTGTTTTGTGATACACGGAATTGAAGTAAGCATATTCAATCTACTATTTTGGCGGTATAAACTAAAGTACTTTAAACTGAAGTATTTAAGCTTCAAACCAAGCTTTTAGTTCTAGAGGGAATGGAACCAAATTTTGGTATAAGCCAACTTAAGAGTCTTAGCTGGGAAAGTGCTTATGTTCCTAAGTGTACACAGGCGATCACATTTGTATAAGTGTTCTGGTATGTATGCATACAAGCACAAGCTCTCAGAGAATTCTGTCAAGTCAACTTGACACAAATTCTGAAGCATTTTAAAATCACCACCGTCTCTACATTCATTCAATGGGTATTTTTTAAAACCATGTATCTATTTGTGCCAAATGCAAATCCCCAAACTGATAGGGAGCATCAGAAGGCACAAATGACAACTAGCAAGATGACAACTAGCAAGAAATTTTAAGATGTAGAAAAAGTCTCATCCTTGGGGTTACAGAGACAAGCACATTAAATAATTGCAGGCTAGGACCTTACAATGGAAAAAAATCAAGTCTTTAGATAGATATGGTAGCCCAGTGCTTAGGAAGGTGGATCTCTGTGACTTTGAGGCTACCTTGGTCTACACAGTGAACCCCAGGACATCCAGGTCTATGTAGAGAGACTCTGCCTCAATGAATGAATGAATGAATGAATGAATGAATCAAGTCTTACTTGTCTACCTCCTCCCAGCATCCAAAATACTGACCTATAATGCCTTAGAATAGCAGGTATCCCTAAAAAATACCCTTCTCTCAGGCTCACAAGCTTGGACATTGAGATATTTCTGAGATGGATGTAAAATTTACATGACTTCATGCCTGTTGACAAACACCCTGATGAGTTCACCAACCCCATTATCAGAAGGCCTCAATGAGTTTTAAATCTGTCCTACTGACAGAGATTTCTTGCTGCCTGTGGGTAGCTTTCAAAGCTTTTCTTGGTGTGTCATGACTGCACACAGTACAGCTCTAAAGATGATGGCTAATCTTTAACCTGTTAATGGAGATCTTCTCTGCTTTCTCCCTGACTCCTGCTTTGCTCTTTCCTAAGCAGTTATTGATGGCCAGCACTCACTTGTTCTCAGAGGTAGGATTTGGTTAAGTAACTGGTAACCCCCGGAAATGGAATGTCCAATGAGCAAATGACCACAGGAACTTGCCATGATAACCAATGGGCCAAACTAATGGAGACAGCCATGGGCTTCCCATTCCAAAGAAAAACTCATCTTTAATGATCAAATGAAAATGCAAATTTAAGGAAAATAAATCGGGTTATTTGGAGGGCGGTATGTACTCATGAGGATATTAATGTCATTGTGGTTTCCTGAGGAAAGAGCCTCTATTTTGCTTGCAAGCAAAATGTCAACTCTAATTATTCAAACTGACATCCTACAGGAACTTTTATGAAAATTGAGGTAGGTCCAGAAGACTTGGGCAGGAAGCAGGGTTTTCATTTTGGAAGATGGGGGAGGTCAGCAGCCTGGACACAGTTCTAATAAGGAAGATGCCTGACTGGCCGAGTCCAAGTCTCTTTGGTAACCGAGTCTTGGGCAGATCTAGTTCCTCTGACATTCTTCTTTCTATTAATCAATCAGCCAATCATATAATCCTTTTACTCAGAAATAGCTCCTTCTGTAATACTCAACATAATGTGAAAAGTGAAGATAAATCAAAAGGCATGTTTTGAGATTAAGAAATGACATAGTCTTTGCAAAATAAGAACCTAATTTATTGCCATGATTATTGTTATGAGCTCCATTAATGAATACAATCTCCTAGTTATCAGTTATCCATTGCTACAGTAATGTTCCACAGCAAACAGCCATGAAACTCCAGTGTGCACAGCTGGAAACCTTCAACTCTCAAGTACACAGGTTAGGCAGCCTTGGCTGGGATCAGCTGGCCAATTTTTCTGGCCTTCTCTAGTATCATTCGTGTGGAGGTAGCTGTCAGCCTCCAGATCTGAATAACCTTCGATGAGAGCCTAGATAACTGTTCTCCATGTGGTTTCTGTCCTCCAGTCTAGCCATCTGGACTTGTTTCCATAGCAATAGCAAAGACAAGAGCAAGCTCAACGTCACTAGATATTTTCAAGACCATTTTCATCTCCTTTGCTAATAGCTCATTGGCCATCTAGTGAGTAAGAAGAGGCCCTAGAAATTGCATGGTAAAGTAGAAAGGTACACATGAGTGAAGAACTGAAGCCACTGATCTACCACGTGATGAAAGTCAGAAATTTTTGTTTGGGAACATTGTATTATTTTTACTTTATGTTCATGGAATTGAGCAAACATTTTTTTATTTTATTAAAACCTTTAAAAGCAGCATTTCTTAGACTTTATACTTACTTTAAAGTAAGAAACATACTATGTGTACATTGTGACTCATTTCATACAAAATCTTCCCAAACCATCATTTTCTCCAACTTCAAATATTCATTGCTATTATGATAGCAATTTATGAGCTTTTAGTCCTCCCTATCCCTTTCTTTTTGGGACAATCCATAAATATTTGCAAGGGCCAGAGAATCCACATAGAATGTCTGAAAAGAGGCTATCACAATACAACTGTCACAAGTGCCTAGAAACCAGAAGCTCGGGCATGTGTTGCCTACGGCCAAACTTCTAGTCATTTATAAAGCCAGAGTGGCTTCAAGCATCTTCAGGTTGAGAGGTGACAGAGAAGGAGAAGGGACCCATGAGGCACTTGCATAGTTCTTTAATATACCAACACTGTCATAAGAGACATTTGAAGCTTAGAGAAAAGTTTTTCAAGGTCACACCATACTTGGCTGAGGAGGGATTGAAGAGTCTTAGGTGCCACATATTTCAATGACTCTACCCTTCCAGCCTCCATCACTGTCTTCATTTCTATTACGTGTGTGTGTGTGTGTGTGTGTGTGTGTGTGTGTGTGTGTGTGTGTGTGTGTGTGCCCACACGAGCACATGCATGCACGTGTGGGTGAGTCAAAATCTTCCCACCCAGAGTATTCCACACTCAGGTGTGACAATATACAGTTAACAAGTACTCAGCAAGAATAGGCTCTGTGCTTTGTGATAATCAAGAAAGATTTGCAAGAGGGGTATTTTACATGGAATGAAGCTTTATTAGAATATGTACATGAAGCCGATCAGGGAACTGCCATTTACAAAGCCACAGTGTTTGCTTCATGACCTTGCATTTGGAAGACAGTGGTCCCAAGCCGAGAGTTGGGTTTACAATGACATCAGATCATTTTCTGGTTTGATTTTTCCCAAAACTACCACCACTTTGGGACTTTTGATTATGCAAATCAAAGAGGCACAGCACCTCCCATTTGTTCTTGGGGAAGACCCAAATTCAGTGTAGCAACCTGAACTCGTATGTTTCATGTTCTGCTTAGTCCCGTAAGTTGGATGGATGGTTCAGAGAGCTGTGTGTCTAAATTATTTGTCCCTGAGAGAGCAGTTGCTCTTCTAAACACAGATTTTGACTGCTCTGTGCCTCTCTAACGTTACATGTTTCTTGGGGAAGTCTGTGAATGTTTATTGTTTAAGTCGTTATCCACGGCACATCACAAAACAAATGGACTCGGCTTAGTGCAGTCTACCCTGAATGGATTGCTAAAGCCTTCCAGAGGATGCTGAAAAGCTCAGACTTGGGGGCAGGGAAACACCATCAGATAAATGCATTGTAGTCTGGGTCTGGCACTGTGAAATGTCTGTAAGCTCCTGTCCATGTTATCCTGCTGTGTCTCTCGTGCCTCTGTTTAGATAATTGAAGGAAAAGTCGTCTCCGATGTCTAGGGAGAAGAGGGAAGAACAGAGTCTCTTCTCATGGCCAAACCCGATATTTATTAACAGTGACGTCACCAGCAAAGGACAGTTTTGCCCAAAGAATACTAAACTCTTAAGGATCATCGTAAGTGGGATATGAGTCAAAACAGTATGAAGTGTATGAACTTGCAGACAGATCTGCCATCATCTGAATGTTTGTGAGCCACCCTGATTATGATGGTATTAGATAGTGGGGACATTTGAAGATGAGTAGAGTGTGACAGAGCTTGTACTAGAGAACCCAGAGAGCCACCATGCCTTTCTCCCCTGTGAGGACAAGTAGTGGTGTCCTCTGTGACCCAGAGGCAGACCCCCCCCCCCCCCCGCACTAAAAGTCTGCTGGCATCTTGATCTTGAATTTCTCAGCCTCTGTACAGATAAATAAAACTGTGTTCTTTAGAACTTACTGGACTTATACTACTTTGTGGGGCCCATCTAAATGGATTAGGAGTCTAACAGATAGCCTCGGGAAGTAGGAAGCTTAAGAAGAGCAGGGAACAGTATGACGAGGGTTCACTTCTGATAGCCTACCTCATGGGAGTTGAATCAAAAGAATTTGGATTCCTCTATAAATATGACAACATCTAGGTATTCAGAATTCCAAGCTACAAGATCTTAAAATATTGAAATACTTTTAATATTTTAAATGTTTAGCTGAGTTGAAGACAGGAGAAGAATCCATCTAGGATAAAAGTAGTAAAAGGGGACATGAATTCAAGGCAGAAACTGGGTATTGGAGCTGAATCTTGTCTTCAGGAAATCTGCTAATACACAGTTGGGTAAGTTGTGTTGTTTTAAGCAGATGTTAGCATGTGAGGAAAACCAAGGACAAAAAGAAGGATTTACGAGAAACAAGATGGCAACGGAGACTCTTGCTAGATAGAGAGAGACAGTTGTCCAGAAGGCAACAGCCCTGATAAAGAGGAAATGGTAAAATAAAACTCATTTCACTGAAACAGACAGTGGAAGTGCTTTCCTCTGTCAACTTCAAGAAAATAAAAGGTTGCCTGAGGATAACCAACCACAAGGTGAGCACCATAGAGACCTGCTATGTTGTTTACACGGTTTAAGTGCCTCAAATATCCAACAAGAGCAGGGCGTTGGTGGCCACACCTTTAATCCCAGCACTTGGGAGGCAGAGGCAGGTGGATCTCTGTGAGTTTGAGGCCAGCCTGGTCTCCAGAGCGAGTGCCAGGATAGGTGCCAAAACTACACAGAGAAACTCTGTCTCGAAAAAAAATCCAACAAGAGAATTGAGTGCAAATGATCACAGGTCAGTAATGCTCAGGAGCTGGGAAGAAGTAGTCTCAGATCTCTAAGGAGAAGGTGGGTGTGAGAGTATGGGGGCTGGGGGGGCAGAGGGGGGCGTAGGATCAGGAAGTAAAAGCTCAGTGCTCTATCTGGAAGCCCAATGTCCCAAGTTTAATCCTGGAAGCCTTGTAAAAGGCTGTTCGGAGTGGATTTCAGTACAGGGAGCACCTACATTCACACAGAGAATAATAACTCTTTTGAGGGAGGAAGGGAGGGGAGGAAGGAAGAAAGGAAGCAAGCAAGGCAGCCAATTGGCTTGACTTACTGGTTTACTGTGTGGCCTTAACTGGAAATCAGATAACCATTTATTGACTAAGCAGTGAAACCTGGTATCTAAGTTCCCAGAAGTGACCAGTGATCATGCAGACATAGTAAAGTTCATTGAGACACTAATCCAGGAAAACAAACAAACAAACCCCAAATCTGTAGGGAAATAAACTTCAGTTAACTCTCAAACAATTGCTATGGATAATGTTTCAATTACCATACATATTAAATACATATATATATTAAACATCACAGATACATCATATTAATACAATACATATTAAACATCACAGATACATGATGAAACAATACAGCATAAACGGTAGCCAGCAGACGTAACAGACACATAATCACATCACAAAGAAGACCCATCTGAGAACAATTTAACGCCAACTGCAAATTGTGT
Source organism: Cricetulus griseus (assembly GCF_003668045.3). Taxonomy (NCBI): domain Eukaryota; kingdom Metazoa; phylum Chordata; class Mammalia; order Rodentia; family Cricetidae; genus Cricetulus; species Cricetulus griseus. The sequence continues at coordinate 141,802,736 of NW_023276807.1, read as the reverse complement.
GTATACATATGTGTGTATACATATGTGTATGTTTAAAGGGAAAAAAAGAGCATCAGAAGTATAAACAAAAGACAAAGACTTTCTTTAAACTTAAGGCTATTTGGTAGTAAAGATTTACAGTGGGATTTTTAAGCAGAAACAAAATGCTTATTTAGAGGGTAATCCTTGTCTATTAGAGATATACATTGAATTATAATAGATAAAATGATATAATGCATGGGATTGTCTTCAGAATTATCTAGAGTGGGAGAAGTGAGTAGATATTCAGAAGAAACAAATCAACCATGAAATATTCATTACTGAAGGTAGGTGATAACACATATGGGTTTGCCTTGCTTATTGTTTTTCCTGTGACATGCGTGCTAATTAGTTTTCTCATTGCTGTGACCAAATATCTGCAGGAAAAAAAAATGCAACTTAAATAAGGGAAGGAGAGTTTATTCTGACTGCAAGTTGAGGAGATATAGTCCGTCGTGGTGGGGAAAGCATGGTAGCAGCAGTGTGAGGCAGCTGGTCCTATCAGACACAGTCAGGAAGCAGACGACCAAGAAGTGGGGTCAGGCTACAGAGACTCAAGGACCAGCCCCAGGTACCCATTTCTCCAGCTAGGTTCTACATCCTAAAGGTTCTACGGCCTTCCCAAACAGCACCATCAGCTGGAGACCAAGTGTGTGTACACAAGCACGCACACATGCGCACACACAAACCTCTGGAGGCTCATTTCAGATCCAAATCACAGTGCCCTGATACAGATTTTATCGTAAATAAAACTGTTAACCTTTTTCAGTGAGCATGGAGATTGGAAGAAACGAATTAACTTCCAAAGACATACACACACACACACACACACATACACACACACACACACACACACACAAAGTAGCTCAAGATTTGGGAGATATACGTGGTAACAGACAAATTATAACAGGTTTAGTGAACTCTAAGATATATCTAGAATAATTACCAAGAATGCAGCACAAAATCAAATGGACCTTATCAGAGTTTAAGATAATCAGAAGGTAGATTCATAAGACTAAAATGTTTCTAATAAGAGATCACAGAGGAAATAATTAGCCAGGCAAGATGGAATTTTGAAGAGATGTATCCTGGTTTACCTTTATTGCCAACTTGACACAGCCGAGAGGCATCCCTGAGGAGGAGCCTCCGTGGAGGAACTGACTAGATCAGATTGGCCTATGGGCATGTCTGGGGGGACTATCTCCATAATTAACTGATATAGGAAGGCCCAGCCCACCATGGACAGCACCATTCCCTAGGCAGGTGTTCTTGGACTGTGTGTGTGTGTGTGTGTGTGTGTGTGTGTGTGTGTGTGTGTGTGTGTGTGTGTGTGTGTACGTATATACATAAGCTTGAGCCTGCCAGCAAGACAGCAAGCCGTGTTCTTCCATGGTTTCTGCTTCAAACTCCTACTTGAGTTCCTACCATTTCAGTGATGGGCTGTGACCTGGGAGGGACAGTCATTGTCTTCAGGCATGGACTCCAGACTCCAATAAGTAGTTCCAAAGCCATGGTTGCATAGAAAATCCTGATTAAAGTCAGTAGGTCTCAAAACAACAACTAAAGTCATAAATGTGGGAAGGGGACTTTAACGGAGAGCAGCAAGTGTGGGAAGGGGATTGGAGTATGGAATTTATAACAAGAAGAATGCACATTATATACACGCATGAAAATCTCAAAGAACAAAGTACTTTTAAAAAGGTTTTGTTAAAAAAAAAAAAAGAATTCCCTTTGGATACATCATAGTGATCAACATTAACAACAGAGCCATCCGTTTCCTCTCAGAGACAAAGGATGGAACAAATCATGATTAGATTGATAGCTGATATCTCAGCAGCAGCATGGGAAGTCAGGAAATACCACAGATATGACCCCAAAGTGCCGAAAGAAATGACAATCAATATACAAGTACTAAACAAAATGATCTGTCAGAAAGAAAAGTGAAAGCTATTTTCATGCAATCAAAACTGGGAAAGTTTACTGCTAACAGTTAATATTTTAAAAATCGAAGGCATAACCTTCAGATGATGATCATCACAGTAGAATTTAACCTGCAAGAAGGAACAGTGAGCAAAGAAGCCACGTGATACATGTAGGGAAACACAGAGTACATAAAATACTAATGTTGAAGATGGAGCAAACATCCTCTTCCCCGTCCCTCATATTCAATCCAGCTGAGAATGCTGGACATTATATAGAAAACAGACCTAAGGCATTCAGAGCAAAAGCACAGCAGCTGTTGTCTTGGGGACCTGAAAGAGCTCCCTAGTTCTGTTTGTCTTGTCTATCCCAAACCTTACAGATTGCCCTAGAGAACAGGCAGTCTGTAACATGAATAGATACAGAGAAAACCCTACAACTTGGAGATGGAAAAGTAGAAATTATTTAGTTTTCATAACCAAGAAAAACATACTGAAAGAAGAAAAACAGCAACAAAGCCCTAAGACATGTAGAGTTGTGGTAAACAATGAAACCTCAGCAAGGAAAGGAGATGATCCTGAATAAGTATATATAAAGAAATAATTGGGGGGAAAAATCCCAAAGAGGACCAAAAAAATGTACACCTAGTCAATTTATGAAAATGATCAAATCACTACAAGATGTATCAAGGTCAAACTCTGAAAGACTACAAGGAAAAAGAGTCTTAGCACAACCAAAAAGAAAGGATGCCTTATACTAGAGAAAGATGGCTCGAATAGCAGACTTCTCAGAAATATGGAAGTCGAAAGGAAGTAGACAGGGTGTCTTCCAGTCTCCAGTGAGATGAAGCCAATGTGTCACCAGCAGATCTACTATGAAATAATGGTTAAAAAGAAATCTTCTGAATAGGGATGTCTTAGGGTTTCTATTGCTCTGACGAAACACCATGACCAAAAAGCAAGCTGGGAAGGAAAGTGTTTAATTGGCTTACACTTCATCTTTGTTGTTCACCACTGAAGGAAGTCAGGACAGGAACTAAACCTGGCAGGATCCCAGAGGCAGGAGCTGATGTAGAGACCATGAAGGGGGGCTGATTTCTTCCCATGGCTTGCTCAACCCACCTTCTTATAGAACCCAGGACCAGCAGCCCAGGCATGGCACCACCCACCATGGCCTGGGCCCTCCCGCATTGATCACTAATAGAGAAAATGTCCTACAGTTGATTCTTATGGAGGCATTTCCTCAGCTGAGGCTCCTTCCTCTGATGACTCTAGCTTGTGTTAAGTTGACACACAAAACCAGCCAGTACAAGAAAAAACATTTAATAAATGATCTTGAAACAAGAAAGAAAAAACAAGTTAATTTTATTTGTTTCATTAGGGGTTGGTGGATTTTTTTTGTTTTTGTTTGAGACAGGGTCTCTTTAAATACTCCTGTCTGTCCTGTAACTCAATATGAACACCAGGCTGGCCTCAAATTCACTGAGATCCTCCTGCCTCTGCCTCCTGAGTGCTGGGATTAAAAGCCTGCACCACCATACCTGGCCCCAAACAGTGGGATTCTTTCTTGTCACAGCATTTGTTTGGAGGTCAGCCACTTTGTGGAGTCAGTTCTCACTTTCCACCTTAGGTGGGTTCCAGGGATTGAATTCAGATTGCCCAGCTTGTGTCCACTTGCAGCAAGCACTGTTCCCAACTGAATCATCTTCCCAGCCAAACAAAGGAAGTTTTTATGAAAAGGTGTTCACCTGCCCAAGGAAGCTCAAGTAGAATGCTTAGACCATGAACATTCATGAATGAACTCTAGGTAAGGGAACTGAGTAGCTTGGATGAGGAAATTTCTTAGAGTGTCTTTTGTTTTTGAATTTTGGATCCTCTTATTGTATTTCAGGCTTTAAGTGAAATGTAACTGAAAAGTGGGAAAGTAATATTAATATGTAATCGACATAAATATTAATGTATAATTATCATGCAATTACAATACATATAATCATAAAATTAAGATATACTGTAAGAATAAATAATTAATTTGAACAACCACATGCAAAGGTAATATTAGCGGGAAAATTGAGAGATTGAGGGGAACCTCAGATATCTGATAAAGCACTGTTTTGGGGGTGTATCTGGCTGATGTTTTCAGGAGAGAGTGACATTTGAATTATTGGACTAAGTAAGAAACTGCACCTTCACCATGTGTGGGAAAACACAACCAAAGCTAAGAAATTTTATCAATGACAGGTATCATAAACAAACAAACAAACAAACAAGTCTTGAAGATGCAGGCGCTGCAGAGACAGAGGTCAGACAATTTGCTTTTCTTCTGGAACTGGAACCCTCTTCTGCCTTACACACCAGAGCTGTGTTCTGTAACCCTGGACCTGTAGTACTGTGCCAAGCTAGCCTAGTTCTCTAGCTTGAATATGGCTTATATATTGAATATATGATGTTCTTTTACACACACACACACACACACACACACACACACACACACACACACACACACTTCTTTCCCTAGAGGACTCTACTATACAACCTGTGTTGTAGGATGGTAAATTGTATAAAACTAAAGCTTTTCTTCTTATTTTATTTATTTTTCTTTTGTTTCTTCTGTGGCATGTGGATATTCATAAGTTAGGGATGTTGAGTTTAGGCCCCATAACAAGACCCTGACACTCTCTCTCTCTCTCTCTCTCTCTCTCTCTCTCTCTCTCTCTCTCTCTCTGACACACGGACACACAAACATTCAAATAAATAGAGATGTGTACTTTATGGATGATAAAACTGCACATAAGTTCAATATTATTATAAACAAAATCTCAGTGAGATAACTGTTCTGTAGACACTAGAAGATGCTTGTAAGGCTATACAGGTTTGCAAATGTGTATAAACATCTAAGACCTTTCTGAAGGACAGCGCCATATGCTCTATCTTCCATTTATCATTTTATTTTACAGTGGCATTTGATAGTGAATGCAATAACTTGTGTTTATTTCTAGGCCCACACTCCCAAAATGAAGGTTTATTTTTCTTCTAAATTTTCCCCAAAATAGATTCTGACTGGTTGGGGCAAAGGGAGATTTTTTTAAACAAAGAGAAAACACAAGCAATAAAGAAAACTTTTGATGTATTTGACAATTAAAGTTAAGAACTTGTCTTCCAAAAGACCAGGAGGAAGGCTACAAAATAGTCTACAAATCAGGGTATTGGTTATTGGTATCCAGGATTTTAAATATTTTATAACCTCTAAAATTTAGTGATAAAATGATAACCTAATAAAAACAATAGATATAATCATAATAGATAACATATATGTTATAAAATATATTTTATAGAAAAACCTAATAGCAATAAATACATAATTAAAATGTCTTTACTTTGTGTGATGGTTCGTTTAAAATGTCAACTTTCCATAATGTAGAATCATCTGTGAAGAGCATCTCAATTGAGGAATTAACTTAATCAGGTTGGCCTGTGGATACATCTATGTGTGTCTGTGTCGGGACTGGGGTCTTGATTGTTGACTGACCTAGCCCACTGTGGACAGTTTTATTCCCTAGGCTGGGTGTGATGCTGTATAATAGTGAAGAAAACTAGCTGAATTCAAGTGGGTGGGGCACACATGGGAACATTCATTTCTCTCTCCTTCTAAGTATGGGTGTGATGTGCCTGGCTGTCAAAAGCTCCTGTCTCTGTGATTTCCCTAGAATAATGGAGTGTTATCTAGAATTGTAAACTGAATAAACCCTTTCCATGTTGCTATTTGGTTGAGATATTTGTCACAGCAATGGAAATGAAACTACAACATTTTGGAAAAAATCACAAATATTGATTTATTCTAATTCTATTTGCATAAATTGAAAAACAAGCAAAACTAAAAATATTATTTAGATACATATTTTCTTATAGTAATAACTGTAAAGAAAATAAAATAATACTAATAACTAGCAAGGAGTACAGAGAAAGATTAAAAGACACTGAAATATTCTTCCTCTTAAACTATGTGTGGTGACTACAGTGTATGTTTCATGAACATTTGCATTATACTTCCATGAAAGAGAAATCTAACACATAATATGATTGTATTAGTTTGCTTTCTATTGCTGTGATAAAACTGTGACCAAGGGCAACTTGGGAACAACAGGGGTCATTTGACTTCCACTTCCACATTACACTCCATCATCAAGGGTAGGAACTCAAGTCAGGAACCTGGAGGCAGTAACCGAAGCAGAGACCATGGAGGAATGCTGCTTATTGGCTTGCTCTCTATGGCTTGCTCAGTCTGTTTTTCTATACCTCCCAGGACCACTTCCTGGTCTGTCCCCACTAAGCTGGGCCCTCCTACATCAATCATTAATCAAAATGGCCACATAGACTTGCCTCCAGACCAATCTGATGGAGGCAAATCTTCAATCACAATTCCTCCTTCCAAGATATGGCTAGGTTTGTGCCAAATTGACCAAACCCAACAAATACAATGATCTAACAAAAAAAATAGAGAGAACATATAGTTTGTGTTTTTTATATCCTGTAGTAGAATGATTACAAAGTACATAAACCACACTTCTCAACATTCCTGTATGTCCTTTGCAATATGAATCTCAGACTTCTCCAAACTAAGTCAATGTCTCTATATCAGTCTATGCATTTTCTTCATACTATTCTCATAAGAAGCAGCTATCTTCCATTGTTCTCTTTTCTTGAGAACATTGAGATTATGTAGTTTTCCTTGTATCTTTATAATAATTGTAATAGTTAATCTCAATTATCCACTTGATGATACTTAGAATCAGCTGGCAATGGGTGTCTCCAAATACCCGTTGGGGGGGTATCTTTTTTATCATTTTTTTAATTTGAATTAGAAACAAGATTGATTTACATAACAATCCCAGATCCCTTCTCCCTCCTGTCCTCCCCTACCACCCCCCCAACTAAAACCCTACATATCACATACCCTTTCTTCTATTCTTCACTGACTCAACCTTTCTGATCCCTCATGACCTTTTTATCCTTCCTCTTCTTCCCTTCTCATTCTCGTAGCTCCCTCCCCCCTCTTCCCATGCTCTCAATTTGCTCAGGGAATCTTGATCCTTTCCCCTTCTCCAGGGGACAATGTTTATCTCTTTTAGGGTCCTTCTTGTTTACTAGTTTCTCTGGAGGTGTGGATTGTAGGCTGGTAATCCTTTACTCTATGTTTAAGATCCACATATGAGTGAGTACATATCATGTTTGCCTTTTTGTGATTGGGTTACCTCGCTCAGAATGGTTTCTTCTAGTTCCATCCATTTTCCTGCAAATTTCAAGATTTCATTGTTTTTTGTTTTTTTGGGTTTTTTGCTGAGTAGTACTCCATTGTGTAAAAATACCACATTTTCTCTATCCATTCTTCGGTTGAGGGGCATCTAGGCTGCTTCCAGTTTCTGGCTATTACAAATAGTGCTGCTATGAACATTGTTGAACAGATGTCCTTGTATGAATGTGCTTCTTTTGGGTATATGCCTAAGAGTGGAATTGCTGGATCTTGTGGTAGACTGATTCCTATTTTCTTTAGGAGTCGCCATACTGATTTGCAAAGTGGCTGTACAAGTTGGCACTCCCACCAGCAGTGGACAAGTTTTCCCCTTTCTCCACATCCTCTCCAGCATAAACTGTCATTGGTGTTTTTGATTTTAGCCATTCTAACAGGAGTAAGATGGTATCTCAGAGTTGTTTTGATTTGCATTTCCCTGATAGCTAAGGATGTTGAACACTTTCTCATGTGTCTTTCAGCCATTTTAGATTCCTCTATTGAGAATTGTCTATTTAGTTCTGTACCCCACTTTTTAATTGGATTGTATGGTGTTTTGGAGACTAGCTTCTTGAGTTCTTTGTATATTTTGGAGATCAGCCCTCTGTCAGATGTGGGGTCTGTTAGGGGGTATCTTGATTGGATTGGCTAAGATGGGAAGACCTGCACACTGTTAGTAGAAGCATTCCCTGAGCTGAGGTCTTGGATTGTATAAATAGATTAAGGGAGCTGAGTATTCATTGCTCTCTGCCTTTTGACCACAGAGGCAATGTGCAGAACTGCCTTCTCAAGTTCCTTTCTCCTTAACAATCCCACCATGGTAGACTGTACCCTCAAACCATGAACCTCCCATAAATTGCCTTTGTCAGAGGATTAAAATAATCTGATGTTAAAATTAAATTTCAAGGACAGAAAAAGTAACAAAATCAACAACCTTAAAAATAAAGAATGCTGGCCTGGTGGTGGTAGCACACACCTTTAATCACAGCACTGGGGAGGCAGAGGCAGGCAGATATCTATGAGTTCGAGGTCAGCCTGGTCTACAGAGTGAGTTTCAGGACAGCCAAGGCTACATTGAGAAACCCTGTCTTGAAAAGCCAAAACCAGCCAAGCAAATACATAAGGAATGCTCCATTTTCTTATGTATAAATGGCCTACAGCTCTTATTTTAAATATTATTGTTTATCAATCACTCTTGATGATGCCTAATATTTTCCTCTTAAAATAAAGGATACTTGAAAAGTTCAACAGTCCAGTGGGTAGGGGAAACTTGAAGAGGTGGTCACCAGAATTGCAAGGAAGAAGAGTCAGTCCCTTCAGTGTTCCTCTATTTGTCTTATCAAGAGACCTTTAGAAACAAACCTGGCCCAGGCCTCAATATCTCATTTTTTTCAGAGGAGCAAGACAAGACAGAAGCTGTCCTTTTCACAGATTGCATGAAAAAAAATTTGACAATTTATTTGTCTTTATTTTATGTGCATTAGTGTTTGCCTACATATATGTCTGTGTGAAGGTGCCGAATCCCCTAGAGGTAGAGTTACAAGCAGTTGTGAGCTGCCATGTGGGTGCCAGGAATTGGACCCAGGTCCTCTGGAAGAATAGCCAGTGCTCTTAACTGCTGAGCTATCTCTCTAGCCATCTCTCTAGCCCCCTGAAAAGATTTTCTTAGCACAAGAAATTTCCATACAGACAGTTCTCTCAATGGAGTCACCAACTTGCAAAGCTTGTTCATTCACTCACTCCCAGGTAAATTGCTTTGTTAGGTGCATGCTTTTATTAACACTAATGCACTTTCTATGCTTCTCCATACAGCTAAGGATCTTAAAATAACATGACCGAGCCCCAAGCTGCAAGCTGAACATGGAAAAACATGTAAATCCTCAGGCTATATCTGATAGAGAGCTAATTAAACAACTCTGGGTTTTTCTGCACAAGCAACGGGGAGCTCTGCCTACCTGCCTCGCTCAGCAGCAATGAGGGAGGGGAAGGGTGATGATGAATGGTGATGAGTGGTGATGAAAACTCTACTAAACATGACATGTTTCCAGAGGCAATCTTTTTCTCCTTTTCCTATGTAGGCCATTAAGATATTTGAGATACAACATTCCAAGCACCACTTTTTAAAATAAACTTTTTATTTTAGAACGCAGTCAGATTTACAGAAAAAAGTAATGAACATAACAAAGATTTCCATGTACTCTACACATTCCCATTATTAGCATCTCCAGTGACTGTGACACATTTTTACAATTAATTAACCGAATTGATGTGTTATTAACTAGCATCAGTACTTTATTCAAGTGTCCTCATGTTTCTCTTAATATCTGCTTCTTCTCAGGGGTTCTGTCCAGCATCCCATACCATACCTATGGCCACATGACCTTGGGTTCCTCCCAATGGAACCCATCTTCTTTTATAATCTTAAACACCTGGGGCTTACTGATAGACTATAGAACGTGCTCCAGTTGGAATCTGTCTGCTGTTTTACTCAAAGTAAAGGTGGACATCTTGGGCAGAGGGAATTTCACAAGAAGGAAAGTGTTATTTTCATAAAGCCTCATTTTCAAAATTCCAGTTTTAGAAGTTGGATCTGAGCATTCAAGAGTGACTGTAGTGATATTTTGTTTGTAATCTAACAAATAAAACTTTCCTGAAGGTCAGAATGCAGAGCTAAGCTACTAGTTAACCATATCCCTAAGACACTAGTTGGCTATAGGGAACAGGCAGTGGTGGCACACACCTTTAATCCCAGCACTCTGGAGACAGAGGCAGATGGATCTCTGTGAGTTCACGGCCACCCTGGGCTACATGAGAATGAATCAGTCTAAAAGAGAAACAGAGCTCACACCTTTGATCCCAGCACTTGAGATGACATGCCTTTAAAGCCAGCACTAGAGAAGAATATAAGGCAGGGGCTCAGTGCAGTCTCAGGGCAGTCTTAGGTTTGGTGGAGAGCATTGCAGTCTGTAGTCACTCTGAGGACAGGATTCCCTTCCCCCTTTGGTCTTAACCTTGGTAGAAGTAAGAACTGTCTAGCGGCTGGCTGCTCTGCTTTTCTGATCTTTGATTTGAACCCCAATATCTATCTCTGGGTTTTTACTTTTCATGCTACAAGTGACTATATAGACACACCAGTTGAAGGGAGTAGATGTACATACCATGAGAAGTTACGCCGGGACAGTGAAGTCACATGGCATTTCTACTTTGTATTTGTTATTTATCTGTATTTTATTAATGTTCAGCAATGCATATGTACATTTACATTTAGTGGAGGGTGGGGGGCTAGGGATGTAGTTCAGTTGGTAGAGTGCTTACCTAGCGTGTATGAGGACCTGAGTTCAACTCCTAACACCACATAAACAAGGCATAGTGGTACAATTCTGGTTGGCCCCAGACAGGCACAGCTCCAGAAATATGACGTCATTCCTGTTGCCTGCTTCCAAGAGAGGATGCAAAATGAAAGCCAAATTTTGGGGTAAGAGTTGAGAGTTTAACTCAGTGGTAGAATGCTTGCCTAGCAAGGCCCTGGATTCTGTCCCTAACAATTAAAAAAAATTATAAATTTCCTTTAGTTAAAAAATATCTATTTTACTCTGATGACACCCTATGGAAGGCCTCACCATCCAGGGGAAGCAGAAAGGATATGTGACAGGTAGGGTTTTAATTGGGGGGCGGGTGGTAGGGGAGGACTGGAGGGAGAAGGGAACTGGGATTGTCATGTAAAACAATCTTGTTTCCAATTCAAATAAAAAAAATGTTAAAAATATCTATTTTTAGATCCATCCTTGCCTGCCTGACTTCCTCAAATACACAAATTGTCCTTAAAGGTTGGAAAAATATCCAGAAGTATTTGTAGGTCACTCACAAGGAAGGAAATCTGGAGGGGAGGGAGAAGAGAGAGGGGTAGTTCAAAGAATCTTCCTTTAAACAAAAACCTTCGCCCAGTGGCCAACAGAGTATGGTCCCTCTTTTCTACCTTTCTGTCTCCTTTTGTCTGCTCCTCTTTCTTTTTTTTTTTTTTTTGTTGTTCAGTTATTGGTTTGTGTTCTTAACTAGTGTCTGCTGAGTCCAATGAGAACTGAGTAGACATTGAATGACATCTTATCCTTACTTCCAAAGCTGATAGAGGTATATACCAACAAAAACTTTTGTTCAGTTTCTCTCCTCTCTCTCTCTCTCTCTCTCTCTCTCTCTCTCTCACACACACACACACACACACCAGAATCTGGATGGAGAAACAGGGTTTTGCTATTGAAAGAGAAGGAAACCTTTTCCTCTGCCATTTTGAGGGCTGGATAATTAAATCTGTGAAACAAGATGACAATAGGCAGATTAACAGAAGTAAAGGGACACAAATTTGCCATGTGCATGGATACATCAGGGAAATACACCCATGCCCTATGGTATCTAAAAGCTTACACTCCCTTAATGGGAGAGGGGCTGGGGTGGTTTAGATTGCTTAAGAGAAAGTAAGTAATTGGGGAACAAAATAAATGGGCTTTTAAAGGGATGGGTGAATGGGTGTGTCCTGCTCCAGTGAACTTAATCTGTCTTAATGGATGTGATTCCCAGAGAGTGTATTCGAAATGGTTGGGCAGCCTTTGGAGCTACTGTTTTAAGGCAGATAAAGGAAGTTAAGAAGGCTCCTTTTGCATTTACCATTCCTCAAGGACCTTCTGAAGTCTGGAGGCCTATTTTAGGGAGGTGTTTCTTGTACTCTGTCACTATTTCAAAGGAGGTGGTGGGGAGCACCTCTTCCATTACAGAATCAAGACCATCTTTATGCAATGCCTCCGTGGGTATACCTGGGACGACCATAGCATCTCATTCAGTTTTAACCTGAGGAGTCCCTCACAATCTAAGTAGTAATCCTGGTCAGCTTCAGATAATACTTTTGTTTCCAGGCTGTCACACTCTATTGATAGTTGCTTTATTTAAACAAAAACCTTTAATTTTTATGTTTATTCTTATTTTATGTGCATTGGTGTTTTGTCTACATGAATGTCTATATGAGGTTGTCAAATCACTTTAAGCTGGAGTTACTTACAGTTGTGAGCTGCTAGGTGGGTGCTGGGAGCCAAACCCAGATCCTCTGGAAGAGTAGCTGTGCCCTTAACCACTGAGCCATCTCTCCAGCCCCAGAACCCTTTAATTTTAATGTAGTCAGATGATCTATATCTTTTAAGGTGTTTGAAGTGTATAGTATCTAGAAAATCTCTGGGAAAGACTTAGGTATAAAATATCAATGTGACTTGAGGGAAAAGATCATGTTAGACAGGAGACGTAGCTCAGCTGGTAGTATACTTGCTAGCACACACAGAGCCCCGGGCTCTTCCCCCAGCTCTGCAGGGCCATGGTTGTGTGCCCCTATAATTCTAACACTTGGAAGGCAGAGACCTAAAGGTCAAAAGTTCAAGGTCATCCTTAGCTACATGGCCAGTTTGAAGCCAGTCTGAGCTATAAGAAACCTTGTTGAAGATGGAGAGAGAGGAAGAGAGGGAGGCATGTGCTGGCAGCTCGCACTTCTGTCAGGTACATATGCAGCATTAGAGAATTGTGGTCTATTCATCTTTCTCTCCACAGTCCTTTCTCCCATGAGAGGTCATATATCCAATCTCTTCTTTCCATTACAGAGGGAGCTCTTGCAGTCAGCACACTGGAGCCTAGACCTCTTTGTAAACTCCAGACTCCCTGTTTCAATAGCTCGATTGACTGTAGGTAGAAAAGTATGAGTTTCAGCTCACTATCATGTGCCTCTTCATTTGAATAATAAAATAGCATTGTAACACAAATGCTTCTATCCTGTTACTGAGGACATCAGGTGTCTCTCTTTTACTTCTTCAATAGGAAGTCCTTTATACCTTTTATTCACTTTAAACAATGTGTTCCCATGGACACTCTTCTCTTTCTAGTTTACAGAAGACTGAGGTTCAGGATTAATTTTGCCCTGGATGGTTCAACTAGGAAGTGGTAAACCCAGCATATGCTTTTGCCTGTAAGAAACCTGTTTCTATTTTACACACGAGCTAACCCATGACTCAAGCCCCCTTGCACAAGATTAGCTGAAGGACAGCCATGTGACCCAATGTAGAATAAGGAAAGTCCTTTATGAGGACTCTTCTATCTAAGTCTGAAGAAATGATTAATTGGTTGTGTGTGTGTGTGTGTGTGTGTGTGTGTGTGTGTGTGTGTGTGTGTGTCTTCCATATAAAAGAGCCTGACAAGACATAGAGAATCTGGTGACATTTGAGTCCCTAGAGGCAACCCAACAAGGTTTATGTGCCTTTTAACTTTCTCTTTCCCTTTAGCATGTTCAAGCTGGTGTATTCACAATATTCACGAATGTCAGGTTGCTCTTAATAACCAGTGGGCATGTCTATTAGGTTCCTGGTTGCTCATCATCATTTGAGTGGCTCTCTAAGGAGGAAAATTCTCATGCCAAGAATTCAGCCCCAGGGGAGCAGAATTCACATCCCACCCTCCAGGGTTCCTCCTTGGTAAAGATACAGGTTTCTGATCAGGTTTGGGAAGTATCTCCCCATCTACACACAGGACTCTGAACGTGCGTGTGGCCTTCATCCTAGCTGCTGCATGGGACATCTGGTGTCCAGTTCTCTGGAGGGGCCGGAATGACCACGTTCTTGGCTCAGAAATAGTGTTGGTTAAGTGGGAGGGGGAACTGCAGTTTCCTTTCATTTTCTGTTTGGCAAGTAGCACCCCCATCAGGTCATTTCTGTCATGGAATTTGGGGCATTGCTCATGAAGGCATCTCTCTCCTCCTTTCAGGTCAACAATTTCAGTGAGAACTATTCTTTCATAAATCCCATATCTGCTTAATCTAGGCACAGTGGTTATTATAATCAGACATAAAACTTGAGTTCACAGGGCATGATGACTCACACCTCTAACCCCAGCATGTGGGAGGCTGAAGCAGGTGGATGTCAGTGAGTTCCAGGCCAGTCTAGCCTGCAGAATCTGACCCTTTTACAAAACACAACAAACAAACAAAAAACAAAACAAGCAATGCCCACAATGACAGGCTAGGTCTCTCATTCACCACTGTATATTCAGCACATGATCTAAGACCTGGCACATAATAGGTGATTAACAAATCATAGACTGAATGCAACTAAGATCATATTGCTAACCTCTTAACAGAAACACAAGATATGATCCCATCATCAGGGATGATGATTGTTCACTATTTGATGACCCCATATTTTCTTCCTCTCTACATAAGGATAAACACATGGAGAAATGGAAACAAAAACTTTTTTTGCAGTGCTGAGAATACAGCCCAGAGCTCTACATGTGCTAGGCAGGTACTCTCTCACTGAGCTGTATCTCTTGACTGTAACATTCTCTCAGTTTCTATTTCTCCCCAGGAAATTCCCTCACTCTGACACCCATTACTTCAAAATCCATGGCATCCAGTCAACAAAAGTTAGACATGTACCAAGTTACTATCACTAAATGGTAAAGGCTGGGAAGTTTGTTGGCATTCCTATTTATTTATTTATTTCGCTAGATTTGTGAGAACATTACATTTTATTCCCAGCCCTTGCATTGTTTGCAGAGTCGAGTAAGAAGTTTTCCCTGGTGAGTTATATAAAAAAGCTACCTTATTTCTGTATATGGTGATGTATTTCAAGTAATTAAGTATGATGATCCACAAACTGTGAGAGGACCCAGAATAAACACAGAACATACTCTGACATACAAGGAATGTCTACATACTACTGAGGCCTAAGCTTGATCCATAAGACCTGCCACTTCCCTAGTTTGCTGCTAGCAGACAAATCCCACCAGGTAGTGAAAATTTCCCTCGAGGATGCTGGGAAAGAAACTATGCCTCTAATGATTAGCAAACAGTTATGTCCAGATTTGGGTACCTTAGAGCTAATTGCCTCTTTTGTCAGGGGGTGGAGGGGCATTTCTGATTCCTCCTAAGAAATGCATCATCCTCTCAAAGATTTGTCCATATAAATAATAGAATAATAATAAAATGAACAAATGTTCTCCTCAGCATTCCAGTGGTTGCCATGGCAACAAGCAAATTACCAGTACCAATCTCCAATGAACCAGCCACTCCAGGAAGGGCCAGGCTCTGCCTCTTTTGGCCACAGCTGTCTCTGCAGCTGAGTATATGAACCTTTTTTCATGGAGTCAGAGGACACTTGAGCCTGTCAGAGAAATGTGGCTCACCTTCCAGGAACTCACAGGTCACCTGACATTGATGGCTCTGCAATTCTACTCCAGCTGGACACTCAAGAAGTTTCCTAAGTCAGCAGAGAAGTGGTTCTCTCTAGCCCTAAGCCATCACTAAAACATTGGTATTGATGAACTAAGGTAATTTACTTGAATCATGGTTAAAAATCTTCCTTATGTCTGTTTCCAATTTGGTGAACTGTTTCACACTTAAACAGTATAGGAAGCTCTCCATGGAAGTTCATACTTGTCTATTTTGGAGGTTGGTTTCATAGTCTGCCCTTTGTGTTTGTGTACTTCCTTCCCCAAAACAGAGGTTACTCTTTGCCTGTGCATAGATTCAACAGTCAGTTGCATCTTGAAGAAATGACTGTTGTCTGGAATGCAACCTGGAAAAGCCAATAGAGGCAAAATCTGGGACAAAGCCAGTGCCAAGCACATTAATCACAGAGGAGGATCAAGCATGCTAGGACCCCAGCATCTCTAAGCTAAACTGGGCTTTCCTTCCTGGTCAACTGAGAATCCTCCTTCCATGCCAGCATATCCCTAAGGGTTAAAATGATAAATTCCCTCCTGTCTATAGGAATGTGGACTGGTTCCTAAAATATACAAAGTTATTGCACAGACCACCTGCTGTCCCCACATAGGAAGGGACTGGTTCTCCAAACATCTGGGACCTCTGATATGGGATGAAGACTCCATGTGTGTTCTCTGTCTCTCTCTGTATCTCTGTCTCTGTCTCTGTCTTTCACAAACACACAAAACCACACAGAAACTTTTTGGTGAGTGTATGGATTTCCATTGGAGATTTGAGTAAGAACTGCAGGGCATCTGGGCCTGAGAACACACAAGTAACCCCAACACTGAAGGGCAGAGGGCGAAAGATCACTGTATGTTCAAATCCAGCTGGGTCTTGAGATGAGCTTCAGAAAAGACAAGACCATATAGCAAGAACTCACCCAAACATGTGAGCACACACACACACACACACACACACACACACACACACACACGCATACACACACAAAAAGAGAGGTAGAGACAGAGACAAAGAGATAGAGAGAGGGAGGGCTGAGTGAAATATGTTAGGATAATGTAGAACAACCCTAGATCAGGCCATCCATCTTTCTTTCCTAACATAACTTCCAGGAATGCTGGTAAAACCACTCCTTTTATACCTAGATAGTTTATCCTGGCTTACAAGCATTGACATAAAGAACAAACAAAGCAAAGGGGTGACCTTCATTCAGAAGGGTCCTATAAGTCAATGAGAGGCATGGGGGAAGACAAAGATGTGAACAAGTAAATGACAAGCAACAGGGAAAGGGAAGTGACCAAGACCCTACTCGGTACCCTCAGAGGAAGACAAGGAAGGAGGAGAACTGGTGGCTGGAATTAGTCATGGAAGACTTCACAAAAGAAGTTCTTGAGTGAAAACCCAGCTCCACAATGGGAAGGGAATCAGAAACTCTCAAGGATGCATTCTAGGGTTAAAAGTGTGATGCTTGGGCTTGCTTCTCTATTTATGTCACAGTTCACTTTCCCACATCCGGAACCAAGAAGGAGAAAGGATGAACAGTTTATTGGAAATGGGGCCCTTTTCATTTGCCCAAAAGTAGCATGTCTCTGCATAGTCTCTGTGTCTAGAAGAGCTGTGGAGAGCCAGCAGTGCCAAGAAGCCATTTCCTTGTCACCTCATGCAGGGTTACTGAAGTCAGACTGCCCTGTTATGGGAAAAGATCATGCAAGTATTTCTTAGGCAGAGAGAGAAAAATAACAAAAAGGATTTTTTCAACTTAAAATATTTATACGAACAGGAATACTGGGCTATATCAATCTAATGCTTTGTTAAACTGCAAATCCAGGAAACCTGCACTGGCCAATGCCTTGATGGTGCAGCAGAGCTCTGGAATATCAAGTTTATAGAAAACTGGACAGCCAACACTTGAGGGTCTGTACAAAATGGTCCCAAGTTCAAGGTTTTGCATATGAAGCATGTGCCATTGACTTTCCAAAACATCAGGGAAGGATGTATACTTTAGATAGAACGTTCTGGTTTCTGTCATTTTTTTAAAAAAGATTTTAATACAACTGTCAGATCTGACCCAATGATTTAGACAAATCTAATCAGTGCTGTAAAAAAGAAATTGTTGCACTTTAGAATTTCCTTCTATGTTTGCATATCTAAAGTTCAGAAAGTGACATTTAAGAAACATCAAGTTTTCACAGAAATAGTCAAGAATGCACCCAATTTAGAGTCTTCTGAGGTAACAGCTTGCTCCCAAATTAGGTGGATTAGAGCAACCTTAATAGCCACAGAAATAACCTAGCGTATTTCATGCAAGCCAAGTGGGGAAAGAACTTGAACCATTTTATTCTTAAAACTATTTTTACATCAGTGACATTTGCCAAGTGAGTCTCCCGGATGAGGACAGAAGTCTGTCCTTTGTGCTGCAAACGTGTGCCTATTCAGTTTTTGCATTTAATTAAAATTACTTGGGATTGTTTGCTGTTTGGATGGGGAGAGGAAGTGGAAAATAAATCATTCCCTGAGGGAGGTGGGTGCTGCAAGTGGGTTCCCATCACTCCTGCTCGTGAGGCTCACATGACATCCAGCTGCCACCAGAAGTCACCCTTTATGACCCAACTAGCCAAGCCCTCTGTTTGTCAGTGTCACTTATTCTTTTTCTTTCTTTTTTCCTTCTTTTCTTTCTTTTATAGTTTTCAAGACAGGATTTCTCTGTGTAGCTTTGGAACCTGTCCTGGCACTCTCTGTAGACCAGGCTGGCATTGAACTCACAGAGATCTGCCTGCCTCAGCCTCCAGCGTGGTAGGATTAAAGGTGTGCACCACCACTGCCTGACAAAAATAGCTTTAGAATCTCCAACACAGACAGCTTCCTTGACTCAGCTCCTTTCTTCCTTCCTTCCTTCTTTCCTTCCTTCCTTCCTTCCTTCCTTCCTTCCTTCCTTCCTTCCTTCCTTCCAGGCTTCCTCTCTTTTTGCTTCCTTGTGGTACTGTGGATAGGATCCAGGTCCTCACATATGCCAGGCAATTACCCTACCACTGAGCTACCTTATAACCTCATCTTTAGCCTCTCTCCATCTCTTGGTTCTTTTTTTTTTTTTTTAATTTGTCTCCTTTACAGTATGTGACCTTTTTTTAGACTTTATTATGTGTACAGTCTTCTGCCTGCATGCCAGCAGAGCGCACCAGATCTCATTCAAGGTGGTTGTGAGCCACCATGTGGTTGCCGGGAATTGAACTCAGGACCTCTGGAAGAGCAGTCAGTGCTCTTAACCACTGAACCATCTCTCCAGCCCCTCTTGGTTCTTTTCATATGTTCTCTGTCTGCATTCAAGGTGAGTTGTTGTCCAAGTTTCCCTTCCGGATTCCTAGTTCTTGTTCTGTTGTCTCAGTGTCATCTCCAGTATTGCACGATTTCAGCATTTCTACCGAGAAGAACACTTCTGAAATTCTTCCACCCCATTTTCCCTAGTATTGGTCCGAACTTCCACAGTCCTCCTGAGACTGAGGTCAGGAAGGAAGTGCAGTCAGCCCTGGCTTGTGGGTCCTAGGGTCACAGGTCATTCAAAAGGTGGGCAACTGTCGTGAGCTCTGGTCTATGGCATACCTAAGCTACTCCAAAATCTTCATACAGGCACCTCAGGCTATGGAAGCAACATGGTGCTGGGTCCTTGGAGCCTCTGTGCCTTGGAGACTCTGCAGCTGCATCTCATCTCCATGTTTGCCTCAGTATTATAGATCAAGGAAGTAAGGCTTGCAGTGTTTGGCCTTCGGTGTTTAATGGGTCACTCAATCCTTTGGACCCCAGTGTCTTTATCTGACCAGATCTGCTTATAGTGTGGTAATGATGTTACATGGGGTGGAGTTGGTCACTCAGAACACAGTGAGGGTTCTGGAATTGTTTTGTAACTCTAGGAAGGTGTCTCTTATCTGAAGGCATGTGAGTCCCAAGGCATCCCAGAACCTCCTCTAAAGGTGGGCCTCTTCTGCGACCAAGGGACCTCTAATACTTGATGTTACCCTACATACTCACCAGATCTTTCACGGGCCAGGAGACAGGACTGAAGCTCTCTAGCTTTAAGGAATGGAATAAGCAGAGAAAAGATGGAGGGTGGGGAGGGTGGGGAGGAGGGGAGGGGCAGAAAGGGAAGATTATTGTAGCAACATTGCCAGATTTTGAAAAACAATCAAGGCTGTGTGGATAAAATAAATGCAAAGGCTGGTAATATTTAGGCCCTGCAGTGCCCCGGGGAAGAGGTGATTAACACAACACTTAAATCTGTGGTTTCAGGTGGTTCTGCTGCTTCCCAAGGTGGGTGTATATACACAAGTGTAAGGCTTCAGGGAATGCGAGGCTTGACTGAATACCTGAGGACCTTCAGCTACACTGACATCCACAGGAGCCAAACCAAGCCAAGCCAAGTCAGCCAAGGTTGCCTCGGGCCCTGGGAGAACCAGATTCCACAGGATTTTTTTTCTCCAATCTTATATGGACATCAACATGCTGATTTTTAATATAGATCTTTTATGCTGAGTTTGAGGATAGCAGAATGACTTTTATGAGGCCAAACATGGTTACTCTGTATATAATTCATTGGGGTTTTTAAGATGTAGAAATTTGATTGCCTGCTGGGTGTAGGGACTCTTTTTATTGCACATCCAAGTTTGTTTATGAAATTCCTCCAACATCCGATGATATTGCAGTATGATAAGGACTGGGAGTATTTATGTGACCTTGTGGTAATGGTGGATATGGTTTAAGGGCTTCTCTCAAACACTGTATGTCTGCAGGACATTTAATTATCCCATGTCACAGAGTGCAGTCTGGTGGTGTGTACAAGAGACTGAGTAGCCCTATGACACAGTGCGCTAGGATAGAGAGGATGCCAGCACTGGTTGACTTCAGGAAGCCCAGAAGTCCCACATCCATGTCACGAGGCAGCCAGGCTTGCCTCCAAACTACAGAGGTGGGATGCAAAAGGGCAGGTGCACTGTGCAAATGAGCAAATTCACGATGATCAATCAGACACACTGTGGGGTAAAAGCTACAGGCAGCATTTCCAGGAACCCTGCAGGCAACCACTACAGGAATTCCCAGCCAAGAAATACAACCCTAGAGAAGGCCCATTGCTAAACTTTATATATATATTCTCTCTCTCTCTCTCTCTCTCTCTCTCTCTCTCTCTCTCTCTCTCTCTCCCTCCCTCTCTCTTCCTCTCTCTCTTCCTCTCTCTCTTCCCCCTTTCCTCCATATTCTGATCCTTTTGTAACCCAGGCTCTCATCAACTCAAGATCATCTTGTCTCAGTCCCCTGTGTGTTGGATAGCAGGCTCCCCTCCATGTTCAGCCCTTCCTCTCTAATAAAATGTCACATTCTGTGGCAAATGCTTTGCAAGCATTGCCGCATCTGCACCTTCCAATACTTACTCTGTATATATGGAGAGAGAAAATGGAGTCTGTGGAAGGGAGTCAGCTGCAGAGTGCTTAAGCTTCTAATGTGTACCGCTTCAACCATCCACTCCAGTACTGCCAAACGACCACCTGGCTGTCTGTGTTTTCACAAGTCTGAAATCAAGATCGCCATCATTCTTCCTAATTTGGCAATTTCATATGGCTTCCCTGTGGTTCATGGCTACATGTTTGGTTACACACCTATCTCCGCCATCATTACCTCAATTCAAACCTTTAGCAAAATTGAGGTATCTGTAATCACTTCCTTATTGGCCTTCCAGCCCCCCTCCCTGAGCCTCAGAACACTTGATCTTAATAAGTATGATTTTACATCCTAATTCTTATCCAAAGTCATCACAGCCAGATGGTGTGATAGAAGAACCACAGGTGTGACATCACACAGCCCTGGGCTTGACTGTCAAACCAGCCTCTTATCCAGGATACCTGTGGGCCTCAGTTTCCAAATTAGAAATAGGGTTACTCCTACCACCCTACAGTAGTAAAGCCTAGAAATAGTGATGTCCATAAGACCTCATCCATGCCTTGACCCTTGAATAGCCAGTGCTTCCAGAAAACATGTTGAAAGACCCCTGCCCCTTAGCTCTTAAGTTTGCCTCCTCCTCCGGTCGGCAGCTGATGGGGCACGCGGCAGATGCCTCGCTCCTGCGCCTCCCCGATCCCCACCCCCGCCAGCCTCCACTTCCCCGCCGCTGCACGTCCGGCCGCCAGTTCCCTCCAAAGCTGGTCCACGCCCCGGGGCTGGGGCCGAGCGAGGAGCCCTCGAGGCGGCCCGAGGGCAAGCACCAGGTGGGCTGGCCCGAGGGCGAACACCAGGTGGGCCGGCCCGAGGGCGAGCATCAGGTGGGCCGTCCCGGGGCCCCGCCCCCGCGCCCCCGCCCGATGGGGAACACTCCGTCCCAAGGCCCTCGCCCCCAAGGTCAGCCATCTGGACGCGGAGGGGGGAATTGAGTCTGTTGTACCAGACACCAGACCTTGAGAATATGCTGGTCTGGAATGGCTCTGTGCCTCACTTGAACCGTCCAATAGAAATGACTCTGTACTTCGCCTCATTTGAATAACCCTGTGTAGCGCCTCATTTACATTGACCAATGGGAATAGCTCTGTACTGCGCCTCATTTGAATTATCCAATAGAATCCCTGCTTCTCACTTGCGCTTTTTGCTATACAAGGACCCCTCTCCCTGTGAGGCTTGCTTGGCCTCACAGAAGCTAAGTCGCCCGGGTACCCGTGTCTCCAATAAAGCCTCTTGCAGTTTGCATCCAAGTTCGTTGTCTTGCTGATTCCTGGGTACGGGTCTCCTTCTACGAAAGTACCTCCACGGGGGTCTTTCAATGTTTTTGCATTTTTCCAGTTCCCTCACTGCTCAGATAAAATCTACACATCCTACTGTGTGTTCCCCAACTACCTTTCTGCTCAGAGACCTGTGCACTTACACAGAGGCCTTGTTCCTGATGGACTCTACTTGGGCCTCTCATCCTCCTTCCTAAACACTTGCATGAATGTCATCTCTCATGCCATCTCCTTCCCTCTCTGACCTCACCCCACCACTGACCAAAACCCTCCATTTTCAGTCCGGAACTTCTCTGTGACCAGGGACATTTTCTTCTCCTCTTCATATACCAAGGGAGATGTCCAAGCCATCATTTAAGGCGTGAATATTGCCAGTATTTTTATTGAAATACCTCATATCCCCATCTTAGCTCTCCAAATACTTACAAACATTCAGAGGACAGGGCTCAGCCCTCCATCTTTCTCAGGTTTTCCATCTTGTCTCTTTTTTTTTCTTCTACTAAACCAGTGCCCAATGAACATCTATGATTGAAAGATGACTCGTGATCAAAATAAATACTTTCAATTTGCATGTGTCCCAGGTGTTCCTGCCCTACTCTCAAGTCTGATTGGAATGTGGCCCCCCTGGTTCCCATGCTCTCCTTGAGGGCAGGATATGTCTGCAGCTCACTGGGTCCAATGCATAGACAGATAGATGTTTAAATAAATTATGGGTTTGATGATGACAGCCTTCACTGGAAGTTTAAAAATGATGAGCTATTACTGCCCTGATTCTCGTCTCCCACATAACATCTTTACAGAGCCTGCCAGCTCCTGGGAATGAATTTCCTCCATGTCCTAAGAGGTGCGTGGGAATTAATCACTCCATTCATCCTCCAGGCTCCAGGGGACACAGATGGAAGCTCAGAAATAGTGTCTGTGGAATTTTGCCTTCTTCTGTCTCTTATCTCCTCTACCAGACTGAAAGGAACCCGAGTAGCAGGGTCAGAATGACTGTCCCCTAGCTTGGTACTTTAAATGTGGTTTGTGTCCCTTGCTTGTCAATAGTTTTCTCTCTTCTTGGAATTGCACTGTCTTCCCTTTAGGTGTGGGTGGGCAAGTGACTGTACACCCAGCAACGAGTGCATAGAAAGATGAGTGCCACTTCCAGCACTGAGTTGGAACCTTTCTCAGATACCTCTTCCCTCTGGCCAAGGACAGCATTTCAGGTGACAGTTCCCCCACCATCATTCCAGGAACGCTGAAGGACTTCAATGAACATAGCCCTATTCCCAACCCCTGAAGGACTTACCACATGAGCAAGAAACAAGCCTTTGATGTCTTCAGCTGCTGAGATTTGCAGGCAGTGTGCTATTGCTTTACAGCCTGACCTGCCACCACTGCTGTCCCGATAAGTGTTTGCTAAAGAAAGGATTTGGTGCAGAATGCAGGAGGTTGCTTTCAAGTTCTTTATAATAGCAAACGAGGCAACTAATATAAGAAAGACTACTTGCTGCAATGCTTGCTCCCTTTAAAGTTGCCATTAAAACACTGCACACCATGGATTCAAGCAATTAGACAAGGCAGCAAGCAAACTCTGACTAATAAAAACTAAATAATAGAGGCTGAAGAGATGGCTCAGTCAGTAAAGTGCTTGCTGTGTGAACATAAGGGCCTAAGTGCCCACATAAAAGGCTTGTCATGGTGGCACACACCTACAATGCTAGCCCTGGGGAAGGGTAAAGACGGGAGGATCCCCTCAGGTGACAACCGGTCAATCTAGTCAAATTGGTGAACTCCAGGTTCAATGAGACCCTGTTTCAAAAAATAATGGGAGGAAAAGATTGAGGAAGATACCCAACACAAGCCTCTGACCTCCACACACATGGACTCACATAGGCACACAAGTACATACAAAAAAATTCAAAGTTAACTTTGTTATCTAGTGAGTACTTACTATACTGAGAGTTCCAAGTATAACATTTTGAGTAACTGTGAGGGTGAGGGGTGGAGAAGGGGGCATTGAGATACAGTTTCTCAGTGTAGCCTGGCTGTCTTGGGACTTGCTCTGTAGACCAGGCTGGCCTTGAACTTGGAGATCTGCCTGCCTCTGTCTCCTGTGTGCTGAGATTAAAGGCATGCACCACCACTGTCCTGCTATATTTTGCAAAATTATCCTCTTTAACTCTGGTTGTGTGTGGCTTAAAGGTACAAGCAGCTTCTTTGCTACAGATGATACAGCTAAGAAAGGGGGAGAATCAATGACTCACTGGAGAACACACAACTAGTGAGTGGCAAGAAAGAATTTCCCACACAGAGCAGTCACAAGAAGGAATTTCCACCCTCTAGGAAGCTCTCCAGAATGCCCTCAGCTGAGTCTGGAGAACTGAGTGGCACAGCTGATAGAAAGTGGAGAACTGAACAATTCAACTATCAATAGAGTGTTGATGAATTTACCTAAATAAGCAATTCGCTTCATGCTCTTCTGATGTCTACGTATTTGTTCTCAGCTAAGACCTTGAAAGCAAGTGATGTTAATCACAGAAAAGGACAAGGAGCAGGAAGAAGGGTGGAGACATGCCAGGTTGAGCTCAGGGACAGGAGAATGGGGACATTGGCACATGGGCCTGGCAGCAGCCAGTGTAATATTAGAACAGACAAATGAGGAATCAGTGTTTCTGTTTTCTGACATCATTCCACCCCAAGAAAACCCTTGTGCATAGAGTTTGTTGAATGTATGTTATGTGCCAATCATCACCCAGAGAGTAATTCACTTATCTATCTATCCAAAAGCCCTGTGAAGTAGACCTTAATCATTATTTCTCTTTTATACATGAGGGACCCAAGACACAGGGAAATTAAATTATTTTCTCAAGCTGATGAAAGTAGCCACTTGTTACGATAAATCCGCCAAAAGCCGCCTGAGCCCCACCGTCACTTGTGAGCTTTACGCCAGCCCGCCCGCCCGAGTTAGGGCCCAAATGAATAAACAGAAACTTGTATTAGGTACAATGCTGCTTGGCCAATGACTAGGATTCTCATCTGTTAGCTCAGTCTTAATTATCATAAATCTATATATTTTATAAGACTTATCTTATCGGACACTTTATTGGCGTCCCTCCTTGCCGGTGGATCACATTGTGCCGCTGGAGCAGGAGCAGAGGGGAAAAGGGGGATGCTTCCTGTTTCTCCTTCTTTAAATATGAATCTCCTTGCTATGTCACTTCCTGCCTGGATCACCACTTCTCTACTACATTTCCCAGAATCCTCTTTGACTCCTAGTCCCGTCTAACTTGCTGTCTCATTGGCCAAACAGTATTTTATTTAACAATCAATAAGATAAACATACACAGTACATTCCCCATCAGCCACTGGCCTCAGAGCCCATACTAACCAATATGCCCTAAGATCATAAACTCTGTGAGAGCAGGGATTTTTATCTATGTTTGCTACTGAATCCTTAATGTCTCAAATAACAACTACACAGTAGGCCTTAAATAAGTATGAATAAAACAATAGTCAAATAAAACACAGTAGCTTTGCTTCCAGGAGAATTCTTCAGTTTCTTCTTTAGAGTTACTTGTGTAAGCCCACACTAAATCCCCCCAGAAAAGACCATCACCATTGCCTCCTGCCAATCACTAAGGTATCTCGTCTCTTCTTTACAATAGAAACCCAGGACTGGCAATGTAGTTCACAAGCAGAGCCCTTGTACAGCCTTCATGAGGTCCTAATAGGCCTGGATTTGATCCCCAGCAGCACAATAAATAAATACATAATTACTCAAACACATAGTTAGTGAATTTATTAAATGTGATTCCATTTCATTTCATCAACACAAGTGTTTGTTGATGGTAGGTTATCAAAGAATATGCCAGGAAACCAAGACTGGAGTTCTGAGTCCAGGGAAGGTGCATATGCATGAGAAAACAGTAACAAAGGCTTTGATGAAGTCATGCATCCATTCCCCTGCAGCGCTCTACCCTGGAGGGAGAGGAGCAGGATGGGCACAGCGGAACCTAGAGCACACGGAAGAACATGAGAACAGCAACAGTATCAGAGTTACGTGCTTGAATTAGACACTCAAGCAACCAACTGTACCTTGAGTGCAGCAAGAGGACAGCAGGAAGAAGCTACTAGGATATTGTCTGCTGGGACATCTGTGCTTTTCTCTGTGAGCACTGGGGCCACTGGAAGTTTAGCAGTGAGGTAGCAAGATGAGATGTGATCTCTTCAAAAGAGGATATATTTGGGAATAAAGATATTTAAGATGACTATTTCTACTCAACTACCCTTTGTAATCTCTATAGGAGACCAAAACAGCCTGACAGGCATTGTCAGTACATCTAAATGAGACAGCCCAAGCTGATTACGGGGCTCCTGGCCACTTCTGATAGTTTCTAATCTTACAGGGAATCTGAACAGCTTTTGTCTCTGTCATTCACGATGTTTTTTTCTCATGAGCACTCTGGTGCCTGGCTCTGCACTTCCCTCTTAATCTTTTGAAAGATTTATGTTCCCAGCATTTCTGCATGTGACAGGCTCAACCGATGTCAGTTACCGTAGACGAGGCTGGCGGCGGACAGATAGTCCGTTACAGTCGGGGACATGTGACATGTCTGATCAAAATGTACTGTGTGAGGGAAGCATTTCTCTTGGGGAAGTAACTTGGCATTTCAACTCCTCAGGAGACCCACTGAGGAGAGGGGATGATGAGATGCCAACTCACTAATGGGTACGCACAAGCCCACACTCCTCCTCTGCAGGGAACTTCAGTGCTAGCTGGCAGGGACTTTTTGCATTTGCTTATATCTCAGAGGCATTGGTAGAAATACAATCTCTACATATTGGAGGCAAAAGCAGAGGCACAGAACTTCCTTTGTTTTTATTTGCCCCAAACCACACACAACTCAAACGGATGAAATATGTATGAGGCAAGAACCAGCTGCAACATGCCGAGAGCCTTGCTCTGAAACATCAGGGTTCCATCCAAATGCTCCCAAACCCTGCTTGGTTCATGACACAAGTGACGAGAGAATGGCAACAGCACCTTTGAACTAGGCTTTTGCTGTTCCAAACAGTGATTTTTTTCCCTGCTCTTTTAAAGTGTGCCTGCTTGGTCTCAGACCACATCAAAGAAGTGTCTGCAGTGGGAGAGTAGTTAACACAGAACTCACAGCTGGTCACAGCACAGGGAGTGTCTGTGGAGTGCTCAGCCACAAATGAGACTTGCATAACACACACACACACACACACACACACACACACACACACACACACACACACAGGTACGAGCATACATGCAAGACTCAGGGACCATTGTGAATGAAACGTCATAAAAATTGTAAGAGCCAAACTGTCTTCTGGACATGACAGAGCCATTGCACTCATGAAGTCAGAGCAACGTTATGTGCCTGCACAAGATCTACATGACATCAATCCTGTCAACTTCCAGCATGGCATTTGGGAAGGGCTCTCGAATTCCCAAACTTAGCTGTGGAGCTATTGGCAGTAGATGGCTTCTGGAGGCGGGGCAGTCAGTTTTAAGAGTGTTGTCCCTGGTAGGTTGATGACACTCCAGTAAACATCCTTATACCCATGCATTTATGGCCAGCACAAATTGGACTTGGTGGATTAAATTTTTTTAAAGAAAGAGAACATGAAATTTAGAAGAGGTGAGGGGTTGAGGGGAGGATCTCCGAGGAGTTGGGGGGAAGGATAGGGGCTGAATATGAGCAAAATGCATTGTGTGCATATATAAAATTCTCACGGAATTGATAAACTATCATATTATTTTAAGATATAATATTAAAATATTAATTGCAATCTAATTTCAGGCTTTTCTGTTCCCAGAATCCTTCCTAAAGATTCTGTTTGGATAAAGGATTTGCAAAGTGAGAACTCTGATAGGGAATATTGGAGTCAGCTAGTGAGGAGATGCAAGTTCCTTTGAGCAGATAACTGGAGTGTCTCAAAGAAGGGGTATCTGTCTCTGTCTTGTACACATCACCATATGTCCTATCAACAAGACATGAGGAACATACAGTGTTGCCCTCTGTTACTGTCTGCTAGACTGGACCAGAGGAGGAAGATAGAAGCAGGATATGAAATGACGGCTGGTGTATTGGGGGAAGGGACTGGGTGTAGGTGCCACAGAGCTGGGCGGTTAAGATCACATACCCAACATCCTAAGAAATCTAGACAGTGCGTCTCCCTCTTCAGAGAAGCCCAGCCTGCTCCAGCCCTCACCTACCACACAAAAGCCAGTCTTGTCTTCTGGGTGGCTCTTTGCTATGTATTATTATGGAGTTCACAATGACCTCAGTATTCCCCATGCCCCAGCAGGGGTTCTCTGTCCAGCTTTGGACTCTCTTTTTTCACATCCTCTACTGAATTCACGTAGATGGGAACCGGATCTCCTTCAGACCGCACTCAGAATCACCCCCCCCCAGCTGCTTGAGAAGGGATGCTTCTCCAAGGGTTGTGTCTCCATTCTCTTTCTCATCACCCCATAAACTGGAGAGCCTCTCAGAGAGCAACTGCCATCTAGTTCAGGAGCACTGAGCAATAGGGTCCCTGGGCATGTGGGAGAATGACAGAAGAAAGACAAAAGAGAAGCAGCTGGCTCCTCTCCACCTTTGCCTCAGATCTGGGCACTGGAGTCTTGTCAAGATATATCTCTGTGAGATGGCTCAGTGGATAATAGCACTGGCTGATCCTCCAGGGGACCTGGGTTCAATCCCCAGCAGTCACATAGTAGTTCATAACCATCTGCAACTCCAGTACCAAGAGATCCAAGGACTTCTGAGGGCACCACACACACACACACACACATACAAGGTGTACATACGTACTCAAGCAGGCAAAACACCCATATACACAAAATAATAACAAAAATCAAAAAGATGTATCTCTATGCCTGACCCTGCTCCAGGGCACTGAGGCCCAGCATCTTCCTGGGAAATCACAGATAAAGATAAAATAGGAAAATGGGGGTGGCCTTTACGATGGCTCAGTGGGTAAAAGTGTTTATTGTGTAACCCTGATGACCTGAGGTCAGTCCCAGAAACCCAGAAAAAGGTAGGAGGAGAGAATCAATTCCACAAAGCTGCCCACGTGTGTACACACACACACACACACACACACACACACACACACACACGAGTGCACGCGAATGTGTGCCCTCCCCCAACAGAGTTTTAAAACCTTTTTATGTTACAAAAGAAAACAGGGTGAAATGGAAATTAGGAGAATCGTCTGAGATCTAGAGACACTGGCGACACCTGACTGTCAATCTATCCACAATGCTGTGTCCATAAATCCAACTCCAGACCTTCAAGTCCGGCACACCGGGCTCCACACCACTCAGTTCTTGTTTACTTTCCAACTTCATTTCCTTCACATTGAACTCCCCTCTACTCCAACCACCTTCTCCTCTAGCCCCCAATCCCCTCCCCTCCCAAGGCCCCATTTTCTGCTTTGTCCATGGCTGCTTTCCTGCCTTCTGGTACAGAAAAAGAGAGAGAGATTCTCTGGGGTCTTGTATGAACACTACTTATCCTATCCTACCATAGCCACACCCCATCCCACCATAGCCACACCCCTATCCTACCATAGCCCCACCCCATCCTACCATAGCCACCCCCATCCCACCATAGCCACACCCAATCCCACCATAGCCCCACCCCATCCCACCATAGCCACACCCCATCCCACCATAGCCACACCCCTATCCTACCATAGCCCCACCCCTATCCTACCATAGCCCCACCCCATCCTACCATAGCCCCACCCCATCCTACCATAGCCCCACCCCATTCCACCATAGCTCCACCCCTATCCCACCATAGCCCCACCCCTCAGGACTTAACTCACGGCTGATTTCCTCCAAATAGGACAATACTGGAGTTAATTAATTAATTAATCTTAGCCTTAACTACTTCTTGTTCTTAAATATATCCACATGGGGGCTAGGGCTTCAACACACGAATTTGAGGGTGGAACAGAGTTCGGTCTTGAGCAATTTCCTCCTTCGTATTCCTTTTAGGCCCCAGCTCACAGCCACCTGATCCAAAACTACTCCCTTCTCAAGGTGAAAGGTCACTCTGCTAATCACCTACTCTCCAATGTATTTTTAAAGAATTGGGGTGGCGTGGAACTCTTAGAAATCTTGAAAATACAAAATGCAGCAAGAAAAAGAAAGTAATCGAAAGTCACTAACAGATTCCAGAACCAGAAAATAACATTTGCTGCTTATGCTTCCTGCTAATCTATGGAAGTGTGGGAACCCCACGTTGTGGGGCCATGTGTCAGGTCCAGCCCATCTTTCCTGTTCCTACCTGAGAAGGGGAGTGTGGATTGAGGAAAGAAACAGGTAAGAGACAAGAGATAGAGTCAGAAGGGCACCCAGTGAATACTGGGATCAGCCAAGTTTATTACTCAGAGCTCTATGTACCCCAAGCAAAAGAGGGAGGCAGGCAAAAGACCTCCTAAACCAAATATACAGTTGTCAAGGTAAGACATCCATTAGTTACTCCTCAGGCCAAATATCCTGTTGTCAAGGCACAACACACAATAGCCACACCTTAGGCCAAACATCTGTTATTTAACCTCGAAAGAACAAGAGTGAATTTGAACTCCATGACCTTATGTCAAGATGGAACAGAGCAATTTCTAAGGACTCCGACACAGGACTATCTACTTATCTGTCTAGATTTCCAGTAGTGTCCTTCTCAGTGACCATCTTGTGGGAGCTCCACATAGAGATTGCACTTCCCTTTCGCTTTTCTGCTGGCTGATAATAAGGTAGCTCACACCTGTAATGGCCTCATAAACAAAACTCGATACACATTAGACTCACAGAGCTGCTAAGCTGTAAACAGAATAAGGTGTGACTCACACCAGAAGGAATTGCGTTGCACTGCTAAAAATGACAGCATGCTGACCATCTTGAAATGCAATTCCTTCTATGGTCCTGAAGTCACCCTCTTTTCTATGGAGTTTTTCTTTTACCGATGAAATGTATAGAAGAAAAATATTTTTATTTAAAGAGAAAGGGAGGAAGAAAGAAAGAGAGAAAGAGTAAGGGGAGAGAGAAAAGGAAGAACAGGAGGAGGAAGAATACAGATAAGATGAGTGCCCACGCATGTTGTTAACAGCACTTCACCATATGCTCCTTTCAAAACACAACCAGCTTCTTCAAGATAATGCTTACCAATGTTAGATACTGGTCGTATTGAACAAAAAGAGCTACAGGGGAGAGAAAAGGCAGAGCACTGGTGATAAATGGGTGCTAGGGAACACACCCGTAGACATGGGTCTGGCTAAAAAGAGGGGACAGACCTTGAAGACCTCTGTGATGGGGGTGCCCCAATATGGGTCACATGGTCAAGTATGCTGTTGTCCTTCAGTGTTTATGAGGAGTGTCTTGCATAAACCAATACCTGTGATGTTCAATACCCTGATAGAAAATATTGCTGTATTTGCAAATTAACAGCGCACATCCTCTGGTATGCTTTAAATCACCTCTCAATTATTTATCATGCCCAAGCACTGTTGGTCTTGTTTGAGAGCCAGAGTTGGTGGGGTCTCTGGATGTAAAACTTGTGGCTACAAATGGACAACTGTCAGTGATATCTCTGTGAGGTATCCCGTGTTTTTGCCACCATCCTGAACTCCAACTGGAAGTTTGGGTGGGGGGCCTGGAGAGGACATTTCAACCCATGCAGTTTGGCCCTAGGGTGGCTTTGTTGACACAGTTGTGGCTTCCAGCATGTCCGGTGGTTTGTCAGATGGGAGGCCCCACTGCCAGGGATTTCTTTCTTGGAGTTTATTGACAGCTTATCTACGATGCCAGGAAGCCAGAGATCAGAGACAGGAAGAAACACTCTGTGTTCTAAGACAAGCTGTAACCTGTAAAAAATCATACACAGAAGCATCAAGGCCCAGCACCACAAAATGGAACCTTTATCAAAACAATGCTCTTCCTCCATATAAACCCTGATACCATGGAACATCTACAGAAGGAGTAGGGAATATGAAACATAGGTGCAGGTAAAGACTTTTTGAATAGAACTCCAGTAGCTCAGGAAAAAAGACCAGCAATCAACACAGATGATCTCACGAAACTAAAAAGCTCCTTACAGCAAAGGAAACAGAGGATCTAGTAAAGAGAGAGAATGGGATATCTTTACTATCTGACAAAGGATCAGTGTCACTAAATAAATAGACATTAAAAAAAACATTTTAAAAAGGGAAGGGCTCTGGAACAGAACACAGAGTTCTCAAAAGAAGAAATACAAATGGTATTCAACACGTTTTAAAATGTTCGGCATCCTTAACCACTGGGGAAACACAGATTAGGATGTAGTAAGAGTCTATCTCGCCCTGGTCAGAATGGCCATCATCAAGAACACAATAAATGCCAATGTGAGCAAAGGAAACCATTATAAATTGTTAGGGATGCTAAACTAGCACAGTTACTTTGAAAAGGAGTCAAGGTTTTTCAAGACATAAACAGAACTGTCACATGACCCATCTAATCCATTCCCTCGAATTTACCAAAGGGCTCTAATATTCTAAGACAGAAATGCTTGCTCACTCATTTTCACTGCCTCTCAATCCACAATATCTAAAAACAAACAGAATCCGCCTACATGTCTATCAACTGATGAAGTGAATAATGAAAATGTGGTCCATACACATGGTAGAATTTGATTCTTTAAGGAGAAATAACGTTTTTCAGAAAATGAATGGAACTAGAAAAAAAATATATTGAGTGAGGTCATTCTGACCTAGAAAAACAACTGTTATATGTTCCTTAGATGTGGATTTGAGTTTCAAATATTTATTTACAGATGTTTAACCTGGAGTGCCTGTGGCAGCAGGGAGGGGAATAAGGGATGAGGGAGATTCGGAGTTGGTCAAAATGAAGAATATAGGGAAAGGCCAAGTGAAAATCTACTATCTTTTCCTGTTTATTTTAAGTATTTAAGTATTTAAGTATGTAAGTTGAATCCAGGTCTCATGCAGGCCAGGCAAGAACTCAACCACTAGGCTATATCCTCAAGTTCTTTGAAACTAACTTTAAAAACATAATTAAAAAAAAAAACTAAATTAGAAGGGAGGTCTCCTGGGTAGTGAGTAGGTTTGAATGAGAAATATCCTCTGTAGGTTCTCATATTGGAATACTTGGTCTCTGGTTAGTGATGCCACTGAGTGAGGTTATGGGACCTTTAGGAGGTGGAGCCTTGCTAGAGGAAGCATGTTGCTTGGACCTGCTTTGGAAATTTATAGACCTTCCCCACTTGTAGTTCACTCTCTGCTTTCTGCTTGTGGTCAGAGATGTGATCTCTCAGTATCTTTCTCTGGGCTCCTGCTGCCATGCCTCCCCCAGCATGATGCTCTGTCTGTCCATCTGTCTCTCACTCTCTGGAACTGCTGCTGTGGTTACTTGAACTGGGCCTGCACAAGACTGGGCCAGTCAGCCTTCAGTCATGGATGGAAAAGCAGTTCCATGGGGTCCTAAGCCATGATGAGCTACTGGGGACTGATAGAATCTTGAAGAGGAGGAGATGTTGTCTTCAGTTTTATTTTCTGCCGGTGAGTTCAACAAGTTCCAATAGATAGTCTCAAACCACGGCCGCACAGATGGCCCTGGTTATACTCGGTTACAAAATAAAACCAAAGTACGTAAGTGTGCAAAAGGTATTTGTAAGAATGGGGTGGGCACTAACAGGGTGGGAGGGAAATAAGACAGCATAGAGATGAGAGTAATTAGAGTACATTATACAGACATATAAAATGTCAAATTTTAATTAATAAAAGATTTTTAATTAAAAATGCCCTCATAGAGAGGAATCAGTGACAACTAGGTCACTATGTGACTTGATAAGCATCTTAATAAAAAAAAAAAAGGCAAATGACACAGAGACAAACACGCATGGAAAAGACAACATAAAGATAGACACAAAAAAGATGGCTGTACCGACTAGAGAGATGGCTCCCTAGGCAAGTGCTTGGGCACAAGCATGAGGTCCTGAGTTCAGATCCTCAACAACCATATAGGAAACCAGGTGCAGCAGCACCCAGCTATCCCACCAGCACTGGGAGGCAGAGACAGGCAGATTCCTAGAGCTTGTTATCTACCAGTCTAGCTGAATAGGTGAGCTCCAGTTTTAGTAAAAGACCATGTCTCAAAAGCAATATGGAAATAACTGGGGAAGACACCCAATACCAACTTTTAGCTTCCACAGGCATAAGCACACATGTCCAAGCACAGAAACACTTATACAGCTGTACACTACACTATACTCTACACACACACACACACACACACACACACACACACACACACACACCACACACCACAGTGGTCACATGGCTCAAATCACGTACAAGGAGTGCCACAGATCACTGACAACCCTGAGAAGTAGAAGAGGTAAGGAAAAAAATCTCCAGGGACACCAGAGAGACCAGGCCCTGCCAGCATCTTGGTTTCAGACTCCAGACCTCAAACACAATAGACTTCTACTGTGGCAAGCCCACCAAGGTGTTAGACTGCCATGGCAGCCTGCAGAAATCAATACACTCAATGTTTTCCCTCATCTGACCACAGCACTGTCTCTCAGGGCCAATCCTCTCCCCTCAGGGATTTGGGTTTTGGAAAACCAGGGCAGAAAGCCTGGCTATTTGTTCTATTGGAACACATATGTCTCCCAGACACCAAGCACAGAGCTGCTACCTGACTGACCAGAGAGAGAGAAAAGGAAGTTTTACCGTCTTAAAATAGTATCCATGAGGTATAATGGTCCCGTGAGGTGTCATCTTTGGTGACCCCGATATATCCATTACAGTGAGTCTGTAGGATCAATGAGGTCATTTGGATCAGAGTCAGTATACATGTGGCTATAGAGTCCCCACTTTGTAATTCAGCAATCTTGGGGATGTTACTAAACTCTCATTGCTCTTTTCCCGAGAGCCAGGGCTCCACCACTGAGCCCTTGGTGTGCAACTCTGAGGCTCTGTTACTGAGCTATTAAAGGTGGGATTGAGTGGACCAGGTATTACAAGCATGCAGCAAGTCAGTAGCCAACCTTGTCCACATCTGTGTCAGGTGCAGGCCTCTGCTACAGAACAGTCACACATGTTTGGAATTTTACAAATCTGTGATCTTTTGCTTCAGCCAGGTCTTGGATGCCCGCTTCAGAAGCCATCTGTGTCTCTGTAGTCAGTTTCTCATCTGACTCCGTGGCCTTTCTCAGTCTTTGCACTCATCTTCTTCTTCCCACGACATAGTAAATGGCTTCATCCAAAGAGACAAGACACCATCTACTTCCTACCTTTCCACCTCAAAAGTTACCTGTAACCCCATCATCATTCCCCCTTCCTTCCTACCACAGAGAACAGAGTCCTCCTCATCTTCCTCCAACTCCTGTTCCTGTCCTTCCCATCCATGACCTTCAAACACTCTGCCTTGGAGTTCATGGTCTTAGGTTTCTGCACATAGGACTGTCCCCACTTCTGGTACCAATCCCAAGAAGGTTCTCTCCTATACTCTGACCAACCAGATACAAGGTTACAGCTCCCATAATCCATTCTTTGGGTCCTGTTATTATGCTAAAGAAGCTTTCAGAACTCAGAGAAACACATTTGCCAGTTTTTGTTTTTGTTTTGAGGCATTTTAAAGAATACAAAAGGAGCTGGAGAAATGACTCACCTAAAGGCTAGGCTCACAACCAAAATACAAGAATAAAAATAAACAACCAGATAGCAAAGATATTGTTATGGCTTCAGTGTTCCCCTAACATTTACATGCCAGAACCTTAATTATTCATTGTGCTTGTGTTAGAAGCTAAGACCTAGGGGAAGGTGCATGTCATGGAGGCTGAGCCTTCATACATAAATTCATGCTTTTCTCAAAGGGATGTGTTGGCTGTCACTCCACTGTGGCTCCCTTTCTTCTCTTCTGCGTGTTTTAACTTTCCTGCCAGTCTAAGAAAACCCACATGGCCCTCAGCAGATGCCCAGCAGCGTCAGCTGCCTGGTCCTGCACTCCTCAGCCTCCAGATGCATGATCCAAAATAAGCCTTTTTGTAAATTACCCAGTTTCAGGTGATCTAAGTAACAAAAAAACAAACAAACAAAAAACAAGCTAAGGCAGATACATGGGACAGCAGGAATGAAAACGTCATGCCCTGTAGAGGCACCACCCTCTCAAGCACTCCATGTGATGAACAATCCAGAAACTCTCAAACCTGATTCTGTGTGTTTCCACAGAAGTTTCATTGTGTAGACAATTATATCAGTGGTCACAGGTGATGGTCTCAAAGCTTTCATCTCTCTTCTTCTCTGAGGATGGGATCTGGCCCTGAAAGTCTCAACCCTCTCTGATCAAGCCTTGGTCTTGCTGATGGCCAGCTTTCCCTTGAGACTCTTGAGGGGCTGTCAGCCACCAGTCACTTCACTGGCATATAGAAAACACAGATCACTCTGATATACATACGTGTGTGTGTGTGTGTGTGTGTGTGTGTGTGTGTGTGTGTGTGTGTGTGCAATGTATGCATACACATATATGTGTGTGCCTGTATATATGTCAGATATCTGTGTAATATATGTGCATGTGCATGTATTTTCACACTTATATCTTATTATAATGCATACTACTAAGCATTATGACTTAATGCTTCTCAATCCACATCCTCCTATACTTTTCTTCCTTGAATTAGTCCAGTATCCCACACTGCCAGAGCCCCTACCTGCCTCATGAAAAGCCCCCACATGGCCTGGTTCCTGTAGTCCCAGACCACTGTGATGTTCTCAGTGTTTGTGCCTTTGTCCTTTGGGGACAGGGGTCCCTCCTTCCTTCACTGACCCTTGCCTACCTTTCCATCAGTACAAAGTTATACAGCTCTAAGTAGCTTGAGCTATTCAGAAATCTGTCACCAAGTGAATCGATTGGCTCAGGGGTGTCCCTGGCCTTCAGCAACATGTAATTCGGGGGCTATCTTACCAAGGCAGCCACAGAAAAGCTGTGCAGACTCATGGCATAAACAATAAGAATCTATTTTCCCCCAGTTCTAAAGGCTAGAAGTTGGCATCAAGGTGTCAATAGGGCTGGGTTCCTCTGAGGGTTTTCTTCTAGGTTTGTAGACGGACGTGTCCCTCACATGGTCTTCCCTTTGTGTGTCTTTATCCTGGTTTCTTCTTTTATCATTTTTATGTGGTGTGTGTGTGTGTGTGTGTGTGTGTGTGTGTGTGTGTGTGTGTGTGTGTGTGTGTATTCATGTGTGTCTTGAACACGTGTGTACAAATGTACACGGAGGCCAGAGGTTGAAGCCAGATGTCTTTCTCAATTACCCTCCACCTCACTTTTTGAGGCAGACTCACTAGCTGTGAGCGCTGGGGATCCTCCTATTTCTGCCTCTCTGGGATTACTAATACATGCTGCTACTTTCAGCTTTATATGTGGGTTTTTAGGACCCAAACTTATGTTCTAACACTTTACCAGCTAACTCATGTCCTCAGCCCCTACTTAAAAAAATAAAAATAAAAAGTTTTTGTCTATGTAGCTTGGCTGGCTCCAGATTGACCATCCTCTTCTCTCTACTTTCATCTCCCCAGTGTTGTGATTACAGCTGCCTCAACATCTGGCTCTAAATATTTCTGTAGCATATATAAATGTGATGGCTTCCATGGAATTCCTATAATAGCAGTAAGAGTATATATCCCTTACACGCCCATCTTCCCTGCTTCTCCTCCCCCAAACTCCCAATAGGCCTAATAACCTCTTACTATAGGAAACCAGTCCTATTGGATTATAATCTGCTCCAATGACCCTCATTTTATGTTGTTACCCTCAATAAATACCCTGTATGCCAAGTTCAGGAGTGTAAGACTTCAATGAACAAACCAAGGGGAAGTATAATTCTTCCCCTTCGGTTATTCCATCATTAACTCCTGCTTCTCCATTCAGCTCCATCCCCAGCAGATTCACAGAAAAAAAATGGTACTCAGCATCCCTAACCATCCTATGACTTCATCTGCTAGAGAACCCATCCTGAGTTTCTTAGCCCCAGCCCAGCTCCATTCTGGAGTTAGGCTACTGGCCTGGAGAGAGCTGAGGTTTTATTACAGTGGCATCTCCAAACTCCAAGTCTGAGGAGAACATGGTGAAATGGGTCTCCAGCCCACTCTTTGATTTTATGCAGAGTACATTTTGAAGAACAAAAATTTTTCATTTTCTAATTATTTCACAATAGTCTAGCTTTTTGTGCCAATCTCCATTCTTCCTCTCAGCCAAACGATTAAGGGAACATTCATTTCCTGTGTATGGCTGTCTTGTAGAATGCTTGTGCCCTCTGGGTAGGTTATTTCAATTTTGACTACATGGAGGAGATGGATTCTGGGAGGCAGAAGATCTGCTTCCAGGTTACCACTCCAAATAATTGCTCCTCACTTATAAAACTTAGTCGAATATATATTCTCAGCAACCCCCAGGCTATCCCCCACTGTCCCTGCAGGTCTTATAGCAGGTAGAACATTCAGTGCTGTTTTTTTTATCACCTATGCTACAACCTGCATCTCCATATGCTTTTTGTGTCCTGCTCTGTGACAAAGTTTCTGGAGCCAAAACGTACAAAAGAGCCACTGGCACTGTCTCACAATGAACTGAATTGTGTGCCTCTAAAATCATATATTGAGGCACTCGTGTCAAAGCTAAGATGGTGTTCAGAGACGGGACTTTTGGGAGATGATTAGGTTTAGATGAGATGATGAGGGTGGGGCCCTGATGTTGGCAGCAGGACCCTCATAAAAACAAAACACCCCAAAGCGCACTTTCTTTCTACCCTGTGAGGACCCAGGCTGAAGTCTGCATCTACCAGCCAGAAGCTCAGCCTTCACCAGAACCTAACAGTGGAGACCTCCAGGGCTTTGGAGTGGAACTGAGCTTCTTATGGTTGCTCGAGCAGACAAAAATACCTGATTATCCCTATCCTCCCCTTTTCACTTTTAAGGATTGAAAGGTTCTTTAAGGTAGGGGAAAAAAGGTATTGCTGATTTCAACTTTGGATGAATTTTGTTTGTTTGTTTGTTTGTTTTAGCCAGTATAATATAGTTGGCCTGTTTGTTCACTTACATTTGCAATGCTGGGAAACCAAAGCCCAGCACTTCATTCTTGCTAGGCAAATCCTCTAGCACTGAGCTACATCCTCAGTCTCAGGAAAAGATTGTTTTAAGAAAGGAAAACTAGCTCATGTTTCAGAAGATGGGCATAGCTTTTGCAGAAGTTCAGTATGGCTTTTATAGACAAAGAAGGGTTGACCCTTGGGCAAGTCCTCTGTGGTCAGACATTGCAGTTTAGAGGCAGTTGAGAAGCACAGGGGTGGACTTCTGAGTCACATACTGGTATTTAACCATGGCTTTAACTCTGCACCTTAGTTTCCACTTCCAGATCCACAGTAACGTTAGTGGTCCCCACATCAGTATTGGAGAGACATGGCAATTCCACAGACACTTTGTGGATGACTTGGAGAATGTGGTGAGCCTCAGAAGGGAAGAGTAACAGATATCCATACTTACTCTGCCTTGAAGACTCGTTGCACATACCGCCTTCTTGAATGCAAAGGGAAGTCTTCAAAGCCCAACTGAACCACGGATAGAGTTCTCCAGAAGTTTAAAAGTTTAAAAGGGGGTTGTGTGCATCTGTGTGCACACGTGTAAGTGTGTGTGTGTGTGTGTGTGTGTGTGTGTGTGTGTGTGTGTGTGTGTGTTATGTTGCTCAAATTGTAATAGCAGCATTAACATGTCCTGAGCATCTGTGACAGGCAGAATGTCAGACTCATTAAAATCAGAATCCATGTTTAACAAATCCCCAGGTCATTCGTTAGCACATCTAAGCGTGAGAAACTCTGGTTTTGATAATACTCTGTAGGTAGGGAACCATGTTGTGTCATCACTCCTGGAAAAGATTGGTGGAGGAGCTGGGGGGGCTTCTCTGCTCTTTTGAACTCATGAGGCCTTCTTAGAACTGTAGCCAGTGGCTACCATGTGTCTGTGGAAGACAATCAAAGGGCAGCAGCAGAGCTATTTAAAAACGTTTGTTCAGTCTAGGCTTACCAGAATCTAAGCATAAGATCCACAGTATGAAATTGTGAAATATATAAATTGAATATGCATGAAGCTTGAAATTTGTATATAATCCAGCCAATGGGCTCAATTGGTCTGTCATATCTACCCCAGCTTCATGATCTCCTCTTGATTCCTCATACAAATACAACCTTTTATACTTTAGACTTTTATACTTTCATACTGCCACTTTTTGAGCTATTCCATAATTATTTTTTAAATATTCTCTCTTCCAAGAGAGGGAGGTCATCGACAATAAAGCTTGTGGCTTTTACTATCTTTCATCCTGCATCTTTCTCATACCTCACAAAGATGATACAATGTGCACTGTAGGCAGACAAGAAATTCTTGCAACAAAATGGATGGCATTTTATAGTTTTACCTGCAGAAATAGAATATGAGGCAGCTACACAAGACTTTGTTAAGGGTGTCATAGAAACTCTGGAATTTTTAATGCTGAAAATAGATGTAAGAAAATATTCTAGATATTATCTATACTTAAATTATAGATCTAGGGGCTGGAGAGATAGCTAAGCAGTTAAGAGCACTTGCTACTCTGCAGAAGTACCAAGTATGGTTCCCAGAACCCAGATTGGCAGTCCACAACCATCTGTAACTCCAGTTCCAGGGGATCTGATTCTGTCTTCTGTCCTCTACAGGGACTAGTCACAAATATGATACACATACATACATACATACATACATACATACATACATACATACATACATATACTCATACATATATACATGCAGGCAAAACGTCAATAAATCTTTTTAAAGCATAGATCTATTAAAGATAATACTTAAGGAAAATGCATCAGAAGGAAAACACAAAGATCTCTATAAGATAACAGGGTCTGGCTGTGGTATGACTCAGTAGTCCTGGGTTTGACTCCCAACAATGGGAAAAAATGACAGGATCAATAGAAGACTTCATGGGTGTGAAGTTGAGGAAGAGATTATAGGACACAAGAGGAAAGGTGGGGATGGGACACGTCTGCTTGTCTACTGTGAGCCAGTGTTGCCTGAGTCACCCCAGTCATCCTGGAGTCTAGGTCTCCTTTCCTATGTGGACAGGAAACAAGATGGTCATGGGAAATACTCTGGTGATTCCCAATCTTCCTAAGATACAAACCTTAAGCTTATAGGCTCCGGAATAAGAATCTTGGATTTCCTATAGTCACAGGTTTTCACTATGCCCCCAAAATATACTTGAAGCTAAGCATGATGGCATGCACCTGCAGTTCCAGCACTGGGGAGGGGGTTGCTGAAGCAGGAGGGATCATGAGTGTGAGACTAGCCTGACCGTAGTGGGTGAGAAGATGAAAACAGGGATGAAGCAGAGAAGGAAGAAAGAGATGAGATGAGAGGAGAGGACCCTGGGAATGATTGCAGAAACACTTTCTTTCCCTAAATCCTTTTGTTCCTCTCCTTGTGAGTCAAAGCCAAATCCAAGGTCACACGATTTTTCTTGAGAAAGGAGAATTTATTGACACATGATTTGAACAGATGTATCTCTCTGATCTAAAGCTATTTTGAAATATGTGCATTAATATCTGGCCAAATGGGGCCCTAACTCAGTTTCCTTGGATACAATTAACTCACCAGCCACAAGTGATACCAGACAATATGATGCACCTGTGTGGGAAAGCCCTTCTCAGTTGCTCTTGTCTTGTGTTTGTGCCTACATAGGAGAAGGCATCTTCCCAGAAGGCAGATCCAGCCTCAGAGGGAGTCTCTTACTTTTCTATTGTTGTGATGAGACACCATGACCAACGTGTCTTACAGAAGAGTTTTGGGATGCTTACAGTTCCAAGGGTGAGTCCATGACCATCAGGGAAGTGAACATAGCAGCAGGCAAGCAGGCATAGAGCT
Organism: Cricetulus griseus; assembly: GCF_003668045.3. NCBI lineage: Eukaryota > Metazoa > Chordata > Mammalia > Rodentia > Cricetidae > Cricetulus > Cricetulus griseus. Next base: position 141,760,538 of record NW_023276807.1, on the reverse strand, counting down.
GAGAGCTCACATCTTAACCCATGAGCACTAGCAGAAAGAGTTAACTGGGAATTCCAGGGGCTTTTAAACGTCAAAGCCTGCCCCCAGTGACACACTTCCTCCAACAAGGCCACACCTCCTAATGCTTCCCAAACAGTTTCACCAGCTAGGGACCAAACATGCGGCCTATGGGGCCATTTCTCATTCAAACTGCCACAGGGAGAATTCAAATAATCACCACTCACATCTGGTTGAGAGGATCCAGGACTAATCCTTTTGTGGAGCAACCCTATACCAACACATAGAGGGGAGGAAAGCAGCATCCTATGGGTGGTGCTGTACCCCAATCCTGGAAGCCCTTTCACAGTGCTATTCCTTTGTGTTTCCCTGTCCCCTGCCCCAGGTGTTCAGGTGAAGGTGTAAACTTAGCTATCTGCAGGTTGACAAATCAATCTAGCTAGTTCATGAATCAAAGATGCAAATAGTACATCAATCCAAGACTGAAAATTCACTTCCTTTCTATTTTCTGTAACAAAATATATCATCCAATGTGGTGCATCAAAGATTCTGAAGTTTGATTTATTAACAACATGAAAACATTTCAAGAATAAAAGTCTCCTTTTCATCAAACCCTTTTAGAGAACTTTAAGTCTCAGGGCTAAATTATCTTGCAAATTAAAGTGCAAAAAAATTGCTAAAGAAAATCATCTCACCCTTATGATTCCAAAAATAACAAATTTGCAGTCAGTTTGAAATTCCCAAAAGTGGAGAGAGGTGGGACTCATGTTCTTTCCGCAGCTATCCCCAATCCTTCCTGACATTGGGATGGACATAGTGTCTTCAAAGTCCATAATGAAACCGATCTTTTTAGAAAACACAAAGCTTAGCTATGGCATGTAAAATTATTACAGTGCTAGCTTTGGCTCCCTAGGATGTAGGAAGCAAAAGCCATCTCAGCTAGTCCAGGATATATTAGCTTCCTAGAGTTAGTGTGTTATGCTGCCAATGACCATAGCAGTGTCTCGGAGCTATCTGCAGAGGAAATATGGAGTTGGTCTGCCCAGGATCTGTGCCAAGTGACCACAGTGGAATTCAAGTCCAGTGAGGAGACTTTTCCATACAGGGTTTCATTGTAGAGAAGTTTATTTACCATTTGAAGGATGACAATTTCTTCATTCTGAGTGAGGCCATGCTAGGATGAGAGAGGATGTTGGGAGTATCGAATATCAGATACTTTTATTAGTTGGAAAATAAAAAATACAATATGTTTGTTGAGTACAATATGTCATTTTGAAATGTGTTATCATAGGAGGATGGCTAAATCAAATCAGTATTGGTTTGCTGAAGCCAGAGAACCTGCTTGCTAAAATTTCTCCTCCCATATATATGTATGTGTGTATACACACACACACACACACACACACACACACACACACACACACACACACACGTATATATACACATATATATAGCGATATATAGTGATAAGAACACTTAAAATATATCCCCATTAATTTCAAGAATAATCATATATTGTTTTCAATTTGTGATGATTAGTTTTATGTCAATTTGACACATGCTGCAGTCATTGATGAGGAGGAAACCTTAATTGAGAAAAATGCCTCAATAAGATTGGGCTATAGGCCAGGATGATGTGGTAGATTTTGGGGAGCCCCTTTTGAGGGCCTTACCTTGCCTGGGGAGTGGAGGGGGGATGGCTAGGGGCAGGTGGGATGTTGGGGGGGAGGAGAGGGAGAGGGAGAAGGGATTGACATGTGAAGCAACTTTGTTCCTAATTTGAACTAATAAAATAAAATAAAATAAAAAGATTAGGCTATAGGCAAGCCTGTGGGAAGTTTTCTTAATTAATGATTGATGTGGGAGGGCCTAGTCCATTGTGGGTGGTGCCACCCCTGGGCTGGTGGTCCAAGATTCTATAAAAAAAAAAAAAGTAGTCTGAGCAAATCACAGAGAGCAAGCCAGTAAGCAGTACTCCTCCATGGCCTCTGCATCAGCTTCCCACCCCTGCAGTTTCTGCCTGTTTGAGTTCTTGTCCTGACTTCTTTGATAATTAACAGTGATGGAAGTATAAGTTGAACATATCCTTTCCTCCCCGAGTCACTTTGGTCATGGGTTCATCACAGCAATAATACCCCCTAACTAGGACATAATAATTGTCATCACACTGTATCAAAGATTTCCTAAATCTATTCAGTGGATTTTACAGGAGAACTTTCTTTCCTTCTTTCCCCTTTGAAACCTGTGGTGATGTCTCTTTCAGGAATGGAGGGTGAACTGTGAGGGAGTTGGGGCCATATTCTTTTTGGAACTGTACATATTAATCAGCTAGTCCTGGGCCACAGCAGTGAAACTCTTTTCTTTTGATACTGGATTGCTGAAGCCAGAGCACCTGCTTGCTAAGATTTCTCCTTCCCTTCATATTTGCCTCCCCCACAAACCATCCTTGGCAGACCCCTGACTGCCCATGCTGATGTTAGCATCAGTATCGTGGGGGATGTAGTGAGTCCCAGCCTCTGCCACCTCCTCTTCAGGAGGTCGACTTCCTCCGGGCTTGGCAATCCAGGCTTCAAGGTTCATTGCTTTCTGTTTCAGCTGCTACAGAGTGACATTCGCTCATGTGACACGGCCCTGCTGCTCCCAGAAAATCGCAGCTGAGTTCCTAACAATATGCTCTTTTTCTCGAAAGGTTCCTCTCCCCCACAAAAACCTCATACTTTTGCAGTACCCTCCTTGAATTTTCCTCAATGACCAGAGTGATGCCTTACAATGCCTTCTCATAGTGGTCTTCCACAGCAAGAGAGAAAACAATCAGTGAATGACAACATTTAAGTCATGTCCAACATCACTCTGGGTAGGATGATCCCTCTTGGAAGATACTGTCCCAACAGATTAACTTCTACTCCAACCTGCCCTGCTCCTGATGGCAGATCACATCTTCCCCTAGATTTGCAAGGTCATGTCTTAGTCAAACATCTCCCAGATAGTAGGGGATGTCTGAAAACTCCCTTATATCAACTATAGATACACATCCAGGAACACTACCCTATTTTACATCTATTTTCCTAGTGGTCCCTTCCCTATATATCTCGTTATGTAACCTTGTAGAACAATTGTCTCAGTTTCAGTGTTAGTCCTCTGGTTAGTCCTCCATCAACATTACTAAGAAACACCTCCCTGTTTTGTTGAATGTCAACTATTTTGGGGAAGGTCATCTGGTTACTTCTCTCATTCTCTCACCTATGAGATAAGTAAGACCCCAACTCATGTTTCCTTGATTTGGGGTCTTGTAACAGCTAAAACATCTCACCTTCTTCCATCTTGCTCAAGAGTCACAGGTCTGGCTTCTCCTTCATATCCCATTTCTCTCACTCAGGGTTCTGGATTAGGTTCCTTTCTGACTCTGGAGACATCAGCCGTTCTCCTGGGGGAAGTTTCTCTGCCTCCAGCCTTGGCATCCTGATCACACGTATTTGTTCTTCCCACATCCCTGTCCCGGAGGTAAGAATCACACATATTTTCCATAAGTCCTTTCTAGATTTCCAGAGAAATTTGATTTATGTAGAAACAAAGTTCCAGGCACAAAACCTTTTAACTGTCTTCTTGGGCTGTGAGTGCATCGTAGTGTTATCTCTTAGTGTCCCTCTGCCTCACCACGGAGATGACAGGATTTTGGCTTTATAAGAATTCCTATTCCTCACTCATCCACTGCTGGTGGGAGTGCCAACTTGTACAGCCATTTTGCAAATCAGTATGGTAACTCCTCAGGAAAATGGGAATCAGTCTACCACAAGATCCAGCAATTCCACTCCTAGGCATATACCCAAAAGATGCACATTCGTACAACAAAGACATCTATTCAACGATGTTCATAGCAGCATTATTTGTAATATCCAGAACCTGGAAGCATCCTAGATGCCCTTCAACTGAAGAATGGATACAGAAAATGTAGTACATTTACACAATGGAGTACTACTCAGCAGAAAAAAACAAACAAACAAACAAAAAAAAAAACAATGGAATCTTGAAAATCTCAGGCAAATGGATTGAACTAGAAGAAGCCATTCTGAGCGATGTAACCCAGTCACAAAAAGACAAACATGGTATGTACTCACTCATATGTGGATTTTAGACATAGAGTAAAGGATTACCAGCCTACAATCCACACTGCCAAAGAAGCTAGTCAACAAGGAGGACCCTAAAAGATACATTCATGGTCCCCTGGAGAAGGGGAAAGGGACAAGATCTCCTGAGCAAATTGGGAACATGGGGGAGGGAGCTAGGAGAATGAGAAGGGGAGATGGGGGGGGTGAAGAGGACATGAGGGAGCAGAAAGGTTGGGTCAGGGGAAGAATAGAAGAAAACAAGAAAGGAGGTACCATAATAGAGGGAGACATTTTAGGTTTAAAGAGAAATCAGGCACTAGGGAAATGTCTGGAGATCTACAAAGATGGCACCAACTAACAATCTAAGCAACAGAGGAGAGGCTACCTTAAATGCCCTCCCCTCATAGTGAGATTGATGACTGACTTATATGACATCCTATAGCCTTCATCCAGCAGCTGGTGGAAGTAAAAGCAGACACCCACAGCTAAACACTGAACTGAACTGGAATTCAGTTGCAGAGAAGGAGGAGTGATGAGCAAAGGGGTCCAAACCAGGATGATGAAACCCACAGAAACAGCTGACCTGAACAATGGGGAGCTCTTGGTCCCCAGACTGATAGCTGGGAAACCAGCACAGGACTGATCCAGACCCAAGGAACGTGGGTGTCAATGAGGAGACCTCAGAAATCTATGAGGCCTCCTGTAGTAGATCAGTACTTATCCCTAGCATAGGAATGGACTTTGGGAACCCATTCCACATAGGGAATACTCCCTGAGCCAAGACACATAGGGGTGGGCCTAGGCCCTATCCCAAAGGATATGACAGACTCTGAAGACCCCCTATGGAAGGCTTCACCGTCCCTGGGGAGCAGAAAGGGTATGTGATAGGTAGGGTTTTAGTTGGGAGGGGGGTAGGGGAGGAGGAGAGGGAGAGGGAACTAGATTGACATGTAAAACAATCTTGTTTCTAATTCAAATAAAAAATGGGGAAAAAAGAATTATTGTTCCAATTTTTTTTTCCGCTTCATTTTGGTTTCTCTACAAAGTCCCTCTAGTAAGTAGTAGATGGAACTTCTAATCTATAACCCAGTCGATAGAAAAGTTTGGGTTAGGAGCCAGTGGGCAAACCAGGTCATTGTAAGTATTGTATCTACCTATCTAGGGTGCCTTATGTAATATCACCTCCTGGGCTTGACACTAACAACTTAGAGGTTGAATTCTGTGAAAAAACAAAAAACAAAAAACCCCACGCCAGAATGAAACTAGCCACTCTCTGCAGGCAAAGTTTCCATGGGCAGCCATGCCCAGTCTGGACAGAAATCCTGTTTGTACCACACTCTCAGCCTGACCCTTGAAGCCATCCAAACATAGGAGAGCTAGAGAAGCTGCCTTGGTATATAGGGCCTTATTTTTCTGTTCTTGCTGTGTATGTCCCATGGCAACAGGTCATTCGACAGCTATGAGGATTCTTAGGAAGCTCAAGCCATGTTCAGACAATTGTCTCACTGGCACAGATGGAGACTGGAACACCACACTCATCTCCCTCCATGAAGCAGTCTGAGAATGTAGCCTGTAATCTGAAGAGGGCTGCTGCTGTTAGCTCACCCCCAGTCACTTAGCAAGGCATGGGCAAAACTGAGCTTCTATGGCCTCTCCCATCCTCACTTCCCAGAGACAGAGGGACAGACAGAAACAGTGGGAGAGACAGAGAGACAGAGAGAGAGAGAGAGAGAGAGTGAGAGAGAGAGAGAGAGAGAGAGGAGAGAGAGAGAGAGAGAGAGAGAGAGAGAGAGAGAGAGAGAATAAGACACAGAAACAGAGAGGGAGATCGAGGGGGGGGGAGAAACAGGGAGAAAGACCGGAGAGGAGAGAAAGAGAAAGAGAGACCCAGAACCCAGGATTCCTGCCACTAATACCTGAGATGTGTCGTATCCACAGACCTCAGTCTAGGGATGTCTCTGAGATGCCTTGATTCTGTGGCTGTGGAGGTAACAGGTTTCTGTACTGCCCGCTGCCATCACCTGAGCTATTTTCCGGATCTAAACAGTAGCTCTTCAGAAATTTCTGAGGGCCTCCATCCCACCAACCTCCATGTGTAGAGTTCCACGTGTCCCACTTCAGCTCTGCTGCCAGCCTTCCTTCGTCACTCACCTTTTCTGGGCTCCTTCCTGCTTCTTTCCTTTTAAACATGGCTGGCCATCTGGACCTGGCTCCCTTTAAACCGAAGTCCCAGTAAATCCACATCCTGCCCCTCTGCTCTGGAGCCCCAGTCCTTCCCTCTCCCCCGTTTCAGATCCCATAAATACAGCAGAACATCCCCAGGCCTCAGGCCAGAAAAAAAGAAAGGATTAGCCAAAATGTGCGTATTACATCTGCCACTCATAGAGACATTTTAATCCACGAGCCTGACTACACTGCTTTGTCCCTTCTCTGACTGTTTGCCCTGGGGATGAAAATGCCTAATCTTCTCCAGCAGGGGCAGTTAAACTTTAAAGACCCTCTCATCTACCATGGCATCGGGGCCCAGGGGGAAGCTACTATTATTAAACATGTACCCCAGGCCTTCAACTCCCCTCTGATCTTGCCCTCGCTGGTTACATGCTTGGTGCATCTCCTGCTGGCACTTCTATGTGGTATCAAAGCTCCATGGATGTTGATAAATGTTATATAAAAGTCTATTAAATTAATCCAAGGGCTTCCAGGCCGGTCCTCTATTGATACCACAGACACAGGGGGAGGAGGTCTTTATAGTTTAAATGCTTCTGGAGACATTCTGGGTGGTTTCCTTCTTGAGGTTTAAATACGCAATCTGTACTGGCTGGCCACCCCAACCTTGTGGTGGGAGCTATAGGTGTATCCCTTTGTCTTCTATGTTTGCCCACACCATGTAATGCAAACATGAGTCAGGGTTCTCCAGAGGAATAGAAATTACAGGATGAATATGTATATGTATACAGGGGATTTATTAGAGTGGTTTACAGGCTGTGGATCAGCTAATCTAACAATGGCCGTCTACCAACAGAAAGTCCAAGCATTTGGTATTGGTTTGGCCCATGAGGCTGAATATCTCAGCTGGTCTTCAGTATATGCTGGAATCCTGAAGAAGTATGTTGTAACGGGGAGGGAAGAACTTGTCAGCAAGAGAGAGGGCAAGTAGGCAGGAAGAGAGAGAGCTTCCTTCTTCTGTGTCCTTTAGACAGGCTGCCAGCAGAAGGTGTGGTCCAGATTAAAGGCAGATCTTCCCACCTCAAAAGATACCTATTAAAAATTGCTCTTCCAACACTTCAAATGAGTTAATTCAGAAAAAGAAGATTCCTCACAGCCATCAAGTTGACAACTAAGCATAGCCATCACAGGGCCCTTTCCACCTGCTGTTAAATCCCCCTTTTCTGCCCTTCATCATTGTTGTTTGTTTTTAAGATTTGTTTATTTTTTTAATGTGTATGCTTGTGCAGTTCTCACAGAGTCAGAAGAGGTTTCTACCCTCTAGGAATTTGAGTTACAGATGGTTGTGAGTCAGGGTGTGGGTGCTGGGAACCAAAACCTAGTTCTTTCTCTCTCTCTCTCTCTCTCTCTCTCTCTCTCTCTCTCTCTCTCTCTCTTTCTCTCTCATAAGCAACATATGTTCTTAACTGCTGAGCCACCTCTCCAGATCTCCCCGAGCCCACTCCATACCCAAGCCCATATCACCTTTCACCATGCAATAGTTTGCCATTAAAGGGTAGAGATAGATCAGTGCTACAGCACTTGCCTGGGGGTCAAAAAGCTAGAGAAATGGCCCCATAACTGTAGCTGCAAGAGAAGCCAGGAAAACAGAGCACAGTGTCTCTTCCCTAATCTGGCCAGGACAATTCCACAGGGGTCCCTCCTAGCCACCCCAACCCTCCCTCCCCCAGTTAACAGAAATCCCTCTCTAACATGCTCACAAACCCTCTTCAGAGTTATGTCAGGAAATGAAATTAACTAGTTTGTGTCTCTATGATCATCTGCTCAGCAGCCAGCTCCCCACCTGTGTCCTAAGTCTCTTTCCTTATCGTGTCCATGGTGCAGTCCACTAACCCTCTTCAGCAGACGTATTTGGTGAATAAGTGACTGAATGATGCCAAGAATTCTAGGTGCCCAGCAGCCCTTGGGTAGGATATCAGTTGTCTTAGATCCTGCCTCTTTATTATCACTACTCAAGTACTGAGTAGCTCCTTCATCACAGGAATCTAGAACATTCCTTTTTAACCCTTTGTTCCATACACATGTGCCCAGGCAGAAAAGCCAGCTTATCCTCTGCAGAGATGACTCAATATGGTGCTCAGCCAACCATTGGAGTAAAAGGTACAGGGATAGCACCATCAGTCCCCACAGTGGCTACATACATAGTATAGCTAATCACTGTCAGAGCCCACAGAGTGTTCCAAGGATAATCAAGACCATGACTCAGGCTTCCTTCTGCCTGGGTGGCCCAGATGCCATTAGCCTTTTGCTATTCTATTTTTTGCCTATCCTGGATCCAACAAGACTGGTCGCTTCCTTCCCTAACCCCTACTTCCTCATTTCATTTCGGTTTCCTTATGGCTTGTCTGACTCCGTAATCCAGGGATCCCAAAATCATCCACTATTCATTAAATTTCTTGATATCCTCCTGGGCTACTTCTGATGAATATTTTGATGAATATTCATCAATATTCAATATAAGAAAAAAATAAGATTTAGCTAAAATGGGTGTCTGCAAATAACAGATCTATGTGAGGAAGAAGTCTGCCTGTGTGGTCTTCATGAGCATACAGCTTCTGACTGTATGCTCATGCTCTCCATAGCCTGTCATTCTTGTCTCAACCTTTACTAAATCCTTGATATTGGAAGCTGTCCTGAGTCTCTATGGCCAAGCACAGAACCTGCAGGTGAGAGGTACTAGGTGCCTGTATCCAGAAAGAGAAATGGAAGAGTGAGAAAGATGAAGACAAGAGAAGGCAGAAGGGAATGGTCTTGGATGTGAACCTGATTCTATTTCTTCAGAACAGTGTCTAGAAGCTGACCCATCCATCGTGTAACTATCAGCCACATGCACAATTAAAATTAAAATTAATTGAAAATCAAAATTCAGCACATCAGCCATAATCATTTCTCAAATGTTCCATAGCCAGTGTCCACCCAGTGAGACATTGTCCACCCAGTGAGACAGTGTCCACCCAGTGAGACAGTGTCTGCCCAATGAGACAGTGTCTGCCCAGTGAGACACTGTCTGCTCAGTGAGACAGGTGACATAACAATTCCTACACTGCAGGAAGCACTATGGGGCAGACCCTATGAAGGTCCCAAGTGCCTATCAGTGTTTCCTATTAGGGAAAGAGGGGAACCAATAATGGGTTTATTTAAGATTTAAGAAGACCTCAATCTGAGATCCTGCACATGTGGGAAGCCTACCTGTATCTCTTTGAGGACATCATTTCTCTAAGTGAACAACTCAGAAGTCTGAGTTGGGTGGGGTGCTTGCTGCTTTTGCCATAATTTGTGGTACTGCGGATTTGAACCCACAACCTCTACATGCTAGACAAGCACTTTCCCACAAAGCTACACTTCAGCTTGTCTCTGTGATTAATTAAACAACAACAATGGAAGCAGAGAGATCCTTGGTTTGTGTGAGTCTAAGAATTACCTTATGATGTCATGGGTCTGAGCAGACTCTTGAAATGTTTTTTTTTTTAAGCCAACCTCCTTATGATTAATTACTTCCATTACTCTTAACCCTAACCCATGTTTGAAACACTGCCACCCTGCCACAAGGATCACACGAGTGAGGCAAATTAGCAAGCCCTATGATCATAAAGGGGCAGCAGGCATAAAACCGAATTGATTTTAATCCATTAACACAGACTGTGAAATTATGTCTTTTCTTAATGTAGTAATTTGGTTAATAATATAGAAAATCTAAAGGAAATTCTCTTTTCAGGCAATCTTTAAAAAGCATGTTAGCTCTAATGTGTGATATATATATATATATATATATATATATATATATATTTATTAAAGTGTGTTCCAGGAGGAATTTTACTTAAGGAATTTTTAGTAGCTTAGTTATTATGGCTGTATTTATATAAGAAATTAAGTAAAAACAATCACCTTGGGTCTGAACAGATGGCTGAGCAATTACGCACTTGCTGTTCTTGTAGAAGACCTGAGTTTGGTTCCCAGCACTCACACTGGGCAGCTCACAATCACCTATAATTCCAGCTCCAGGGGGTCTGACACCCTCTTCTGACCTCCACAGACACCCACACACATGTGGCAGACACCCAAACACATACAGATACACACACACACTACACTCACACATTTTTTTCTTAAAAAAAAAATGAGAACTTATATGCTATCCTATAGCCTTCACCCAGCAGCTGCTGGAAGTAGAAGCAGACACCCACAACTAATCACCGAACTGAACTGGAACCCAGATGCAGAGAACAATGAGTGAAGAGCAAAGGGTTTCACCAGGCTGGTGAAACCCACAGAAACAGCTGACCTGAACATCCGGGAACTCTTGCTCCCCAGACTGATAGATAGCTGGAATACCAGCATGGGACTGATGCAGACCCCAGGAGCGTGGGTTTCTGTGAGGAAACCTTGGAAATCTACGGGACCTCCTGTAGGAGGTATTTATCCCTAGCATAGGTGTGGACTTTGGAAGCCCATTCCATATAGAGGAATACTCCCTGAGCCAAGACACACAGGGGTGGGCCCAGGCCCTATGCCAAAGGATACAATAGACACTGGTGACACCCTATGGAGGGCCTCACCATCCAGGGGGAGCAGAAGGGATATGTGATAGATAGGGTTTTAGTTGGGGGGGTAGGAAGGACGGGTGGGAGAAGGGAACTGGGATTGTCGTGTAAAACAATCCTGTTTCTAATCAAATAAAAAAAAGTTGGAAAAAATAAATAAATAATTTAAAAAAAAATGAGTGGAGAGATGGGTCAGTAGTTAAGAACACCTGCTGCTCTTGCAGCAAACCTGAGTCTAGTTCCTACCACCCACATGACAGGGATCCAAAGCCCCTTCTGGCCTCTTCAAATACTGCATGTATGCAGCATATATACATAACATTCAGGTAAAACACGCATGTACATAAAATTAAATAAGTAAATTCTTTATAAAATACTTTCTTCAGCTCAGAATTTTCATTAATTTAAAATTTCCATGTTTTTTTTTACTTTATGTATATGGAGGTTGAACAAATGTGTGTGTGTGTGTGTGTGTGTGTGTGTGTGTGTGTGTGTGTGTGTGTATGTATGTATGTACCACATGTGTGCCCTATGCCCATGGAGGTCAGAAGATGATTGCAAGCCTTCATGTTTCCAGAGAACACCGGGCCCTCTGGAAACTGGACAGCCTGAATTCAGAGGAACAGAAGTCCGAGCCAGAACCTGCAGGCTGCTGCAGGAGAGGTACCCCCTGTTATGAGCCTATTGTCTGTGGTTCTTAGGATTGTTTGCTCATACTTGTGTGTGTTACTTTGATATAAGTGTGAAGTAAAACTTTTATATTCAAGAGCAACTCACTGAGTCTGTCATTCTTGACAGACTGAGCCGCCCCAGAATTTTCACTAATTTAAAGGCAGGATCTCCTCCTCTATCCCTTTCATCCTCCTTCCCTCTCCCCTAAAAACTCCATTTTAATTTAGTGCAATTCTCTTCCTAACATTGAAAAGGACGGTAGCTGTTACCTGTGGTCTCAGCACTGAGGAGGCTGAGGCAGTCTCATTGGGAGTTCAAGGCCAGCCTGGTCTGCATAGGCAACATGAAGAGTAACCAGTTATATTTTTCATTGTCATGATCAAAATAGCTAGCAGAAACCACAATTTATTTTGGCTCATGAGCTCAGTCCATTACAGCAGGTAGTTGGAGCAGCTGTGTCCATAGCAACAGGAGTGAGAAACTGAGTGGACATTCACATGGTTCAGATGGAAAGCAGAGAAAACCAGATAAAAGCTTTCAGAGTCTTGCTCCTGGAGACTTGTTTCTGCCAGCTAAGCCCTATCCCCTAGAGGCTTCAGAATAGCACCACAGGGTCAGGTAACTCCAGTGGTTAAGTGCTCAGTTAGCATACACAAGACCCTGAGACATGAAATTTCTGACGTCTCAACACAGAAGTGCATGCCTGTAATCCCAGAACTTGGGAAATGGAGGCAGAAGAACCAGGAGTTCAAGGACAGCCTGGCCTACATAGCAAGTACTGGGGGTACAAGAGACTGTGACTCAAAATAATAAACAAATAAATAGAAAGCCCTATGTGCTAGGGAGTAAAGTATTCAAAACATGAGCATGTGGGGGACACTTCAGATTTGAGTGGGAGATGGGGGACGGAGAGAGAGAGAGAGAGAGAGAGAGAGAGAGAGAGAGAGAGAGAGAGAGAGAGAGACTGTTCAGCCTGTTAAAAGGCACAAGTAGTCTTGGTTTGTTTTCTCCAGCCTGTTCAGTAGTGGAGAAACAGGAGCTTCTGCTGAGATTTTTGGGAGAGGCACTGCCTGCGGCAGCCACACACCAAACCTCGAGCAGCAGATATCCTCCACAGAGCAGCAACAGATTCTGTGTGTGGGGAGGACCACACGCTCAGGCTCACCAACATGTTCCAAACTTCCTGCGGTTGTTTATACCTCCAGGCAGATGAGAATTTTCTATCTATAGCTGTGCTTCAGCAAAATGCTCTGCAACTCGGGGCTTCAGCCAAAGGCTGGAGGTAAAACACAATGGATTTTTTTCTTCTTCCTGCTGAGGAGAAAGCATTCTTTTCAGCTTGGTAAATCAGATACACAAATCACTCAAGAAGCAGGTTCTTCTCCAAACCCTGTCTTTCTCTTTGGCAGGGTGACACTAAACACGGGATAAGACAGGTATGCAATAATAAATAATTCAATGAATAATTCAAGCTGCAAGGTCCTGACACACTGCATTGGTTCCAAAGACAGGGAGACAGCCTGGTGACCTCTGTATTACAAAAATCTAGTTTGCATAGTATTCATCCACCCTTATAATAAGATACTCTTTAACACTGGTCTCAAGCCCAAGAACGCATGACTGCCTAGAATACATGTGTCCCGGTGCCAGAACCTTTGGCAGTAGTACCATTGTCTGTGGCCACTTATGCTCATCTATGCCCCCATGACGTCAGCCACCAACTCCTTTTTTTGCTTTTTAAAAAATTATGTAACAATATGTAAGGCACATGTTTAACTCCAGTATACATCTCTCATGTGAACTCCCGCCTTCCTTGTCCTCCTCTGCCAATGAAATCAAAAGCCTTGGAATCTTCTGTGAATCCTCCTTAATTTCCAACCTGTAAACTCAGCAAATCCTAACTCAGATAGCTTCCTGCATCATTGTTATTATTAACCTACATGTGATTCCGAGTCCCATCCAGGGACACTTTGGGTTATCACATCGAAAGGGTGCAACGGGCATTAGTGGGTCAAGGCCAGGGATGCTGAGAAATGTCCTGAAATATACAGCACAGCTTCTACCTCACCACCATGGAAAGCCGTCTACCCTACCATACATGCATCCATCTAGAGGCACTGGTCCCGGCTCACGCCACTGTCCCCAGCTGGAATCCCTCAGTGATCTCCTGCTCCCCCCCCACAGCTGTTCTTGCCTTGTCACCTCAGCTATTGCCCACACAGCAGCTGACTGTGCCGGGGAACAAGGTGGATCAGTCACTTCTCTGCTCCTGATCAGGAAGATAACACAGCTTCCCGACAGCCTTCGCGTCTGTACACCACAACTCCCCAGTGCCATCTTCTCTCTCACATCACCTGCTCTCCTCCCTGTCTCACACCCAGCCGTCCTGGCCTCTGGCTGCTCCCGGGATCCTCCCAGCATATTCTTGTCTTGAGGACTATTCTCTCATTGTTCTGCTAGAGCATTGTCACCCTGCTTCTTCCAAAGTTGTCCTCATAGATTGTATTCTCAGTGTGACCAGAACTGACTCAGCCCCTCAAAGCTGTCCTATCTCCAGAGTCTTGCAGCTGGAACTAACTGTGGTTCACCTTTCGTGTGTGTGTGTGTGTGTGTGTGTGTGTGTGTGTGTGTGTGTGTGTGTGCGTGTTTGGGGCGGGGGGGGGACACTAATTCTGCTTGAGTGAGAGCTGAAAGGGCTGATGGTCCCAACTCTCCCCTTCTTGGCTGCCAGAAGCCGGAGAGGATGTACTTTCTTAGCTCCAGAGTCAGTAAAATTCCACAGATGAAATATAGTAGTCATTTTTCTCATCGCTGGGACAAAATAACTGACACGGGCAACTGCTGTCATAAATCCTTAAGCAAGAACAAGTTCTTTTGACTTCTAGATCCAGAGGGATTTCACTTCATCCAGTCAGTGGACATAGAGGAGTGCTCAGTGCATGGGCACATGTGATCAAAGCTCGGTCACCAAAAAGTAGAAAATAGGGCCAGAAGCAGGGCCCAGAAGGCCCGCCCCCAGTGACCTACTTCTTCCAACCAGGCTCTGCCTCTTAGAGGTTCCACAAAATCCCCAAGCAGTGCCTGGAGCTGCAGATCAGGTTATCAGACACAAAGCCAATGAGGGCATTTCACATTCCAACCACAACTACGTGCTGAATTCTGACACTGTGCTCCTACAGGTTCAGGAATATTTTTAAGAATGAATGGGTCTCTCAGTAATGAGATGGTCTCATGGATGTCGTTTCTATACCTGAGGCTTATTCCTTTTTTTCCCCAGCACACTTTATATCAAAGCTTGGTATAATACAGACTCTGCCTTGGTTCACAGGTACACTAGGAAATCCAAGACCTGTTCAAGACACAAATGTGAAAAAAGCCACTGAGACAATAGAAGATGAACCTTAATGGGGGAGGGCTGGGAGACCAGATGCAAGGCCAAGGGCATCATGAACACAGATGCACTTGGTGCTGGAATTCACAGGGTCTGAGTCAAGTATGGATGTGAAGTGGACGTCTTGGCAAATGTTTGAGAGCCTGGTCTTTGTTTTGTTACTGTAACTGAAAACCACAGAGCAATTTGCAAAGAACAATTTTTTTGTTTTATTTTATTGTTTTTCGAGACAGGGTTTCTCTGTGTAGCTTTGGAGGCTGTCCTGGCACTCACTCTGGAGACCAGGCTGGCCTCGAACTCAACTCACAGAGCTCCACCTGCCTCTGCCTCCCGAGTGCTGGAATTAAAGGTGTGCTCCACCAACGCCCGGCCAAGAACAATGTTTCATTTTGCTTACAGTGCTAAAGACTAAGGGGTTCGAGGTCAAGGGGTCACAGCTGGTGAGATCCTCATCACATCACACAGCAAATGCCCTACCTCATGTCTCCTCCTTTATAAAGTCCCAGTCATGTGGGGTTAGAGCCCCACCCTTGCAGCCTCATTTAACCTAAATCACTTCCAAAAATCACAGCCTACAGACTCCACCCACCCAGTACTCATTGGTGGAGACTAACTTCAGTATGGCTTTGGATAAGTACATTCAAAGCAGAGAAATATCTAATGAAAAAGAAAAAAGAAGGAAGGAAGGAAGGGAAAGGAAAGAGGAAGGAAAAGAAATACCTGATGTATGTTAGAGAAAGATTAGAGAGCTAGATCCAGTCCTAGGAAAGGGAGATTGCAGCCAGAGAAGCCCAAGGTCCTGGATGACCAGGGATCAGACACAGCCTTGAGCCACAGAACACAGATGGTACCCAGGAAATGCAGATGAGTTGACAGCCAGGGAAGTGGACAAGCCAAAATCTCTTCAAGAACAGGCTGCAGGGTGGGGAAAACAAGTGCCCTGCTCCACAACTCAGCCCTCAGAGCCTCCAGCCCTCCTGTCTAATGAGGACATGGCCAACTTCAAACCCAGCAGTCCCGGTTCACACTGGCTTGGGGTAGAGATGGGTGCAGAGCACAGACACAGGAAGCTTTTAACGATGGGAGTGGGGGTGGGGTGATTGCCACTGGTGCCTAGATACGTTATTGTGCATTGGCTTATTGTCTGAAGCAGGACTCTTCAGAGAACAACGGTTTCATGAATGATTATTAAAACTAAAGACTAGGGCTAGGGATGGAACACTCGCCTACCAGGGGTAAGGCCCTAGGTTCAATTCCCAGCACCGGAGGGGGGGCGGGGAGAGCATAAACAAATCAACACAAAACAAAACAAAACAAAACTAAATGCAGACTCTTTTTGTTTATCCCAAAACCATTTATGCAGCCTGCTTCAAAAATAACACTGCTGCCAGGAGCAGATCAGGTGTCTTTAAATGAAGAATAATGAACTTGTGTTGCCCTCCTCTTTTCTCAATCCAGGAGGCCAAGGGTAGCGCACCCACTGCTGGCCCTTCTACTCCACATCCAGAGCTGCCTGTATCTACCTGTATTCACTGCCCCTGGCAAGTCAGCTATCTTCAACCTCTTGGCAGCTCCCACACTCCCACACTCTGCTTCTCCCCCTGAGGGGTTTTCACACACAGAGTGCTCTCTGATGCCCAAGCAACCCAGAAGCACCAGTGCATAAGTCTCCTGGGAGGCAAACGTTAATTAGTAAGGATGATGGTTCTCCAATGGCTTCTCCACACCTCGATATTTGCTGGTGGGCCACTCCGGGGGTTCCACAAGCTTCCTCAGGGATCCCTGGCAGGACCGAGCTGACTGGCCCTTAACAGGAACTCACACATTAATGTGCCTTTCACTGGCCTGTCTCTTCCTGCTCTCAAATAAACCACCTTCACCCAAGCCTTGTCTCTGAGTCTTTGAGGAAATCCATCTCAGACTGCAAATGAAAAACTCCATTCAAATCTGTAGTCAATCCAGAGCTCAGTGCTCAGGAGTCTTCCGCAGAAGAATGGCTGAGAGTTCAAGCCATCCAGGGCTACTATGTTCATTAAAGTTCTATTGATCATTGAGAACACAGATTTAAATATGCCAAAATCCCTACTTGTCCCGCGCCCGCTCTGTATTCCTCGCCAGCAAGAAATACACGCAGGACACTCGGATCCTTCTGCAGACAAGCTTTAATGCATTTAATGCATTAGACTGAACAGAGACTGAGCAGAGACATTGAACCAAGAAAACCATCCCTATATAAAGGCTGACCAGCCGCCTGGGACGTATTACCCTATGAATGGCTTCAGCTCCTCAGGCAAAAATGAGCCACGGGATAGGCAGAGATCAAAGGAATGGAGATTACCCAGCGCCTGTGAAGTAATTCACACCTTGGTGTCTTCAGGCAACATTATAATGCAGGAACCGGCTTCCTACATATCCCCCTTTTTTTATTAATTAATGAAAAGGCTTTATATTATTACAAGCAAATAGGTCACCCATATGTTGAGGGATAGAGGTAGAGGTTGACCTTCCCAAAATCAAACATTAAGACTGTACGGGAGTCACCATCAGGCTGTTAGCTTGACCCGAAGTACTCCCGACCTGTCCTCTGCCGTTTTTCTGGGAAAGGGAAATTCTCAGGGCAGGTAACCCTTATGCAGGTCAACGTACCTCCCAGAGAAGCCTGTATAATAGGCAACTCTGTGCGATGCCTATGCTCAGCATCCCTCTTTGGGGCTGCACAAACCAGACACTCTACCCTGTGCAATGAACCTAGGCTCCGGGTGTGCAAGAGCTGTCTGGCCGGCGGCCTATTGCTAGTAGCCAAAATATAAGCGCTTGGATGATCTCTTGGTTTGAGCCCTGGAGCTTACATGTCAGTCAAAAGTAACAGCAATCCGTAAGCGGCTGCATCAAACAATTATATCCCCACCCCTTTTCTCACAGACCAGCCAAAAATAACAGCAATCTGTAAATGGCTGTATCAAACAATCACCTCCACCCCTTCTCCGCCAAGGGCAGGAGTTAATCTGGATAACAATAGCGGCTCTCAACTCCCGGGGGTAGAGGGTGGAGTTTCGACTTTTGAAGGTCTGTAGAGGCTCTTTAGGTTGAATCTTTTTGGGATCCACAGAGGATTTTCTTCATCCTGTGGAAAAAACACAATATCGCTCCCCTGGATCTTATGAGAATAGGATCCGGGCTTCTCTAAAGATCAGTTAAGATATCTTTCCATTTTACCATTTCCTTTTGGCCTTTTAGTTTTCGAGGTGAGACGCTTGGCCTCGGTATGGCCCCCAGCGTTAATGTTAATGAGGCTTTAAAGCCCCAGGCATTCCAGGCCTTTAAGAAGTGTTGAATAGCAGGCATGGCCTTTTCCCCTATCAAAGACTGGGAAAGCCATCTGCAATTTTCTCCGCTCCTCTGATGGTAAGAAGGAGTCGGTTCCAAATAGTGGGTGTGCTGATAGAAGTACACCCGCTGAATTAACAGGCAATGGCCTCATATTTGTTTTTACTTTTGGCAGCTCCTCCTCTAGCTCTGCTTTTTTGTTAGAGTCTAAAATCTCAGAGTCTGAGCTGCTCAGCTCCAAGGCTTCCAGTTTCGTTGCAGGGCAGAGGCTAGGTTCCGAGTCCTCATCTCTCCTAAATTTACCGGGGTGTGACCGGCCATTCCCCATTCTTTCTCCCTCCTTCTCTGTCTCTCCCTCATCCAGCTGAGCTGTTCCTTTTAAAACTTTATCTCTTGAGCTTTTAGAGTCATCAGAGCTATTAAGATTTAAAGCTTTATACACTCCCTTGTCAGTAGACATTTCAGGAGGTCTTTTTTTCTTATTTGTTGCTGTATACACTCCCTTGTCACTAGACATCCCGGGAGATCCTTTTTTCTTATATTTTATTGTTAGGCGCGCCCCATCTCTCATTACATTCGGTTTCTGATATGTAATTCTGGACTTCTTTAAGATTGCTATAACAGTGAGAAAAGTCAAAATAGCTCCTAGTAAAAGCATAGAAGCCTCTATATTAACCTCCCAAAATAGCAACATTCCCAAGCCAAAGTCCAGAAAAATCATACCTCTCCGAATTTCTCTCATTACATTCGGTTTCTGATATGTAATTTTGGACTTCTTTAAGATTGTCCCAAGCCAAAGTCCAGAAAAATCATACCTCTCCGAATTTACCATCCTGCAGTTCTGAATCCGCCTTGTAGCCAAGGGGTCTCCGCGGTGCTGGAGATGTTAAGCTTCCCGGGTTTCGGCACCAGATGTCCCGCGCCCGCTCTGTATTCCTCGCCAGCAAGAAATACACGCAGGACACTCGGATCCTTCTGCAGACAAGCTTTAATGCATTTAATGCATTAGACTGAACAGAGACTGAGCAGAGACTGAGCAGAGACATTGAACCAAGAAAACCATCCCTATATAAAGGCTGACCAGCCGCCTGGGACGTATTACCCTATGAATGGCTTCAGCTCCTCAGGCAAAAATGAGCCACAGGATAGGCAGAGATCAAAGGGATGGAGATTACCCAGCGCCTGTGAAGTAATTCACACCTTGGTGTCTTCAGGCAACATTATAATGCAGGAACCGGCTTCCTACACCTACTCAAGAAAAAAAGGAGAAAAATCACAGTGTTAAGATCAAGTCCCAAAACCAAGTCTTCCACTTGTCCTGCAGCCTGCTTTAATTTTCTTACTGAAGGGTACTGGGGTAGTGCTAAGCCCAGCCCGCTACTCTGCATCCCTGGTCCATCTCTCTGAGGGATGATGGGCACCACCCGGTAAGTTTATCACATACCACACACTATTCTGGGCATACAGATAGACAGAGCTCCTTTTGTCAGACAAATGAAGCCATGGAACCCATTAAGCCTGGTGGTTTGGTAGGCTAGGGAACCTGCAAGCATCGGAGTGCATGAGTCAATTCTCTTGAAGGAAGGAGTCTACCTGGAGAAGATGAAGACTGAAGAAGACAGCAAGGTGCCCACTTCCCACCCCAGCCCCACCAGGTCCTTTCTAAACCCCAGAGCCTGCAGATGAAGTCAAAGGATTGCTTCTGGGGGGCGGTTGTTGCTTTAAGACCATTGTGAAAGACAATGCAGGGGTGATGGGGGCATCTGAGGGCTGCTGAAGCAAGCTCCAGGGACTGGCACTGCTCTGGTACCACAGGGCTTGCAGCTGTGTGATGTCAAGAAACGGCATGGCAGGGACACAGCAGTGTGGTCACAGAAGAACCTACAGAGATGAGGACACAGAGTCAGCCTCTCAAAGCCGGTGATATAAAACACCAAGGGGCTGGAGAGGTGAGAAGTGAGGTTACGGCTGAGCTGCTGCCATCCACCACAGGAGGATCACTAAGACGTAGCAGGTAGTGAAGGTGAAATGTGAGTTACTCTTATCAGTGTGACCCCCACTTGTACCCAGAGCTCAGAAATGTGAATGCACCGGTTAGAATGTTTCAAGGCCTATGCTACAGAAGCAGGGCTGCCCTTTGGAGCTGTGGTCATACACTCCAAGAAAAAAACTCCCTCAGGCCAGTAAACAGTAGCAGTCACTCTGGGGGGGGGGCACAGCTCTTCAGGATGAGTAGTGTCATTTCTGTGTGGGAAAATAATGGCTGGGTCTTCTGGAGTGTGAAAAGCAGGGGTGGGGGGAAAGGTCACAGGAGGTTAGGTTACTGGAACACAGACACAAGCTGAACATGGGCAAAAAGAAAAAGGGTCCTCTCTCAACACTTGCATTCTCCACAGAACTGCCTGAGTGGTCTCAGTGTGGCAGGAAGCAGGCATCCCCAGAGAAAGCCTGGAAGATGACAGTGTGGTACATCAGGGGTTTTATGCTGCATTCTGAGGCCATGGGGAGTGTCTAAATGGAGTGGTATTTTCAGCAGAGGATGGCTCGCTATGGAGCTGAACAAGGTAAAAAGAGGGCTTGGTTAGGAGATATTCTTCATGTTTTTCCTTTGTTCCTCTGCCCAGATCTGTTTTCACAGCTTCTCTTTGGCTCTGTGCCCTTCATCACCCTGAACCTCTATCTGGATGCATTTACCCAATGGGAGACTTGGTATGGAGGGAGGGAAGTGAGGTTGGGCTCTTTCTTGTACTGTCCAGTCTCTGCCTGAAACCATGGGAGAAACCCTGTCTTCCATGCTAGCACTCATCAAATTCTGCTGCCCAGGTTTGCTCCCCTTGAACTGTTAGGGTGTGTTAGCAAAGGCTATCTGCTGTGGCTAGGTCACCTTGATACCCCAAATAATGTTGGCTTGCTTAACCTGCACACACTCTCCAGTTAAGCCACTTGAGTGAGGACTCACTACTGTGGGGCCCTGACTGATACAGGATGTAATTGTTTACACAAATGAAGACTGTGGGGACTGTCACAAGACTGGGGCAGGAGTGAAGACAAATGGAGAGATTCCAGAGCTCTCTAGCAGGTAAAAGCAAGCAACTATTTAGACATAGGAGAGTCTGTTTGCTACCTACTGCTGTGTAACAAGGCACCACAACTTAGTGGCTTCAAAATAACATATCCTGTTAACTTCAGTATTTCTGTGTTGGGAGGAATCCAGGCATGGCTTTATGGGGTCCTGGGCTTCAGGATCATCCATGAGGCTGCCATCAGGTTATTCCCAGGGCCAGAGGTCCCATATGAGGTTCAAGGGTAGGATATTCACTTTCAAGGTCATATGGTTATTGGAAGAAGTCATCTGGATTGAGGTTTCAATTCCTGCTGCCTGCTCATTAGATTCTGCCCTCAGTTCCTGGTAAACATGGCAGAGTGCTTGATGAAGACCTGTAAGATTTCTGTCAAGATAACATGGTGTGGAGGTACACACTGATGATCCCAGCATTTGGAAGGCTGAAACAGAGTGATATAGAGAGTTCAAGACCAGCCTGGGCTACATAATGAACAATTTAGGTACAATTATATACTCTAGATACAATGGTGACAGCCTGACACCTTTACTGGTTAGCTTATATGGTGAACCTGCTTCATCCACCGAGGCACAGGCAGCAAGTAGGTTTTGCCTAAAAGATGCCTGCTCCATTGCCGGTGCCAGCCCTGGTCTGATGCACAAAGCAGGAGTAGATCAAAGGCTAACTGAACTGCCCTTAAGTTCATGACCATGACAGACAGAACCTCAAGCTTGCCAATACCAGGGCCTTTTCCACCAGTGTTTTCATATGCATTTAACAAATGTGTCCTGCTATCAATTTTTCTCTTTTGTATGTGTGTATGAACGGCTTGCGGGGAGTATGCACACATTTGTGTGTGTGAGAGTGTGAATGCATGTGTGCCACAGTGTACATCCAGATGCTGGAGAATATCAGAAATGTGTTTTTCCTTCTAACTTAATTGAAAGAGAGCCTCTTTGTGGTCAATGCTGCATAAGGCTAGCTGGCCCAGGAACTTCTTGGAATTCTCTATAGGCAGTCAACACAGCCCACAAGCACCTAAATGGTGGCTCACAAGCATCTGTAACTCCAGTTCCAGGAAATCTAATGCCCTCTTCTGACCTCTGTGGGTACCAGGCACTCACATGATGCACAGACATATATGTAGCCAAAACACCCATACACATAAAATACATTTTTAGTTAAAAATTTATGCTGTCTTCAGAGTCCCAGGAAGCTCTAGGCTCCTGTCAGCATGTCTATTTCTCTGGTCTGTATGTCCTTACCTACAGCTGGGCACACTGTGCCTGGTTCCACCAGAAATATTGAGAAGACCACTGTCCCCTGTATCTCTTCCCATCTTCCTCCTCTTAGTAGTAGATCTCAGTTTAATGTCTTAGAAGGTTTAACTCAGCCAACTGGGTTAAACTTTTGTAAGGATTGTTTCCTCCAACCATGGCCACATGACCAAGTTTGTGTGGTAGGAAGAGGAGTGAAGGCAACAGCTGTAACTTCCCTAGGAGGAAACAACTAGTTTTGGCCTTTCTCTCCTTCTCTGGGCTAGAAGGTGAGTACAGTGAGCTGCTATAGCTTTTAGCTTGTGGATACAAGTGCTTTCCACTGGGTGGAGAGAGGGCTCAGTGGTTAAGAGTGCTTGCTGCACAGTCACAGGGACCAAAGTTCAGACCCCAGCACCAGTGTAACAAGCTGGATGTCCTGAATGTGACTGTAACCCTTGCTCCAAGTAGGACAGGGGCAAGACAATCCCTGGGGCTTGCTAACTTCCAGAATAGCCAAGAGAGCAGAAGTCCGCAGCTCAGAGTGAAACTCTGCCTCAAAATAGGAAGTGGGTAATAGAGGGTACCTGGCACCCATCTGGCCAATCTGTATGTGCTCGAGGTTGCACATTTACACACACACACACACACACACACACACACACACACACACACACACAAAACCATGGACTCACAGAGACACAGACACACACATCAAACAAATAAATCTTTTTCTAAAAAGTGCCATCCAAAGGGACAGCAGACTAACAAGACAGTAGGAACCTGGGTTTCTAGGTGCCCTTCTAGTTCAGAGCCACAAGCCTAGACATAAACTATGATGTAAGAAGACATGAGATTCTCAGATCTATGCTGCAGTATTGAGGGGTGGTTTTGTTATGGAAGATGAACCTAGGCTCTGACTGACACACCGCTGCCTTGGTGAAAGTGCTATCTGCAATCCAGTGTGACTCTGACAGCAGAACAAATTTTAACTGAACAGCATTAGACCCATGGACAGACCTGAGACACACACACACACACACACACACACACACACACACACACATCCTCCTTCTAAAAAATCTTACTTTTCTTTTCATTGTCAAGGCCACAAAGTTTAAGACTTAGTTGTTCTCTGTTTCAAATGCATCCCCTTTTGTGTCTTCAGATTAAGAATAAAGTCCAAGAGGTG
This sequence comes from Cricetulus griseus, assembly GCF_003668045.3. Lineage (NCBI taxonomy): Eukaryota > Metazoa > Chordata > Mammalia > Rodentia > Cricetidae > Cricetulus > Cricetulus griseus. Next base: position 141,736,768 of record NW_023276807.1, on the reverse strand, counting down.
GTGGGAAAGAGCACAGCAGATGCCAGTCCAGCCCTGTCATTTGCCAGCTGTAGTCATTCTGCTAGTTACTAACTGTCCTGGCAACAGGTGCTTTGTATGTTAGATGGGGGTGGCCAATTGTGTACCTTTCCTACTCCACAGGTGGTGTGGAGAGAATCAGATATGCTGAGATGAGTCATGAGGAGGAACCAGCTCTTGCCAAAGACTCCTGTTTCTATAATAGCCTTCATTGCTCAGCCTAATGGTAGGCACCAACTTGAGCTCTACACACAAACCAGTTTGAGCAGCCAGTAGTGACCCAGTTGATACAATGTGTGGATGGAGTTTCTTTCCCGTCTGGTCCCTCAGCCTTTTAGCCCCAAATAGACACACGGAGACCTAAATTATTTATAAACTGCTTGGCCATATTAACCCGTAACTATTAATCTATGTATTTCTTCATAGCCTTATCTTACCGGAGAATGCTCAGACCTGTTACTCCTTTGTCAGCTATGTGGAGTGTCTCTGGAGGCTTCTCTCTGTATCCTCTCCCCAGAATTCTCATCTGGTAGCCCTGCCTATATTTTCTGCCTGGCTACTGAACAATCAGTGTTTTATTCATTAGCCAGTAAGAGAAACATATGTACAAAAGGACATCCCCCATCAACAATGCATGACAATGATGCATAAAATCCTGGGTTTGATTCCTCAGCACAGCAGGAGTATATGCCTGTGCTCACAGGATTCAGGAGGCAGAAGCAGGGAGATCAGTAGTTTAAAGACAGTCTCAGTCAGTCGGAAGCCAACCTGGGATACAGGAGCCCTCAACTCAAAAAGAAAAAGATTAATTTTATTGGAAGATGCATCCACATTTTTATGGTTGCTCTGAACATCTCAGACATTGCCTAGCATGGGTCAACACAGGCATTGTACAAGTGTGCATTAACTTCCCCGTGAATATTTACCTACTTGGAGCCAAGATAAAAGCCACAAGCAAGACAACAGAATTTCCACCCACCCTTCCCACCACTCACTCCCAGTCTTCCTTTGAGTGGTTGCAACACACACACAGAGGTAAGGCAGCTGCCATTCCAGGGAGTCACAGAAGGGACAAAATTTTGCACTGGAAGTCACAGAGCCAAAATTATCTGGATGATCTTCTGACCTCCTCCCAAGGTGCCCTGTCTTCTGCTCTGCTCTGCCCTCCAGTTCACTCATTTTAGCTCCGAAGCTCTTACATAAACGCTGACTCTACTCCCCTGATTACTCCTTTAATCAGATCCACTCTTTCCCCACCTCCTTGATCTCTCCTCTCAAATACAGTCGCTAATGATGTGTGCATGTGCCAGACTTGAACAAATGTTGAGCTGCGAACTACTGCGCCTGTTAATTCTATCCTCAGCTCACAAGGGCGGGATCCTCGAGTGCTGGCAGATGCTGCTTCCCCGGGGCTTCCGCGCCCAGTCACCCGCTTTCTTGATGAGGAAGGAGGGGGGCATTTCTCCTGTGACTATGATTTGAATAAAATTTATTGTGCTCAGAGAAAGATGTGGAACCACAGAAAGATATTGATGGACAGTAGCATAAATGAACGGTGATGAGTGACATGTGTGAGCATTCAGTAAATGACAGCAATGGGGAGTTGAGGTCCTCCACAGCCAAACTGACTCCTTCTACACAGCCAGGGTGTCTAACGAGGCTCCGTGCATAATCCAGATGAATCATTATAAGAAAGCAAACAACCAAACCAGCCAGGATACCACAAACAGATTCTTGCCTCTGAATCTGGGTTCCACACTTGAGCAAGTGACTCCGTGGCCTGTGTAAAGTTGGAAGTCTAGTAACTCTTTATTTGTCGGTGAACTACGGATATTCAATGAGTTAATATAAAAAATTGTACCACCTAAAATTGCACATGGTGTACTACATTGGTACACCATGGTAAGTACTACATTGATGTTTACTGGTTTTGTGATGATAATGGTGAATTTCACTCTCTGCCAGGTTCCAGCTGAGTCTGTTCATGGTTTCCCTTTGCCGCATCATTGCCCTTGTGTTTGGGGGTTTATATAATTATTTTACTTTAGCATAACAACATTTAATTGCACCAGTTATCTCATCAACCATCAGACATTGTAATCATATTGGCCACTTCCACCTGTTGGGAGAAGGCTCTTCCTCTAATGGCTCCCGTGGCTTCCACTGCAACATTTTTTTCTGGAACCCAAAGCATACAGTCCTCTATTTTTTCTGGTATTTAAAATTGCTTTATTAAATTTTTATTAATTTATTTTTTACATTCCAATCACAGTTCCCCCTCCCTCCACTCCTCCCTCTCCCCGACTCTCCTCTCCTTCTATCTGCTCCATGGAGAGGATAAGGCCTCCCATAGGAAGTCTATTAAGTCTGTCCCATCATCTAGTTGAAGTTCTCTATTTTTTGAGATTATAAATTCTTGACTTCCTCCTCTAAATCCTCTCAATATATGTACCTTCTCCAACTCTCTTTCAAATTCATGACTTCTTTAATTGTTGTTATATACTTTCAGTATTCCTTCATTGCATGTAGTTCTTTGTGTATGACTGAGGTCTTCTGAGATTTCACACTCCATGTTGGCATATCTATTGGTTCCATTTTTCTTGTTCAGGTCATGTTTAGGCAGCCATGTTGGTAAGACTGTATGAATGTGGCTTCTATAGCTACATATCTGACAGAAGATTAATATTCAAAGTATATAAAGAACAACAAAGAGTCAAAAAGAAAAAATATCCAATTCAAAAATGGCCTGAAGTATTAACAGAGAGTTCTCAAAAGAAGAAAAATAGCTAGGAAATATTTCAAAAAATGTTCATCATTCCTAGCAATTGGGGAAATAAAAATCAAACCAACTTTGAGATTTCATCTTAAGCAGTCAGAAGGGTAAAGATCAATGAAACAACAACAAATGTTGGGGGATATGCTGAAGAAAGGGAGCCCTTTCTCATTGCTGGCAAGATTGCAATCTAGTCCAGACACTCTGGAAATCAGTGTGGAGAATACTCAAAGAAAAACTAAAAATATGGCCATACAACCCAATCATACCACACCTTGGCATATTCCCAAAGGACTCAGCACCCCACTCCACAGATACTTGTTCAGCGATGTTTGTTGCTGCTCTAGTCCTAGTAGCTAGGAAATGGAAACACCTAAATATCCTTCAACTGATATAGATAATAAAAATATGGAACATATACACTGAGGAACACTATTCAGCTGTAAAGAAAATAATGAAATTTACAAGTAAATGGATAGAACTAGGAAAGATCATATTGGGTGATGCAATCCAGACAGGAAAGACAAGTATTTGGCCTTATTCCTGCAGATAAGTTTAGTCCTCATTACACATCAAGGAAATTTCTCTTTGCAACAGAGACCATTAAAACCACAACCAATCAAAATGCAAAGTTGTGGAGCCCAGTCCAAATGGATACATCTACAGCATGGCTCCTGCACCTAAGGCTAAGGTATCTTAGCAGAAGAGGGCGTGGAAAGACTATGAGAGCCAGAAAAGATCAGGAGATGCCCTTGTGCTTCTAGAGTAGGGAATGGATGGATGGGGGGGCCTTGTGACTGTCTTCCAAGTCTGCCTGAGCTCCTGGCTTTGCTCTTATCTGTATTTAGCTTTTATGTAAGTACATTCAGTTTTATTATTATTATTTATGTCAACTATGTATAGAAGTCACAGGTGGTAGCTCACACCTGGAATCCCAGTACTCATGAGACTAATACAGGAAGATTACCATAAATTCAAGGACAGCCTGGGCTCTGTTAAGCTCCAGGCTAGCCTGGCCTACAGAGTAAAACCCTGTCTCAGGTCCACCCCAAGTCCTGTGTGGAAAAAAAAAGTAATGGCAGAAATAAATGCCCCAACGTGCAGTGGTTATTTTTGAAGGACAGGACTGGGTTGATTTTTGTCTTTTTTGACTGATCAAAATTTTGTTTTAAAATAGACATAGTCAAGGACTTTCTGAATAAGACTCCAAATAGCTCAGAAAGTAATATAAAGAGCTGACAAATGGGTTTGCATGAAACTGAAAAGATTCAGTACAGCAAAGAAAATAATTCTCAGACTAGAGATGGGCCACAGAGCAGGGAAAATCACTGCCAGTTACTCATCCAACAGGGGACTGCTATCCAGAATACTTGAAGACCTCAAAAGTAATATGAAAGATGAATAATACACTCAATAAGTGATCAGATAAATTCTGCACACAGTTCTCGAAAGGATAAATACTAATGTCCAATAAATACACACACAAAAAAACTCCTTTGCATCTTCTGCCATCAGGGAAATGCAGATCAAAACTGCATAAATCCTGTCTCCAGTCAGAATGGCTACCATCAAGAAAACAACATCAGAAGCTGGTGAATATGAAGGGGGAAAGGAACCCTTATATGTTGCTGATAGAGATATAAATGAAACCAGACACTATAGACACCAGTGAGGAGAGTCCTCAGAAAACTAAAACTAGAACTTTGTATGATCCACTCCTGGAATGTCCTTAAAAGAATCAAAGTCAGCATACAATAGAAACACCTGCACATCCATAACTGTGTTATTTCGCTACTGTTTATAGCAGCCCCAATGTGAAATCAGCCTGTGTGTTCTTTACCAAATGAATAGATAGAGAAAATGGTGTAATATTTAATAATAAAGAACAAAGCCAAGAAAGTGGGAAGTAGCCTTGAATGCATTGGCACAGGAGACTACTTCTTGAATATAACACCAGGCACAGACACTTAGCTCAACAATTAATAAATGGCACCTCCTGAAACTGAAAAGCTCATGTAAGGCAAAGGACACTGTTAATAAGACAAAACGGTAGCCTACAGAAAGGGAAAAGATCTTTACCAACCCCACATCTGACAGAGGGCTGATCTCCAAAATATATAAAGAACTCAAAAAAGACGTCAAAATACCCAAATAATCCAATTTAAAAATGGGATACAGATCTGAACATAATTCTCAATAGAAGAATTTCAAATGGCTAAGAGACACTTAAAGAATTGTTCAACATCCTTAGCTATCAGAGAAATGCAAAGCAAAACAACTCTGAGATACCTGTCAGAATGATCAAAACACTAATGATAACCTATGTTGGAGAGGATGTGAAGTAAGGGGAACACTCCCCCCCTGCTGGTGGGAGTGCAAACTTGTACAGTCACTTTGGCAATCAATAAGGCAGTTTCTCAGAAAATTGGAAAACAATCCACCTGTAAGGAGCCGTTACAAGCTAGTGCGCATGCGCACTAGGTAACTTTGTAACTTTCCATCCCTTGGTCTCCGCCTCTCCCGTGACATCTTATGGTCCGATGAGCTTCAGCCAGTCAGGGAGTAACACTTCCGAGGCGGCGGTTGCCAGCCTATATAAGGGATGGGTTTTTGGGAGTTCGGAGTCTCCGCTCTGTAAGCTTATGCTCTCCCTCTCAAGACGCATTAAAGCTTTACTGCAGAAGGATCCTGAGGAGTGTGCCGCGTGGTTTTTGCTGGCGAGATGGTAGCTCGGGACATCCACCTAAAGACCCAGTGAAACCAATCTTGGGCATATACCCAAAGGTTGCTCAATCATACCACAAGGACACTTTCTCAATTATGTTCATAGCAGCATTATTTGTAATAACCAGAACCTTGAAACAACTTAAATGCCCCTCAACTGAAGAATGGATAAAGAAAATGTATTGCATTTACACAATGGAGTATTACTCAGTTGTAAAAAATAATGACATTATAAAATTTGCAGGCAAATGGATGGAACTAGAAAAATCATCCTGAGTGAGATAACCCAGACCCAGAAAGGCAAACATGGTTTGTACTCACTCATAAGTGGCTATTAGTTGTAAAGCAAAGGATACCCAGGTTACGATCCACAGCCCAGAAAAGCTAGGTAACAAGGAAGACCCTAAGAGGGATGAATGGATTTCCCTGATAAGGGGAAATAGATGAGATGGGAATGTAAGGGGGGAGTAATAAAAGAGATATCTTGATAGAGGGGACATTTGGGGGTTAGGGAGAAACCTCATGCCAAGGAAACTACCAGGAATCCACAAGAATGACTAGCAATAGTGGAGAGGGTGCCTGAACTGGCCTTCTCCTGTAATCATATTAATGACCACCCTAATTTTCAACAACCTTCATTCAGTAACTGATGGAACCAGATGCAGAGAGCCACAGCCAAGCACCAGGCCAAGCTCTAGGAGTCCAATTGACAAGATCAAGGAGGGCTTGTACAAGGGAGATATCCAGGTCATGACAGAGAAACCCACAGAGACAGCTGACCTGAGCTCATGGGTGTAGGGGAAGCTGTAGCCATGCCTACCACGCTTGTGAGGGCATGGTCAGGGTGACGTAGAGTGACTGCGTATTCTCTTTCGGTTTCACTTTGGTACTTGCTGGACAGACTGCTGCCACGCCGGCTGGCTAGGTCACTCTGTAAGTAAGGCTTTTCCCTATTAAATACCCTTATATTTCTACCTGACTCCATATTGGTAATTTCCCACTATATCTGGTTGTCAGGAGCAGGATATTGGAAACCTACACCCCATTTGGGACAGGTTATGGGTTCCACCAAGCCTGCGGCCTTGTCAGGGAAAGGTCCCTCTCTTCATAGGTGTTCCCGGCTCCCAGCCAACCCATTGCCGCTGAGCTACTCCCAGCTTGGAGACTCACACAGACCTCCTACAGTTTTACCACTGTGAGCTCAGGACCAGCTTGGACTGCTGCCTACCCACACCCTGAGGCCTCCAGCTCTTGAACTGAGTTGAAGTAGGTCTTGGCTTTCAGCAGGGTCCGTGCAATGGCCTTAAAGCCGAGCTTTATTTAGTGGTTGCAGCCACAAGGCCGTATACTCTCTAAGATAAGCGCAGCCGCTTTTGTGACCTCTCTCCACAGCTGCCACCCACCACTGCCAAACGCCTCGGACTAACTGAACACATGTGCCACCCACTGGTCAAAGATAGTTACTGCATCTGGAGTAGAAATCGGGTAAAATTATGGCAGAATATTTATCATTTGCTAAAATGGGAGCTCATGGACTCTGGACAGACAGATGGGGAGCCTGCATGGGACTGACCTAGGCCCTCTGCATGTGGATGACAGTTCTGTAGCTTGATTTGTTTGTGGAACCCCTAGCAGTAGGATCAGGACCTGTCCTGGGCACATGATCTGGCATTTTGGAAACTATTTGCTATGCAGGGATGCTTTGCCCAGCCTTGAGGCAGGGAAAGGGGCTTGGTCCTGCCTCGATTTGATACACCATGCTTTGCTGACAACCATGGGAGGAGTGGATGGGGAGAGATGGAGGGAGGGAACAGGAAGAGAGGAGGGAGGAGAAACTGTGGTTGGTATGTAAAATAAATGAAAAAATTTAATAGAAAGACAAAATGAAATGGAGATGGTTGTGTTGAGTCAAGTAAATCAGACTCAGACAGACAAATGCCATGCTTCCTCTCATATGCAGAATCTACATTGCTTTTAAAGACATTAAAGTGGAAGAGAGATTATTTAGAAAAGGAAGTGGAGGGGGGAATGAGAACAAGAGAAGGAAATGAGGTCAATATGACCAAAGTGCTACATGCATGTGTGAAAAATGTCATAATGAAACACGTTATTTTGAACAGTTGTTGCACATTAACCAGTTTTAAGTTTGGTTTATATTTTTGATGCATTAAGGATTAGCCACCCGTTTATAGCTGGACTGTTTTTGCTCCTTCCAAATGCCACCACAGTTAGCATCAACTTATCTATGATAAATAATAAATCAGGTCCCAGTGACACATCCATATTTAGACTGTTCAGGTGGTCAACTTGGGTTTATATCCAAATACAAAAGCAATGTGAAGCTACTGCTGTACTTACACAAGCATGTGCACGCACACACACACACACACACACACACACACACACACACACACACACACACACATACACACACACCAAAAAAAAATTAACAGCAAGCTTCCTGTGTTTTACAGTGAATACAAGTGACTTGTCTTCACCAAATAAAATGCTAACCATTAAAACAACAGGTGGAGTTGTGCCCAGCCTCTCTGAGGTCCTCAACCTTCTGCTAGTGTCACTGGGACAGAGGACATGAAAATCTGTTTTGGGGTGTTCTGGAGGTGTGAGTCTGGCATGCTCATCTAATGATGGCCTTCCTACTGAAGCAGTGTGTCCTCCATCTGAGGCTGTGTAGAGAACCACATAACACAACACGGAAAACTTAGATATTTCTGGGCCTACTATTTTTCTGTGATTTGCAAATTTTAAGCCTAATTTTTTTTTTTTTGTGTGTGTGTGTGTGTGTGTGTGTGTGTGTGTGTGTTTACAGTGGTATTTTATGATGTTTGTTTAAAATGGAATAAGAACAGAGTTATTCTATTCATTCTCTTCCTAAAATATCTTAAAAAACCTCATCAGACCACATTAACAAGAAATCAGAGCTGGGTCTGGTGGCACAGGCTTGTAATCCTAGCTACTCAAGAGGCTGAGAGAGAAGATCCCAAGTCCAAGGCCTGCCTGAGCTACAGAGTGAGTTCAAGGACAGCCTGTGCAACTTAGTGAGACACTGTCTAAAAGTAAAAAGAGGCTGGACTACAGAGCATTGATGGTGGTGGTCTGGCATGTATGAGGTCCTGTATTCAGTTCCTCAGTGCTGGGTTCAATTCATCATCCCTGAAAAGAACAAGAGAAAAATAGAAAAGTAAACCAGGAACTCAATGGAGAGTTGATCTGCTGAAGGTCATTACCAGGACTGGAGATATGCTTGGCTTGTGTGATGCCTAAACCCAAGCATAGACTCATGTATTACTCTATGTACGGAATAAAGGTGAGTATATATCACAAACCATTTAAACTTATAATCAATTATGACCAGCAACCAACACAACTCCATCTCCTGTGGAAATGCAGTGTTTTAGGTGGCTTTGTGAGGTCCTTGTGAATTGAGCATTTATATCAGGGTCCTGCTGTCCTGAAAGTTTACTGAAAAGCCAGCACAGGTTTGATGGACTGTATTGAAGAGGGAAAAATACAGGGAGTTCGACTCTCTCTAACATGACCTCTCTAAGGTAGGCTGTAAGAGCTCAGTAATTCCATGGGGATTGGAAGTCCTTGCCAGTCAATCTACACAGTATGCATCTTTTTTAAAAGATTTTATTTATTTATTATGTATACAACATTCTGCTTCCATGTATATCTGCACACCAGAAGAGGGCACCAGATCTCATAACGGATGGTTGTGAGCCACCATGTGTTGCTGGGAATTGAACTCAGGACCCTTGGAAGAGCAGTTGGTGCTCTTAACCTCTGAGCCATCTCTCCAGTCCCCACAGTATACATCTTAAGCATCTTCTGATATGAGAGAATGTATTTGTTGTCTCAATATCCTACCTTCAATTTGTAACTTGTTGCTATGATTGAAACATAAGAGGGACAAAACAGGCCTGGAGAGATGGTTCAGAGGTTTAGAGAACTTACTACTTTTCCAGAGGTCCTGAGTTCAATCTCAGCAACCACATGGAGACTCACAAACATCTATGATGAGATCTGCTGCCCTCTTCTGGCATATGTATACAAAATAAATAAATAAATCTTTTTTTTTTTAAAAAAAAAAGGGGGGTATGCACAGAGAGACATGATGCAGACCACAGTGGAGTAAAAGGCCCAGACCTTTTCTCCAGTAAGACAAGACCACTTGGAAATAGATTTGTAGAAATGGGTTAGTAATTAAGACAGCGTTAGCCAATAAGAAGTCCTAGTCAACAGCCAAGAGATTTATAATTAATATAGTGTCTCATGTGTTATTTTGGGGCTGAAGTGGTAAGAAAGAGTACATAAAACATAACAGCGCCTGCAACATGGTCATAAAAACTTCCACTTACGATCTCACAAAAACTTAAAAAGGGATTTTAGAAAGAAAAGAACAGAGACAAGCATGGCTTCTTGGTAGCAGCATTTTCTTGGGTGGGCTCTGTTCTGCTAGAGACAAGCAGAGACTAGTGCGGCTCCTTTAAGGGAGGTTTCCTGACTCAGCATAAACGGAAAACCACAGGGCTCTTTTTAGAGGCCCTGCTAACAATTGAATGGTATGTATGAGCAGCTGGCAGTGGCAGTGACCACATCTCCAAGCCATCAGCTTAATGGCCGCATAGACTAAAGTGATGAGCATGGCTCCCAGTGCTGGCGGGAAACTTAACACCCACCATGTTGGAAATCCAGCGGCTAAAACAGTCGTTGCTTTAATTTTTGCCATCTTGTTTAGCAGATTAAGACTCCTGGCCAGGAAAAGATAAAGATATTCAGTAAAGACAAATTCAGATGAAGAAAACCTATAAAGATTTACATTGTGTTTGAAAATATACATAGGCTTGGGAGAGAAAAGAAAAAAGGATAACTGATTTAAAAAGGAATAGATTAAGCTGGATGTGGTGGCACATTCCTGCATTCAGGAGGCAGAAGCAAGCAAATCTCTGTGATTTCAAGGCCAGCCTGGTGTATAGAGTAAATTCCAGGACAGACAAAATTTCATAGAGAAACCCTATGTCAGAAAATGAAAAAAAATAATAAATAAATAAAAGGAAAAGAAATAGAGCAATAAAAAAGCCACATAAAGTTGGAAAATACACAGAGAGTCTGGATATTATATTCTATAGTATTTTCTTTAAATTTTTTGATTGCTGAGGAAAGATCTACAGCTGCTAAAATACATTTGATTATAAATGCTGCTGAATTAATCCAACTGATATATTTTGAAAATGCTTTGACTTCAAAATTTAAGTCTAAAGACAGGTTACTTAGGACAAGAGTTTCTGCTTTTGTTTCCACAGAAAATGAAAAGCTGTGGGTTCCTTCCAGACTAATATGGTTTGATCAAGCAAGACCCCCTGAAGCAGTGGCCCAACTGATCCAGCATCTAAAACAGCGGAGATGATACAGCCTTACAGACTACAACAACCAATACTTGGCCAGGTTCCTATTTTCTCATGATTCCATGATATTTCAACACCCCCTAACAGCAGGAAGTAAAATCCCAAATATAAATGTTTGTTTTCATTTGTATTGGGTTAGTTATAAATGGTTAATGATTATAGCCAATTTCTTAAAAAAAAAAAAAGCTGGGGGAGAATATGAGATAGGAATGAATACTTTACATTGGTATGGATTTTGATTTATTGATACAAATTTACAAATTTAAGGTCAATTTTGTGATATGTATATTTCTCCTCTTGTTTATATATTGTGTTTATATAGCTCATTTAAAAATGGATTGTATAATTAAGTAAAAATGTAATGTATAGTTAGGAAGATAGTTACATTTAATAGTCAAAACTTATAGTTAGGTTTTCTAGATATATATAGTGATATATTTCAATTGGATAGGCAGCTTTCAAACCTTTGCATTTAAAATGATTTAGGGTTTTTCATGACAGTGAGACACAACTGATCCTAGCAACACCAAAAAACGTCTGAGAGGAAGATGGGCATCGAAGAAACCAATTATGGAGTTTGCTTTCAATATGGTGAAACTAGCCATTTAGGCAAGAAACTGCTCTTGCCTCTACTGTTTGATAAACTGGACATGAAGGACCCACAGAAAAGTGACTGCTGAACTTGATGGGAAAGTCCTAAAAGTTTCCTGCTTCATGGAAGAGTCTACCAGACATTCTGCAGGACACAGAGAAAAATGACTGACAAACTGCCAATGCAGGTGGGACAGTTTGAAATTTCCTGCTTTGTGAGAAGTCTGCCAGACACATTATGGCCTATGGGCTGAAGATGGATGCCCCAATGCTACAGAGGAACTTTGGGTGACTGTCTAGGTAGCAAGATGTCTCTGTCAATTCTAGAGTTTATATACTATCCTTCTGTGGTCTTTGATGCAGTTGAAGGCAAATAGTTATGGTTATAGTTTTCCTTAGTTATGCTAAAAGATAAGTTACATATAAGACTTTAGACTCACAAAGATAGAATAGATAATAGAATATTTTCTTTAAATCTTGCTAAATGTTATTGGACTAAATATTGTAATTATAGTTCTTGCTTAATAACTGTTTTATCATATATAATTTGGCTATGTTAAAGTTAAAACCTTTCTTTTATTTAGACAGAAAAAAGGAGATGATCAGAGATGCCATTCTGTAAATATGTTTCTCTTATGAGTTGATGAATAAAGCACTGTTGGCCAATAGGGAAGCAAGATGGGTGGGTCTAGGAGATGAGGAGGATTCTGGGAAGTGTAGGCACAGAGAGATGCAATATAGACCACAGTGGAGTAAGAGGCCCAGACCTTTTCTCTGGTAAGATAAGACCACGTGGAAATACTTAGATTTATAGGGATGGGTTAGTAATCAAGACAGAGCAGGTCAATAAGAAGCCCTAGTCAACAACCAATACATTTATAATTAAAAAAAGAGGGACAAAACAAAATTATATAAAATGTGATTGAACCTTTTATTATGTGATACCAAAATAATGCCCTGCAACCTAGTACCTTACAACTTGGTAACTTGATTACATACTTTTATGTTGGTATGACAGAATACCTGTCAGTATGCTGAAAAAATACCTAGACATGGTACACATCTTTGATCCTGACACTCTAGAGGCAGAGTCAGGCAGATCTCTGTAGGTTTGAGGCCATCCTGGTTTGCATAGCAAATTCCAGACAGTACTATATAGAGAGATCCGTCCTCAATAAATAAATAAATAAATAAAAAATACCTGATAGCTGGGCTAGAGAGATAGCTCACAGGTTAAAGGCACTGGCAGCTCCTCCAGGGGACCAGGGTTCGAGCCCAGCACCCACATGGTGACTCACAACCATCTGTAGCTCACTTTCAGGGGATCTGGTGACCTCTTCTGGCCTCTGTAGACCCAAGACATGCACATGATACACAAAAACACATGCAGACAAAACACTAATACACATGAAATAGTAAATAAATAAAATGTTTTTGAATGCCTGACTGAAACAACATAAGGAAGGCAGGGTGTACTCGGGCTCATGGCTTCATTGGACACTAGTTTACAATGGAAAGAAAGGCTTGGCAGAAGTATCACCAGTCACAATGATGGGAATGTGTGGCAGGGACTCTTCACATTGTAGTGGACTGGAAGCAGAGCACTTGCTAAACCACAGACCAGCTGGTGGTTGGCAATTGACTTTCAGCTAGTTTATCATGCCCTTCATCCACAGGTTCTCTCATTCTCCAAGGATCCAACCCAAGTAGTTTACAGAAAGCTGGACAGTGTCCTACGGGTGAGAATGAATGTACACACATCCTAAAGAGTTCCAAATTCATAACAAAACTCTTCTATCTCTACACTATCCATCTGCTAAAGCATATCATGGACCAGGCCAGATTCCATGAATGGGAAGAGCCGCACAGTCATTGAGTGAAGGGTGTGCCTACCAGGATGGGTGGGAAGAAAGGACCATATTCTTAATCAACCCGCCTCAAACTTGAAACATGATGAGATGTGAAATGAGAGACATCAATTATGAAATGTGTTTCACTGTTATAATATTATGAGGTAATTTAAATTATACAGTAGAAAGAAAAAAGTTTAAGTCTAAGACCTAAAACTCATAAGCACATCAGATCCTCTTCTGTCCCTCTAAGATTTTCTTCCTTGGAGGAAAACCCCCTTGATGATGCTGTGGAAGGTGACTCTGCATCTGAGGGACCCTGCAGAGGAAACCCACAACACTAAGAGGCAAGTGAAACTACAGATGACTATAGTCCCAAAGTCACAGATTATGGGAAGGTCATTACAGTTGTTTCAAGTGTCTCAGAAAGGCCCCTTCTCAGTCTTCTACTGAAACAATCAAGATTTGACAAAAGGTAGACACATAATGCCACTTGAGCCATCATTCTGTAGCCTGAAAAGACCTTGTTTTAATTGCAACTATAACACTCTACATCCAAGGCTGCATGCATGGGATAATTGCAACCACGCAAAGATGCACTCATGAGAGGACGATGGGCCACAAGTATACAAAGAGAGAGCAGTTCCATTGAAAAGATGAGATAGTTGGTTGTTTCTCTCATTTGTCTTTGATGTGGGGTTATTCTGTCTTACAATAAACAGGGGTAGAATGTAAATAAGTTGAAAGCAAAGATTAATGAGCATTTATCCTGAATAGTATACACATTGCACAACAGCCGAGGTTCAGCATTGTCTTTCCATTTTCTAATCCCCAAGGCTGACAATGAAATATTCAAATGCCAAGAAACACAAAAGCATCCCAGAATTATGCTCAAGGAAGAGTAATGTGACTCCACCATCATTACTTAATTCATGCAAAGTGCCTTAAATAAGTGGTTTATCTTCATCTCGTGATTTTTTATTTAGTAGATTTCTATAAATGTGTCTAATGATGACGAGCCAGTGAGGCCCATGTGCTGAAGCGTATCTAACAATGCAATCACAGGGATTTGAAAAAAATAACAAAAGAATAATCATGGCCATATCATCTCTGTGTAGTTTTGAATACAGATGCAGAATTTTGGGGTAAATGTTCATAATTAATGTATCTGGAGCCAAAAAGTGAAACCTGGATCTGTAGGAAATGTTTTAACTCGGGGTTTCAAGCAATAATGTGAAGTCAGTGTGAGAGCAAAGGAGATATGTCTCATATTTTGTTTTCTAGGATGAACACAAAGGTTTTCCTCTTAATTATAGGCAATAAAAGGGATGCAGTGAGACATAATCAGGCAAATCATTTTTGCTATTAAGATGGTGGGGGTACCTGTGAGAGGTGAATTCCGGATTATTCTTAGATACTGGCTCCCTTCATCCCTCCCCTCCCCTGCTGCCTAGACTAGAAATAGCCACAATAAGAATGTTCTATATCTATGCCATGCTGATTCTTTTCAAATTATTTGTGCATGAGTTTTCTTGTTACAGAGTTCTATTTGAGTGGGCTGAAAGGCACACGCATTACCATGCTACAATTTTTTAAAGGCACAAAGAGATCTAAGTAGCTTACAGATAGACCTCAAGGGGCCAGACTGGTTAGGGTCACCCTTCAGAGAAGCCAGAAAGGAGGGTGCTTGCAGGTGCTCCCCATAAGGGAAGGAGCCTGCTCTGGCACACGTGTTAGGGGGATCAAATCACAAAATCAAGATCATTGAAAATGTTCACAATTCCACACATAAAGGAAACCAGTTTTTACACCTCAAAGTATCTCTGTCCAGCTACCATGCTCTGTCTTTGCGGTTGCCTGAGCAAATGGACAGGATTATAAATGAATGTGCACTCTCACCCCCCAAACCTCCAGACCAAATATCTGTGCCTGCATACTCCATACTCCCTTCTGGTTCAGGGGTAAACTGACTGTTCTCCTTATTTGTGCTGCACTCCACCCCAGTTCCTCTCTCTTAATGGAAGACTCACTGTACAACTTGCTCCTTACCTTGGTTCCTCTCGTGTGCCACATCATTTCCGACAGTGGACAAACATATTGAAATTTTCCTATTGTTCCAATGTTTCCCAGGAACAAAGAAACAGCAGCTCGGAGGTAGCTCATGGTACAGCACTTGCCTAGTATGTGCCAGGGCCTAGGTTCAACTGTAATCACAAGGAAAAAAGAAACTCCCAAGTCCCTGTAACCCCTCCTGTGATGGCAAAGGAAGAGTGAGATAAATAATGTAGGGGGGTTGCTCACACATGGTTCATTTGCAACCTTCCTACCAAGTATCAGGCCACAGGCAAGCAACAAAAGTTTTAAAATTTTGGTTCAGGGCTTTATTCTCAGGACCTAAAATCATGTTTTACAGACAATAGAACTTTTTATATTCTGGAAGTAGACAACAATTAAGTAAGTGTGCAAACTTAGTGTGCCACAGTTCGTGTAATTGATTTATTTAACCTATGGAAGAAAATGAACAAGATTAGGGAGTGGAGAATGGGGTAGAAGAGAGGAATCTGCTAAATACATGCACTGTTTATAAAAATCATACAGTATTAGTGATTGGTACTGAGACAAAAATAACAGACACAAACAGCTTAAATAAGGACAGGTTTCTCTGGGCCCATAGCTTCGGGAGTTTCAGTCCTGCCCTCTTGGCTGCATTGTTTTGGGGGTCTGCAGCACAGGAGAATATGACAGAGAACATGTGGCAGAGTTGACATCATGCTACAGAGAGATGGGAGAGAGAAGGAGACAAAGGCCCAGAGACAAAACGTAGTCCCCCAGGGCATGCCCCAAGGACTGCCTTCAACTAGGTCATCCTCTAAAATTCTCATCAGATTGAATCCATCAATGGATTGATTTTCCTGTGATCACAGCCCTCATCCAATCACTTCCCCAAACCCACCTCCAAATATGACTGTCCTGGGGGCCAACCTCTCAACACATGAATCTTGGTGGGATATTTGAGATCCAAATCATATCAAGTACTGAAAATGTCATTAACCAGCCTAAGTTTTTTTCACTAAAATGTATCTTTGGCATGCTTTATTAAAAATCATTATACTTTACATTATTTTTAATAAGAGCATAGTGTGTAGACTGACCAATGTTTATTTGAACAATTCAAATGTTAGGTGACTTCTAATTTTTCACCCTTGTAAGTACCAGTCATATTCTGGCTTGTCCTGAACCTGTTGTCCACTATGTCAGTACAGTCACATGAGGCTACTTATCACTTAAAAGGTAGTTAACCCAAATACAAAACAAAAAAAGTAATATGAATAATTTACTATACCTATTATACGTTGAAATTATAATATTTTGATAGGCATATAATTTGCTACCAAGATTATGTTTACCTGTTTCTTTTTGCTTTTAAGGTGGCTGCTGGAAAGTTACCATTAGCTTGTGCCTCACACCTGTGACTATCATATTTCTCCTGTGCATTGCTGGTCTAGATGCGTACGGAAGACATTAACATTCTATTTAATTATTCATTACTCTGGGTTAACAAGCTATCTCTTAGAAATCAGCACCATCCAAGGTTCCTAGCCTTTCAGATTACAGTCTTAATTAACTTCTTTAGTGCTGGAAGTAGACCTCCAGTTGCCTTAGTGAAATAAAGGTTTATATGTATAAAAAAACTAACTGTGGCCAGTTTGACACCATTTGTCCTGCTGGTATCTCCAGTCTAAAGTCCCATGGTCTCCCCTACAAGGAGTGGTTTCTCCTGGTAGTGATTGCTCAAGGGAAAATAAAAGGGAAGCCAAACAATTGGACTTGGAAAGTGACAGAGGCAGGCAAACATGAAAACTTTATATTCTCTCATTTCTGAAGGTGTTTTCCACTGCTGCTGGTATTATGTTAAACCCAGAAAACCTCACAAATCCTATGGGTATCTCTCCAACAGAGGCCTTTAAAACTTTCTATTACATGCATTTATTTAATGGGGGGGAGCACTGTGTGAAAGTCAGAGAACTTGTGGGAGTCAGTTCTCTCCTTCTACCCTG